>NW_021604767.1:5970882-6121280 GCF_004785775.1 Grammomys surdaster
TTATTTTATTTTATTTTATTTTATTTTATTTTATTTTATTTTATTTTATTTTATTTTATTTTATTAGTTTTAAGTTGAGTCACAGTTGACTTACAGTCCAAAGCTCGTTTGGAATCACAATCTTCTTGCCTTGGTTTCCTGAGTGCTGGGTGTTATGCTACTGCAATGAGCTCCTCTTACATTTTTTGAATGAGTAAAGGCTGCACATGTAATCTAAAAAGAAATGTGCCTCCGATGTCATCGGTTGGTCCAGGACATAGTGCCTGCTGGCTGGGTTTAACTATCAACCCTGGTTTAAACTTTTCTGGGAGAGGAGACAGGAACCTGCCTCAGGTCAGGAGCTTGTTCTGAAGGTACCCAAGCTCTGGAACAAAGAGTCACACTGTCTTTCTCAAAAGCTCTGGTGAGGATGCTGAGGGAAAAAGGAGGTGCTGCTTGAGTGTCTTATATTTGCGGAAACTGAGGCTGGCTCTCTTGGGTCCTGGGCAGTTGGGCAGAGGCGCCTGGAGGCAGACTTTCTTGATCTTACCTTTGTGTAGTTTGATCTCTTGTATCCCTTCCACATCCTAGACTGTTCTTGTCCTTGTCTTCTCCAGCTTGCAGTGAGGTGACCTCTCTGGCTTGTAAGCAACCTTGTAGGTAAACATGTTCCCAAACAACCAAGACCATAAGGACTTGAGACAGGCGTGTGTGGGGATATTTTGGGGTTGGTGGGTCAGGCTGAGGTCTCTATGGCATGCTTGGCCTCTGGCCTCTCTAAATTGACCAGAATGGAAGGCTGATAAAAATCAAGGCTCCAAGAATAGCCAAGAATTTGCTTAAATTCTGGGAAGAGGTGCCACTGCCCTACCCAGAGCCACAGTGTAAGTGGGGCCTGAGGGAGGGTGGGATGGAGAGAAGGAAAGTTCCAGAGGCTTCTGCTTCCTCTTCCTCCTGAGTCTGCCTGGTCAAGGGGATGTTGAGTAAAGTCTATGGCTCAAGGCCAATCTGTTAAGGAGCAGGACTCAGGGACGAGAGGAATGTCGCTCCCCCTATGCGAATCCCTCTCTGGGGAGTTGCCTGGTAACAGCCCTTGGCAGTGCCAGTGGTTCAGACTCATTCTGAGTCACCCTTTCTCTGCTCTTTTCAGACTGAGGACTGACCAGCAATAGCTATGGCTTCAGATCTTCAGGGAACTCTCACTTCTTCCTGCCTTCCCTAGAAACTATGGGTGAATACAGGATACTCTCTGTGGTGCTGGGAGCACCCACTCTGTTGTGCTGGGTATCTCATGCCCTTCTTCCACCTGCTTCTCCTTTTGTATTTGAGATGGGATCTCACCACATAACCCAGGTTGGCCCCTGGTTCATGATCCTGCCTCAGCCCTTGAGGGCTGGATGCCAGGCATGAAGCTTTAAATATGTTTACCTGTCTGTTGGGAGATGGAGTGGACAGGCATGTTGTGGACACATGATGTCAACTAGAGTAGTGCAGAGTTCAAGAGCAGAGCAGCACCAGGTCTTTGCTGGCTTCTCTGAGCCTTAGGCTTGTGTGTGTGTTTGTGTGTGTGTGCTCATGCACATGCATGTGTTAAGCAAGCATTCTGCTATGAAGCCTCACCCCCAGTCCTTATTTCTTTTTAGGTTTTATTTTTCAGTAGTTATCACTTTGTAGCCCATGTGGGCCTCTAACTTGCAATCTTCCAGCCCGAGTTTCCAAAACTAGGACTACTGGCAGTCACGAGCATGCCTGGCTAGCCTTCAATTTCTTTTATTTATAGAGTAAGGGCCTTCAATACCTGCAGTAGTTTCTGGTTGAAGTTACCCTGTTCCCAGGGTGGCGAGAAGAAAGACCTTATATGTAGGATGTTTGTGTCACTTCTGTACTGCACCATAGTTCATCTCCACTAGCCTGACCCCATGGCGATCCTGCAACCTGAGGGTTCAAATGTCACATCAGTGTTTCAAAATTCTCTCCTGTTCTTTGGACTCTTCTGCTTATAAGCATTGTTCTAGCAAGCTCAGCAGTTATTTTTAGCAACTATCTGTCTCCACTTCTTTCTACTTGCTTCTAGAACTCCGGTGCTGCAGCTGCCAGGCTTCGATACTCAGTGTGGTTTGCCTGTGCTGTGTGGACTTCCCTCAGCCTTTCTTTGCTCCTCTTTGGACATTTTCTGCTGTTAGGTCTCCAAGGACATTCTTTTATGGTTTCTGACATGAATGAATGGCCTCCAGCATATGTCTCACTTCAGACACCTTAATTTTTACTTCCAGATGTTCACATGAGAAGTTTATATCTTCAATGTCTCTTTGTCCTATTTTCCTCTCTAGCTGTAAATATACCTGTAAACCACGTTTGTCTTTCCTTCCTATGAGGCTCACCATCTCTTGTTTTGTTTGGGATTGTACCCATTGATCTTTCTACTTTAGTGCTTGCAGAATTTTGATTGGATGCCAGTTGGTGTGAGTTATTTAATATTGACAGATGCTGGGTTTTGTTACACTTCTTTAAATAGTGTTGGCCTTTATTCCAGTATGCATTTAAACGGCTTGGGATCAGCCTCATACATTTCAGGTTTGCTTTTAAGCTTCTTAAAGGGTAGATCTAGAGTAGCAGCTTCCAGTAGAAGCGCTGTGAAGCGCCACCCGGTCTCTGCTCACTGTCATGTCCTACGGTCCCTTAGATATGTATCGGAACCCCGGGCCATCGGGGCCTCAGCCCCGGGACTTCAACAGCATCATCTAGACTTGCAGTGGCAACATCCAGTGGATCAGCCAAGCCACTGCCCAGATAAAGAATTTGATGAGCCAACTTGGAACTAAGCAGGACTCAAGCAAACTCCAGAAAAATTTGCAACAGTTACAGCACTCCACAAATCAGCTCACCAAGGAAACAAATGAGTTGCTGAAGGAATTAGGGTCCTTGCCCCTACCCTTGTCTGGATTAGAGCAGTGCCAGCAGAAGCTTCAGAAGGAGCGGTTCATGAACGACTTCTTGTCGGCCTTAAATAATTTCCAGGCTGTTCAGAGAAGCATATCTGAGAAGGAAAAAGAAAGTATCGCTAGAGAGAGAGCTGGATCTCGTCTTTCTGCAGAAGACAGGCAAAGAGAAGAGCAGCTCATCTCATTTGACAGCCGTGAGGAGTAGAACTAGATGCAGAGCCAGGAGGGAGAGGCGGCCATCACTGAGCAAGACCTGGAACTTATTAAAGAGAGGGAAAGGCGATTTGGCAACTGGAGGCTGACATTTTGGATGTCAATCAGATATTTAAAGATTTAGCTATGATGACCCATGACCAAGGTGATCTGATTGATAGCATAGAAGCCAATGTGGAAAGCTCAGAAGTACATGTGGAAAGAGCTACTGACCAGTTACAGAGAGCTGCTTACTATCAGAAAAAATTTCTCAAGAAGATGTGTATCCTCGTGCTTGTCCTGTCAGTGATTGTTACAGTCTTGGTAGTTGTTATCTGGATTGCTTCTAAATGAAGTGTGCTTGCCTCAGAGCCTTCTCCTGCTGAGCTGTTTTCAAGGGCAAGTGCTTGATGGAGTCTTGCCAGAACAAACTGACTATTGAAGAAAGTGTGTACCAGAGTGTCCTGTGATAATTTAGCTAGAAACTAACTACTAACTAGTCCTTGGAATTAGACCATGGACACAGTATTTATCAATTTATGCATACATTCTATTCATTTCTCAAATAACAAATTAACTTATGTATATTTTCCTTTCCCTTGTATTTTATTGCCCTTTATTGCAAGTGTTTATTGACAGTTCCATCGTGGATATTCTTTTCTTGACAGGTGACACTACATCATAATATTGTCCTTTTGTATATACACAAACGTTACCATTTTATGAGTATCTGAGATAAATTTCCTTCTGGAGCCAGCCTATTAAGAGTCTGAAAAACTATACAATATGCCAGCAATTTTTATTATTTAACATTTTGATTTGAGTTTCTGAGGGATCTGTTCTCTGTTTTGTAAGATTTTGGCACTATATATAACTGGGGAATAACAACATTGCACCCATGACTTTGGATGAAATGAGAAGAACCTGTCAAGTGGGCCCATTGCCAGGGTGTGCGGGAAAGTCTGAGTTTGAGGTAAATTGACTTTATTGTCTGCTGGTGTTGTTTACAGAGTCCATCCTCGAACACTAAGCCATCCCACTCCTGTTTTGAAGAGGATCTGTTCATTACCATTCTTATAGTCAGTTGGGTCTCTCCCCCACCTGCCTGCATAGAACGAGATAATTAGACACAGCATAATTTTGGAAAGCAAATAAGGATTGTTTGGAATAATCCCATCTTGTTCACTTGTGGCTTTCATTCTGGTGAATGATAAATGTTGCTGTCAAAGGCTGATCCCGACCCTTGTAAGGGTTGCCTGGCTTTGATGGCAAGACTTTGAAATTTAGACTGAAGTGGGGTTTAAAACTCAGTCTGTGAACCTATTGATAAAGCAAAGAATACTGGTTTAGTGATGTTAGACTTAGCCTAATTTATGAACAAGAGATCAAATTCTGTGTAGTTTTAGATAAAAACAGTTTTAATAATAATAATAAATAATAATAATAAAAGGGTAGATCTAAAGCAGACTTGTAGTCTAGGGCACACTTAGCCTCACTACTTAGGCAGCACCCTTCTGAGGAGGACTCTACTGAGTGCCTTGGGAATGAGGCCTCTCTCTGGGTTTGTGCACATCACAGATGGTTTGAGTATTGCTTTCCAGTGCTTTTCCTAGTATTTAAAATTTCACCCTGGTAAGTATAGTGATCAGTTGGACACTTTGGGTAGCTCCTCTGCATAGTTCTGCACTCTCTCCCCTCAGTCCCCTTTCTCTGGTACGTTGCCCTAAAAGTCCTAGCTGCATGAGCTCTAGTTTGTGTCTCCTCAGCTTGGTGAGACCAGCAGACTCCACTTGGAGTCCTCTTAGAGCATCAGTCTTGGAGGAGCTGCCAAAGCTATGGGCTTGTGGTCATAGGACCTACCTCCTGTGTTTCCCTTTTCAGGAATTTCAGTCCCTGCTGCCCCCAGTCCAGCAGCTGAGGAAGTTTCATGCATCTGTTTAGTTTCTTAGTTATACTCCACTGTGACTAGAGCCCCGCATAGTTTTAAAGACTCCTCTTGGGCCTCAACTGTCTCTGCAGCCAGCCTTCCCTACCAGAGTGGGTGTCTTCAGTGAGATGTCTCACAAAATGTCAGCATGTCTCCCCTATTCCCCAACACACACATACAATTTTATCTGGTTCTGCATTTATCTCTCTAAGGTGGCTATAACTACAAAGACAGTAAGGCAATAACTGGGAATAAATGGAAGAAAATTTAAGTTACCCAAGGTAACTAAGGAGATTTTGGGGACCGTTGTTTGCTTTTGCTTTGTTTTTGTTGGGTTGGAGCCCGGGCCTCATGTGTACTAGCCACGTGCTGTACCAGTGAGTCATACCCCCAGCATGTTAAGAACACCTCTAGCCTGGGTGCAGTCCCTGGTTTATTGTGAAGCAACTTTGTCTTGTAGCCAAGGGAGCTCTGGAACATACAACATAGCAGAGGTGCAGAGGTTCAGAAGTTGGTCTTGAACTTTTGATCCTCCTGTCTGAGCCTCCCAAGTGCTGGGGTTTAGGCATGTACTACCATTCTCAGCTCAGCATTGGATTTCTTGAGTCTTCTTGGGACACAGTTGAATCTACATTCACCTAGGGGAGGGTTGACTAGAAGAGTGAAGATGACATGGCATTGGAACTGGATGAGACACCTAGGAATGTCCATTTTGTCTGGAAATTATATCTATGAGGTGTGATGGAGGAGGGCATACAACTTCATTATGTGTGGGAATGCGAGCCCAGCCTGCAGATACAGGTCAGGAATTCCAGGGCACCGGAATTGAGGCGGTGACCAGGACAGGCTCTCCCACACTTAAAGCCATCTAGCAGAGGAAGGAGCACCTTTGGAAGTGGTGAGCTGTCAGATTTAAGGAAAATCCTATGTCTGATGGTGAGGGATGTTGTGTTTGGGATGCAGCAGTGTATGAAGTAATCTTTTAAATACTGTGTACTCAACTCTTAAATCGTACAACTTAATTAGGACCCTGTGATTCCTGTCTGCCTTTCAGTCTTCCATCCACAGTCTGTACACACACACACACATACACACCTCAAGTGTGCTCCTTGACACTGCACGTCAACTGTGAGCACTATTTTCTTTTTTTTGTTGTTTTTTTCTTTCACTTAACATGATGATTTTATTTTTTTCTGTTCTTTATTTATTGGATGTTTTATTTACATTTCATATGTTGTCCCCTTACCCCATCCCCCACCCACGCAGGAACCTCCTCTTCCCTCTCCCCTCCTCCTTCTACTTTGCGGATATAACCCCTACCTACCCCCGTGATTCCCACCTCCCCACCCTCAAATTCCCACCCACTGGGGTGTCCAGCCTTCAGGAGGTCAAGGATCTCTTCTTCCCCCTATGCCCCGCAGGGCCCTCTGCTCTTACATATTCAGCTGAAGCCATGGATCCCTCCCTAAGTGCTCACAGGCTGGTGGTTTAGACCCTGGGAGCTCTGGTTGGTTGGTATTGTTGCTCTCCTCATGGGGCCACAAAACCTTTCAGCTCCAATGGTCTTTACTCTAACTCCTCCATTGGGAACCCCATGATCAGTTCAATGGCTAGCTGTGAGCATCTGCCTCTGAATATGTCAGACTCTTGCAGACCTCTGAGGAGACATCCATATCAGGCTCTTATCAGCATGCACTTCCTGACTTCCACATCAGCATCTACCTTTGGTGACTGCACATGGGATGGATACTCAGGTGGAATGGTCTTCAGATGGTCCCTCCTTCAGTTTCTGTTCTTCACTTTGTCTCCATATTTGCTCCTTTGAGTATTTTGTTGCTCCTTCTAAGAAGGACTGAATCACCCCCACTTGGTCTTGAGCACTATTTTCTTACCACAGTAGGTTTCTTCTCAGGGGCCTGCAGATTGGCAGCTACCCCAGCCCTCAGCTGCCATCTGCTCTTGTCTTCAGCATCCTGACTGCCCTCTTGTCAGCAGCTTCTCACATTGTCTCCTTATTTGGACATACAATGTCCTGAAGATAGAGATACCTGACTAGCTCATCACTTTCCCACTGTCTGCCTTCCCCACCATGTGGCCTGGAAGCTCTGTGACTCCTTCAGTCTGCCCACCAGGCTCCAGTGCTTCTGGTCTAAGGAGCATCACTCACAGTAGATGGCGCTGTCCTTGATCTGTTCCATTCAGTCTCCTGGATTTTCCTTGGAGGCCTCAAGAACTGGAAGCTGTCAGGTTTAGGATGCTGTGCACTGTGGGCTCAGTGAGTGGTTATCTAGCAGGTATCTGAGAGGCCCTTCAAGCTCCTGCCCTTTCCCATTTGCATGGAGGTCAGGGCATATTCCACCCCAGGAAGGATGGTGGCCCTGTAGCTCCTGGATGGAGAGGGATGGAAGAAAGGACAGTTTGGAAGGAATCATAAGCCAAAGAACCTTCTGGATAGGGGCCACCTTAACTACTCTCAAGCCCTTGCCAAGCCTTCTGGCTTATGGAATCTTTCGGTAACTTTTTATCCTCACCTGTCTGCTAGGAAAAACATGGTGCTTGCCTGCTTCTTGTCCTTCTCTCCTGATTGAAGGGACGCTGCTGAGTCAGCAGGTGGGCTGTGGAACAGGGGCTGTTTAGAAAGCAGGACCGACGAGAGAAAGTCGATCAGGTGTCTGAGTGCCTGTGAATACCATGAGACCTAGACTCTTGCCAGCCTTTTCTTCCCTATCCACTCCCCTTAGCCATGATGATGAGAGAAGTTTGCTATGAGTAAAGCCCTAGTTTCTCTCTCTGCAAAATGGGGAGAAAAGGGGGGAGAAAAAGGGGAAGGCTCCTTCATAGGCTTTCTGGCAGTAACTTCCCTGAGAAACCATGCTATCCAGAAGACTGTGGAAAATATCTACCTTCCTAAGCCAACTGCCAAACCTTCTACCGACCACTTTCTGGTTCCTTATGAAGGAGAAGGCTTGGTACTTGAGGGCTGGATGTCCTAGCAGGCTGGGACAGGACTGCACGTGGGCTGTAAACATCAGTGCCCCCTTGGGAGGGAGCACTTGGCATGAGGGGTGTTGTTCTTTGTTCCCAGCTATGTGTCCAGTGTCTACAGAGGCCTCTGATGGAAGCGGTCATCAGCAGGTACTGTGACTGTGTGAATGAAGTCCAGGGAAGATGGTCCCAGCATCATGTGGGAAATATGGTGCTCTACCCATCTGTTGGCTTTACAAATGATGATGGCAAATTCAGCAATAAAACAGTGTGCCAGAGGTCAAACGCTGCCACTGGGGTGGGCCTGCCTTAGAACCCAAGCATTCTGCTTCCTGTTTCCTACTTGTTCTATGGAAGGATGTCAAGAGATCGATAGAGATGATATCATTGCAGTCAGTATTGAGTGTGCATTCTGTCATAACCTCTAGGGCTTTGGTAGCAGTGGAAATTTCTTCTTCCTACCCTTCCTCTTCTTCCTCATCCCCTTCTTCTTCCTCATCCCCTTCCTCTTTATTCTGCCCTTCCTCTTCTTCCTTGTAGCCTTTCTCTTCTTCATACCCTTCATCTTCTTCCTCATCCCCTTCATTTTCTTCCTCATTCCCTTCATCTTCTTCCTCATCCCCTTCCTCTTTTTCCTCATTCCAGTCCTCTTCTTCCTCCTCTTCTTCAACTTCCTCCTCTCTTTCTCTTCCCCTCCCTCTTCTTCTTTCTCCTCTTCTTCATCCTCTTCCTTTCTTCTTCTACTTCTTTTTTGTGGTCCTGGGAATGGAAGCCGGCAGGGGGTGTCTCATGCCTGGAGAGCAAGCACTTCACCATGGAGCCACATTCCCAGCTGTAATACATGTTACAGGTGATGTTTATGTTAAGACATGTTGTTATGATTTTTTGCATAATCACTGTGCCACCCGGCCATGCATATTTCATTGTTTTGTGTAGAATGTACAAGAAAGTATCTATATTACAGCTGAAAAGCACTATACTATGTAACGAAGAAAACTTCTGTATAGATACATGAAAAATAAAGCATTAGTAGTTTCCAAGTTAAAGACAACTATTAGAAAGCTGAAAACACTAAATGCATGTTACAGATAATGTTTCTGTTAAGACATGTTGTTTTGATTTTTGCATAAGCACTGTACTACCTGGAAATGCGTATTTCATTGCTTTGTATAAAATGTACAAGTAACTATACAAATTACAGCTAAAAAGTACTATTCTATGTAGTGAAGTAACATTCTGTATAGATACATGAAAACAAAAACATTTGTAGTACCCAAGTTAAAGACAAGAAAGCTGAAAACACTAAATGCATATTACAGATGATGTTTCTGTTAAGACATGTTGTTTTGACTTTTGCAGATGCATTGTACTACCAAGTCATAGATATTTCAATGTTTTGTATAAAATGTACAAGTAAGTACCTATATAGAAGCATGAAAAGAAAACCATGTGTACTTCTCGAGTTAAAGACAGCTATCAGAAAGCTGAAAGTACTGAATGCATGTTACAGGACATTTTTTCAGTTGAGATATGTTGTTTTGAATTTCATAGAAACACTGTGTAACACCCTGCCATGTATATTTCATGTTTTTTGTATAGAATGTTCAAGATTTACAGCTTGAATTACAGCAGAAAAGCACTATACTATATAATGCAGAAAACTTCTGTATAGATACACAAAGAGTAAAGCATTCTTAATTCCTGAGTTAAAGACAACTATTAGAAATCTGAAATCACTGAATGCATGTTACAGGTGATGTTTCTGTTAAGACATGCTGTTTTGATTTTTGCATAATCACTGTACAACCCGGTCATGCATATTTCATTGATTGGTATGAAATGTACAAATAAATATGTATATTATAGCTGAAAAGCACTATACTATGTAATGAAGAAACCTTTGGTATAATTACATGAAAAGAAAAGCATTCCTATTTTCCAAGTAAAAGACAACTATTAGAAAGCTGAAAACACTGAATGCATGTTACAGATGTTTCTGTTAATACATATTGTTTTGATTTTTGCATAATCACTTTATCACCTGCCATGCCTATTTTATTTTTTTGTATAGAATGTAAAAGAAAGTACCTATATTACAGCTAAAAAGCACTGTAATATATAATGAAGAAAACTTCTGTATAGATACATGAAAAGTGTCACATTCATAGGTCCCTAGTTAAAGTATTAGAAAACTTAAAACACTGAATGAATTTTACAGGTGATGTTTCTGTTTAGACATATTGTTTTGATTTTCACTTAAACACTGTACCACCCAGCCATTCATATTTCACTGTATTCTATAACATGTACAAGTAAGTACATGAATTACAGATGAAAAGCACTATACTGTATAATGAGAAAACCTTCTGTATATTTACACAAATAGTAAATCATTCTTAGTTACTGAATTAAAGACAAGTATTAGAAAGTTGAAAACACTTAATGAATGTTACAGGTGATGTTACAGTTAAGACATGTTGTTTTGATTTTCATATAAACAATGTACTACCTGGCCTTGCATATTTCATTGTTTTGTATAGAATTTACAAGTACATACCTATATTAAGCTGAAAAGCACTATAGTATGTAATGAAGTAAACTTTAGTATAGTTACAGGAAAAGTAGAACATTCTTAGTTGCCTAGTTAAAGACAACTATTAGAAATCTGAAAACACTGAATGCATGTTACAGGAGATGTTTCTGTAAAAGCATGTTGTTTTGATTTTCTCAGAACAGTGTACCACCTGGCAATTCATATTTCATTTGTTTGTATAAAATGTACATGTATTACCTAAATTACAGCTGAGAAGCACTATACTATGTAATGAAGAAACCTGTATAGATATATGAATATAAAAGCATTTGTAGTTTCCGAGTTACAGGCAACAATTAGAAAGCTTAAGACACCTAATGCAGGTCAAAGTTATTTTTTTCTGTTAAGATATATTGTTTTGATTTTCACATAAACACTGTTAAACCTGGCCATTCATATTTTACTGTTGTGTATCGCATGAACAAGGAACTACACGAATTATAGCTGAAAAACACTATACAATGTAAAGAAGAAACCCTCTGTAAGGTTACACGAAAAGTAAAGCATTCTTCATTACAGAGGTAAAGACAACTATTAGAAAGTTGAAAACACTGAATGCCTATTACAGGTGATGTTTCTGTTAAGATATGTTGTTTGATTTTTAAACAACAGTGTACAATCTGGCCATGAATATTTCATTGATTTGTGTGGAATGTACATGTAAGTACGTATATTACAGCTGAAAAGCACTATACAATGTAATGCAGAAACCTTCTGTATAGAAACACGAAAAGAAAACCATTCGTACTTCCAGAGTTAAAGACAAGTATTAGAAAGCTGAAAACACTGAATGCATGTTACAGGACATTTTTCATTTAAGACATGTTGTTTTGATTTTTGCATAAACACTGTACCACCCGGACATGCATAGTCATTGATTTGTATGGAATGTACAAGTAAGTCCCTATATTACATTTGAAAAACACTATATTTTGTAATGAACAAAATTTCTGTATAGAAACATGAAAAGAATACCATCCATACTTCCTGAGTTAAAGACAGTTATTAGAAAACTGAAAACACTGAATGCATGTTACAGGACATTTTTTGGTTGAGTTACGCTGTTTTGATTTTCGCAGAAATACTGTGTACCACCCTGCCATGTATATTTCATTGTTTTGAATAGAATGTTCAAAATTAACAGCTTGAATTATAGCAGAAAAGCACTATACTATGTAATGCAGAAAACGTCTGTATAGATACATGAAAAGTAAAGCATTCTTAATTCCCGAGTTAAAGACAACTATTAGAAATCTGAACTCAAAGAATGCATGTTACAAGTGATGTTTCAGTTAAGACATATATATATACATTTTAAAATCAGATCGTAATTTTTACTTATTCACACAGGGTTTATAAACACAAAAAGGCAGAACATGGGGAAGGGGATGGCACCGGAGCATGGGTGTTCGGGGGGGGTGTACAGATATCTTTCAGAACAGGGTATCAGCTGGGTGAACATTCAGGGGACAGATCACTATGATTCTGCCTATAATTCACTTGTCCTTATCTAAGTTGGTACTATCCACCAAGGCTACCTATTTACAAGATCTATGACTACTCAGGCTGGTAAATTTCCACAAAGCTGCCTGCTTACAATAGCTTATAGCCATCTGTTTCAGTGTTTTTCCATAGAGACCCAAGACGTTGTGTTAGTATACATGTATGACAGGCCTATTGCTGATATTAGGCCTATGGCTGATTTTAGGCCTTTAGCATATAAGCAGGGCTGCCCTCTTGTGGCGATTCTAAGCTTTCGAAGGCAGGGATAGAGGCCTGACCTCCAGTAATTGAAGGGGACCTTGTAATGGCTCTGGTCCCCCTGTCGTTGTCCAGTGAGACATGAGGGCTATACCCATCCTGATGTCTTTTTTTCTGGAGAGGGGATAATTTTGACATCAACCCCTCTGCAGTCAGGCTTGTCCCTCAGGGAACCAAGAGAGATATTTTAAACTTTTATTTATATTCCCTTGCAGTGCTTAGCCTTGCAGCCTAAACAAGAATTCAGATCACCAGTCAGAGGGGGTTCTGGGTGGCCCCTCTCTACTTGGTCTAGGTGCAGAAGTCCCCTCTTTTAGGTTGAGTGGAGATGGGTTTTGGGAATACCCTGAATAGAGTAACAACCTCATCTTTAGTCTTGTGGTCCTCCATAGCTAACTTATGATAATGTATCTGAATAGGTTTTGCTACCAAATTATTTATCTGCCATTTCACAAAGTTAGTCAGCCTAGGGACCAAAAGAAATAAGCAAAAATAACCCAATTAATGGTCCCAAGATGGGAGGAAGTAGGATTGACAACCATGGAGAGATTGAAAACCAATTCTTGTACCAGCTCTCATCTCTCTCTTTCTCTCTCTGTCTTTTCTCAGGGCCTTCTCTGACATTTTTCATGTTCTCTTTAACCATCTCTGTCTTGTCTATGTAAAAGCAACATTCTTCTTTAAGGGCTGTACACAGTCTTTTCTATTGTAAAAGAGTAAATCAATTCCAATGAAGTCCTTTGCAATTTTTGGCAGTCTCTTAAGACAGCAAAAAGAGGGATTTCTTCAGATTAGTGATGTCAATTTTCTAGCTGTTTGATGTCCTTGTCAATGGCCCATTGAAGGCCTGAGTAGTATAAGTTTAGAGGCCAGCATCTGGATTAGAACTTCTAACAGCAGATATCATGAGTGATTCATTTTACCTGGAAAGGAAAAGAAAGGGAATTCTCAGGGAGATTTCTCTTCCCTGGATGTCAATTGTTATTCATTTATTTATAGTTGGGCCTAGCTTTGTGGGAGTATCTATTTATTTCATTAATCTTTTTGGCAGCCATTTAGCTGTGCCTTCTGTGGTATCAAACAGGCATATCAATTTCAATCCCATAAGAGAACTGGGTCCAGACCATTCCCTTTAAGGGTAAGAGTGTCCTTCCACATAGCTGTGGCATAGTTTTTATTGGTCTCAGTGTAGCCAGAGGAAGTCAGTAGCAGATTTGCCATGAGCTTTCAGTTTTAGAGAGTTAAAAGTGAACAAGGCATGATGGAGAGTATTTCAGGAGACTCCTTCTGGGGGAGTACCATTCCCCCTCTTTTGTTTTTAAAGCCAATTTTTCAGAGTTCTTGTAAAATCAGGGCAGAAGCGCCAGCAGCCGCTCCTTCCACACTCACAGAGTCATGAAGACACTATTTAAAGAAATATAAATCTATCAAAGGACAGTTATAGAACAGCCAACAACTAATAGGACTATATAATATATCCATTAATAGTAGTTTCTTCTACCTTTTGTGAGATTATTCCTCTTTTGTCAATTAATTGTTGAGGGAAATTAGGCTTTACATCTCCCTTGATAATATTAAACAGAGACTTAAATTCTTTTGTGGAGAGTTTAAAACAAGATCTTAGCCAATTAGCATCCCCTAGAAACTTTTGAAAATAATTTGAAATAAGTAAATCATATAATTTTTTTGCCAGATCCTTTATCTGAGATACTGCACAGGTTAGAGTTCCTGGCAGGCCCTCTTCCTCTGGGTTTTGTGAGGTGGGGTACAGAGCTGCCGCCCGGGATCTTCTCTGTGCTCAGGCCGAATTTGGAAGTCAAGATATGTTGTTTTGATTTTTGCAAAATCACTGTACAACCTGGCCATGCATATTTCATTGATTGGTATAGAATGTACAAATAAGTATGTATATTACAGCTGAAAAGAACTATACTAGGTAATGAAGAAAACTTCTGTGTAGATACATGAAAGAAAACTATTCACGTTTCCCGAGTTAAAGAGAAATATTAGAAAGCTGAAAACATTGACTCCATGTTACATGTGATGTTTCTGTTAAGACATGTTATTTCGATTTTGGCATAAACACTGTACCACCTGATCATGCATATTTCATTGTTTTGAATTGAATGTACAATTAAGTACCTATGTTACAGATAAAAAGCCGTATACTATGTAATGAACAAACCTTCGGTATAGTTACACGAAAATGAAAGCATTCCTATTTCCCAAGTAAAAGACAACTATTAGAAAGCTGAAAACACTGAATATATGTTACAGGAGATGTTTCTGTTAATACATATTGTTTTGATTTTTGCATAATCTCTGTACCACCCACCATTCCTATTTAATTTTTGGTATAGAATGTACAAGAAAGTACCCATATAACATCTGAAAAGCATTGTAATATATAATGAAGATAATTTCTGTATAGATACACAAAAAAGTGTAGCATTCATAGTTCCTGAGTTAATGTATTAGATAGCTTAAAATACTAAATGAATTTTATAGGTGATGGTTCTGTTTAGACATGTTGTTTTGATTTTTACTTAAACACTGTAACACCTGGTCATTCATATTTCACTCTTTTTTATAGCATGTACAAGTAAGTACATGAATTACTGCTGAAAAGCACTATACTATTTAATTAGGATATCCTCTGTATAGTTACAAGAAAAGTAAAGCATTCTTAGTTACTGAGTTAAAGACAATTATTAGAAAGCTGAAACCACTGAATGTATGTTACAGGTGCAGTATCTGTTGAGACATGTTGTTTAGATTTTCGCATAAACACTGTACCACCCAGTCATGCACATTTCAGTGTTTTGTATAGAGTGTAGAAGTAAGTACATTTATTAAGCTGAAAAGCACTATACTATGTAATGAAGAATACTTCTGTAGAGATTCACAAAAAGAAAGACATTCATAATTCCCGCATTAAAGACAGCTATTAGAAAACTGATAACACTGAATGCATGTTACAGGTGATGTTTCTGTTAAGATGTGTTGTTTTCACTTTCACATAAACACTGTACCACCCGGCCATGCATATTTTATTGTTTTGTAAAGAATATACAAGTAACTACATAAATTACAGCTGAAAAGCATTATGCTAATGTAATGAAGAAACCTTGTGTATAGATACATGAAAAGTAAACCATTCATAGTTCTAGAGTTAAAGACAAGTATTAGAAAGCTGAAAACACTGAATTCATGTTATAGGTGATGTTTTTGTTAAGACATGTTGTTTTGATTTTTGCATAAAAATTGTACCACCCAGCCATGCATATTTCATTGATTTGTACAGAATGTACAAGTAAGTACCTATATTAGAGCTGAAAAGCACTATACTGTGTAATGAAGAAATCTTCTGTATAGAAAAATGAAAAGAAAACCATTTGTACTTCCTGAGTTAAAGACAACTATTAGAAGGCTGAAAAAACTGAATGCATGTTACAGGTTATATTTATGTTAAGACATGTTGTTTTGATTTTCACATAAATAGGATGCCAACTAGCCATGCATATTAAGTTATTTTATATTGAATGTACAAGTAATTACATGAATTACAGATGAAAAGCACAATAGTATGTAATGAAGAAACCTTCTGTATAGATACACAAAAAGAAAACCACTCATAGTTCCTGAGTTAAAGACAAGTGTTAGAAAGCTGAAAACATGAAATGCATGTTACAGGTGATGATTCTGTTAAAACATGTTGTTTTGATTTTTGTGTAAACACTGTAATGTCTCGACCATGCATATTTCATTGTTTTGGTTAGAATGTACAAGTAGATACATGATTTACAGCTGAAAACACTTTACTATGTAATGTACAAACCTTCTTTATAGATATTCAAAAAGTATAGCATTTGTAGTTCTTGAGTTTAACTATTGGAAACCTGAAAACACTGAATGCATTCAGTGCATGTACAAGTAAGTACATGAATTACTGCTGAAAAGCACTATACTATTTAATTAGGATATCTTCTGTATAGTTACAAGAAAAATTAAGCATTCTTAATTGCTGAGTTAAAGACAATTATTAGAAAGCTGAAACCACTGAATGTATGTTACAGGTGCAGTATCTGTTAAGACATGTTTTAACAGATGTTAAAACATCTGAGATGTTTCTGTTAAGACATGTTTTTTGATTTTGCATAGACACTGTGCCACCCTGTCATGCATATTTCAGTGTTTTGTATAGAATATACAAATAAGTTCGTATATTACAGCTGAAAAGCCCCATACAATGTAATGAAGAAACCTTCTGTATAGATACTGGAAAAGCAAACCATTTGTAGTACCTGAGCTAAATGCAACTATTAGAAAGCTGAAAACACTGAATGCATGTTACAGGACATGTTTCTGTTAAGACAAATTGTTTGGATTTTGCATAAACACTGTACCAATGCCCACACATATTTCATTGTTTTGTATAGAATACACAAGTAAGTACCTATATAAAGCTGAGAAGCACTATACTATGTAATGAAGAAACCTTCTGCATAGAAACATGAAAAGAAAACCATTAGTACTTCCTGAGTTAAAGACAAGTGTTAGAAAGCTGAAAACTCTGATGTATGTAACAGGACATTTTTCTGTTAAGACATGTTGTTTTGATTTTTGCAGAAACACTATACCAACTCCCATACGTATTTCATTGTTTTGTATATAATACACATGTAAGTACCTATATAAAGCTGAAAAGCCCTATAAGATGTAATGAAGAAACCTTCTGTATAGAAACACAAAAAGAAAACCATTGGTACTTCCCAAGTAAAAGACAAGTATTAGAAAGCTGAAAACACTGAATGCATGTTGCAGGACATGTTTCTTTTAAGACATGTTATTTTGATTTTCACAGAAACACTGTACCATCTGGCCATGCATATTTAATTGTTTTGTATTGAATGTTCAAGTATGTACATGATACATGAATTACAGCTGAAAAGCTCTATACTGTGTAATGAAGAAACCTTGTGTATAGATACACAAAAAGTAAAACACTCTTAGTTCCTGAGTTAAAAACAACTATCAGAAATTTGAAACCACTGCATGTGTGTTACAGGTGATGTTTCTGTTAAGACATTTTGTTTGGATTTTTGTATAAACACTGTACCACCAGGCCATGCATATTTCATTGTTTTGTATAGAGTGTTCAAGTTAGTACATGAATTGCAGCTAAAACGCACTATAAGATATACTGAAGAAACCTGCCTTATGGATACACTAAAAGAAACACATTCGTAGATACTGATTTAAAGACAATGATTATAAAGCTAAAAACAATGAATTTATGTTACAGTCTATGTTTCTGTTAGACATGTTGTTTGGATTTTTCAATAAACTCTGTACCACCCTGCCATGCATATTCCATAGTTTTGTATATAATATACATGTGTCAGTATTACAGCTGAAAAGGACTATAGAATGTAATAAAGAAACCTTCTGTATAGATAGATACATGAAAAGCAAACAATTTGTAGTTTCCAAGTAAAATACAACTATTAGAAAGCTGAAAACACTAGATGCATGTTATAGGTGATTTTTCCTTTAAGTCATGTTGTTTGGAGTTTCACATAAACACTGTACCAACTATTCATGCAAGTTTCATTTTTTTTTATTATAGTATGTACATGTAGGTTCCTATATAACAGGTGAAAAGTACTATACAATGTAATGATGAATCCTTCTGTACAGAGATAGATACAAGAAAAGCAAACTATTCTTAGTTCCCAAGATAAATGCAACTATTAGAAAGCTGAAAACATGGAATACATGTTAAGAGTGATGTTTCTGTTAAGTCATGTTGTTTGGATTTTCCCATCAAAACTGTACCACCTGCCCATGCATATTTCATAGTTTTGTATAGAATGTAAGTTTCTGTATTACAGCTGAAAAGTACTTTAGAATGTTATGAAGAAGCCTTCTGTACAGAGAGACACATGAAAAGCAATCCATTATTAGTTTCCTAGTTAAAGACAACTATTAAAATGCTGAAAACACTGAATGCATCTTACAGGTGATGTTTTTGCTAAGACATGTGGTTTAGATTTTTGCATAAACACAATACCACCCAGGCATGCATATTTCATTGTTTTGTATAGAATGTAAAATTAAGTTCCTATATTACAGCTTAAAAGCAATATACAATGTCATTTAGAAAACTTCTGTATAGTTAGTTCTGTATAGTTAGATACATGAAATGAAATTATTCATAGTTCCTGAGTTAAAGCCAACTATTATAAAGCTGAACACAATGGCAAAATGTTACAGGTGATGTTTCTGTTAAGACATGTTGTTTGGATATTCTCATAAACACTGTAGCACCCTACCATGCATATTTCAATGTTTTGTATAGAATGCACAAGTAAATTCCTATATTACACCTGAAAAGAACTCTACAATATAATGAATATTCTTCTGTATAGATATACAGATGAAAAGCAAATCATTCATAGTTCTCGACTTAAAGACAACTATTAGAATGCTGAAAACACTGAATGCATCTTACAGGTGATGTTTGTGTTACACAATATTGTATGGATTTTTGTATAAACACTATACCACCGGGCCATGAATATTTCATTGTTTTGTATAGATTGTACATGTAAGTTCCTATATTAGAGCTGAGAAGCACTGTACAATGTAATGAAGAAACATTCTGTATAGAGAGATACACGAAAAGATAACCATTCATAGTTCCCAAGTTAAAGACAACTATTAGAAATCTGTCAACACTGAATGCATGTTACTGGTGATGTTTCTGTTAAGACATGTTGGTTTGATTTTTGCATAAACATTTGTATGACCCGGCCATGCTTATTTCATAGTTTTGTATATAATGTTCATGTAAGTGTCTATATTACAGCTGAAAATGACTGTAGAATGTAATGTAGAAACCTAGGTATAGATAGATACACAAAAAGCAAACCATTGTAGTTCACAAGTAAAAGACAACTACTAGAAAGCTGAAAACACTGAATGCATGTTACTGGTGATGTTTCTTTTAAGTCATGTTTGGATTTTCCCATAAACACTGTACCTCCTGGCCATGCATATTTCATAGTTTTGTATAGAGTATACTTGTAAGTTTCTGTATTACAATGGAAAAGCACTATGGAATATAATGAAGAAACCTTCTATATAGATAGATACATAGAAGCAAACCATTCTTAGTCCCCGAATTAAAGACAACTATTAAAATTCTGAAAACATTGAATGCATGTTCCAGGTGATGTTACTGTTAAGACACGTTGCTTGGATTTGTTTTTTTATAGAATGTACAATTAAGTTCCTATATTACAGCTTAAAAGCAATATACAATGTAATGTAGAAATCTTCTGTATAGATAGGTACATAAAATGGAATTATTCATAGTTCCTGAGTTAAAACCAACTATTATGATCCTGAACTCACTGAAAGCATGTTACAGATGATGGTTCTGTTAAGGCATGTGTTTTGGATATTCCCATAAACACTGTACCACTCAGTCATGCACATTTCTTTGTTTTGTATAGAATGTACAAATAAATTACTATATTACACCCAAAAATCACTGTACAATATAATCATGAAGCCTTCTGTATAGATATATACACGAAAAGCAAATCATTAATAGTTCCCAACTTAAAGACAACTATTTGTATGCTGAAAACACTGGATGAATGTTACAGGTGATGTTTGTGTTAAGAAATATTGTTTGGAATTTTGCATAAACACGATCTTGGTATAAACACTTGTACCACATGGACATGCATATTTCATTGTTTTGTATGGAATGTACAAGTAAGTTCCTATATTACAGCTGAAAAGCACTGTACATTGTAATGAAGCAAACCTTTGTATAGATAGAAACATGAAAAGATAACCATTCATAGTTCCCAAGTTAAAGACCACTATTAGAAAGCTGAAAACGTGGAATGCATGTTACGGGAGATGTTTCCGTTAAGACATGTTGTTTGGATTTTTGCATAAATTCTGTATTAACTGGCCATGCATGTTTCATTGTTTTGTATAGAATGTACAAGGAAGTACATGAATTGCAGGTGAAAGCACTATACAATGTAATAAAGAAACCGTTTGTATAGATACAGGAAAAGAAAAGCATTTGTAGTTGCTGACTTAAAGCAAGTATTAAAAAGCTGAAAACACTAAATGTATGTTACAGTTGATGTTTGTGTTAAGACATGTTGTTTTGATTTTCGAATAAACACTGTTCTACCCGGCCATCCATATTTCACTGTTATGCATAGAATGTACAAGAATATAATACAGTTGAAAAGCACTATGCATAGTACTGAAGAAACATTCTGTATAGATACATGAAAAGCAAACCATCCATAGTTACCAAGTAAATGCAACTATTAGAAAGCTGAAAACACTGAATGCATGTTACAGGTGATGTTTCTGTTAAGACATATTGTTTGGATTTTCCCATAAACACTGTACCACCCGGCCATGCATATTTCATTGTTTTGTATAGAGTGTTCAATTAATTAATTAAGTAAATTAATTGCAGCTGAAAAGCTCTATAGGATATACTGAAGTAACCTGCCTTATGAATACACTAAAAGAAAAGCACTCATAGATCCCGAGTTAAAGACAACCATTATAAATCTGAAAACAATGAATTCACATTATAGGTGATGTTTCTGTAAGACATGTTGTTTGGATTTTTGCATAAACATTGTACCACCCAGCCATGCTTATTTCATAGTTTTTTATATAATGTATATGTAAGTGTTGGTATTACAGCTCAAAAGTACTATAGAATGTAATGTAGAAACCTTCTGTATAGATAGATACACAAAAAGCAAACCATTGTAGTTCCAGAGTCAAGGACAAGTATTAGAAAGCTGAAAACACTTTATGCATGTTACAGTTGATTTTTCTGTTAAGACATGTTGTTTGTGAGCCTCGATCAAAAACCTTTGTCCTGGCTTCATCTCTTCCCGCCCTCCTCCCATTCCCAGCCTCTCTTTCAGGTGAACCTGGTCGACTGTGGCCGATGGCCCTCAATAGAATGGCACCCGATTTGGAGCCTGAACATGAGAGACCAGCTGAGGATCGCCATCTTTGGCAGAGCTCTACAGAAAATGGAACAAGAAGGATAGTGTCCCGCACACTTGGTAAGCAGCAAACAATTTTTGATACTAGCACTAGTTATGGTTATGCTTTCAAGGCTATGTTTTCAGGAAGTGTGTTTCAGGGGATACAGTCTAGGTGAATGAGGTATTGACCCGGTGCCGATTTTCCTAGGAGGTGACAGCGAATTATAGGTCAGGAGAATTCTAAACAGGCATTGCCCGCAGTCTAAGAGCTGCTTCAGGTGGGAAGAGCAGGGTTAAAAGGAATTGGAAAACTAAGAAAGCAGGGCACTGAGGTGTTACAATAGCTGCCTGCTACATCTCCAAAGAGCGAGATGAAAAGTTACATCTTGAATATGAGAGAGAGAAAGAAAGGGTTTTAGAAAAACAGTTGTCCTCTCTCTGGGCCGTGTCAGCAAAAAGGAAAGAAAAGGCTATTTCAGAGCTCTCCTAGGAACAGAAGAAATTCAGGAGACATCCTGAATTTCTCTTTAGCTACCAGATGTCCTTCTTTGTTGTCTGTCCTTGGTGCGCCAATGTCCATGTGTGTTGATTGTTTGCTTTTTGTTTCATTGTATAAATGTTTGTTCTATGTTTCTTGTTCAAAAAACAAAAATGGTTAAAACTGTTTGATCCAACCCTTGGTCTAGTTTAACTTTGTTTTAAAGACAGTCTTAATGTGCACGGATAGGTTGCCTATAGCTAAGAGTTGAGCTGAGCTGGAAAAGACTTTTCAGAAATTGATTGTTTGCATAAGCTGATCTTAAAGGGACCAGCAGCCTTTTGGATTCTATAAGGAAGCTGAGAGTTGTTTGTCCTGGAAAAAATCTCTGTGACAAGGTGCCTTTCTTTTGACATTGCAGCTAGAAAGAGCAAGAAATTTTGTTTGGTCTGAATATATAAGATGTGTAGCCACTTCATTGTTGTTTCTGATTGGTTTTAAAAGTATAACTATGTTCTACATGTTTTGGTTATAGATTATTGGCTT
This sequence comes from Grammomys surdaster, assembly GCF_004785775.1. Taxonomy (NCBI): domain Eukaryota; kingdom Metazoa; phylum Chordata; class Mammalia; order Rodentia; family Muridae; genus Grammomys; species Grammomys surdaster. The sequence goes on from NW_021604767.1 coordinate 5,993,339, forward strand.
AAGTTATTGGATGTGATTAGAAATTTACAACTTTGGTAATAGAAAGTTGGCGTAAAACTAACTCAGGTTTAGAGTCATTCAGAAACCAGATGTATAAAAGATAAGATTTTAAAACAATGTCTCTTCAATGAGATTAAAAGCTGCTTCATGCATTCATATATTAGAATTGGCAGCAAAACTTTATAACATAAAGGTAAACTACTTGGTGTTGATTTTAGAGAAAATAGATTGTTTACATTGTTTTTGCTTTTGGTTTTGTCTCTCATAATTATGGTTATACTCTAATGTTGGAAAAGAAACTTATAGTTAAACTGCCAGTATTCCATTGGCTACAGTTGGCAGTTCTAATCTTGAGTTTGAAATTTTTTGATTCGCCCAAGTTTATAGACGAGGAGACAGCAGTTAGAGTTAAATAAAGGTATTTAAAACAAGTTGTGATACAGTGCTGGCCTGCAGGAAGGTTAATCTTTGAGCCAGGCCTCAGAAAACAGGCTGAGATTAAGAACATTTACATTTAAATTAAGACAATGCAGATTGGGCTCTGCAGAAGCTTGGGTGAGACATTCCTTTTGTCTTGGTTTGGTCTTCATGACCAGCCCCTAGAAACGTGTTTTCTGGAATTTGTTGATTGCTTTGCTTGTTCCTTGTTGGGGGAGGCTTCAGTCTCAGGCCCAAAATTCACAACAGCTTATGGGCCAGGAGTTGTTATTATGCTGGAGGAATTAAAATTATGCTTGCTTCCCTCCATGGCATTGTAACTACCTGCTGGCAAAGGAATTCCTCAACTTGTTTTGGGTCCTTCTTTCCAAATTTGTTGAGAGTGATAGAAGACAAGATGGCTTTGGTTCCTCTGATGTGTATTAGGTCCTATCAGTAGCAAGAGACCTAATCTTAAATTAATAATTGAAAGAAAAAGGTTTTGAAAGATTAATAGACACTGGGGCTATGTAACAATTATTTAGAGGACAAGATTGCCTTCAGCTTGGCTTTTTTCTGATACTCTCACTCAGCTAAAAGGAGTTGGTTATTCAATTAATCCAAAACAAAGTTCAAATTTAAGATTTATGAAACTAATGGGGCATTACAGCCTGTCTTGCCTACTTCAGTTGCCATTCTAGTAAATACATATAGAATTATTATAGATTTAAAAGATTGTTTTTATTGTTCCTTTACATCCTGGTAAAGGTGGTGAGGTTTAAATTCAATGAATTTACTAGTGATTTTTGAGAGCCCATGAAGCGATATCATTAAAAAGGTTGCCTCAAAGAATGATTAATAGTCTTATATAAGAATTTGTTGTTGCAGCCGGGCGGTGGTGGCGCACACCTTTAATCCCAGCACTTGGGAGGCAGAGGCAGGCGGATTTCTGAGTTCAAGAGTTCGAGGCCAGCCTGGTCTACAGAGTGAGTTCCAGGACAGCCAGGACTACACAGAGAAACCCTGTCTCGAAAAACCAAAAAAAAAAAAAAAGAATTTGTTGTTGCTTTAATACAAAAAGTTGAGCATTTAAATCTTTCAGTGTATATTATTCATTGTATATTTTGTTAGCTGATCTCTCTAAAGGAGTTTTTCTGTATGCCTTTGCTCTAATAAAATGAGCTTTAAAATTTTAGATTGCTTGTCATTCCAGAAAAGATTCAAAGGCAATATCTTTTCAGTATTTGGGAACTCAGTTATATCTTAAGCAGATTGTGGCACAGAAAATTCCAGTAAGAATGGATAATTTGGGCTAGAGAGATGGTTTCGCCATTAAAGGCTAGATTCACAACTAAAAATATTAGAGTTCAATTCCCAGCAACCACATGGTGGCTCTGAAGACCTCCGCAGAGGGGAGACTCTCACTCAAGTCTCAGAAAGTTGTGACCACCCAGTAATCTGCTCGAGACACCGTGTACTGGAGCAATAGCGAGATTTATTAGGGTGTGTGACAGCTAGCTGCCGGTCAATTCGTATGCCCACGTGGGAGCTGAATTGACCCCGGCAGCCAGTTTGAGAGGGGTTTCTAAGGGAAAAAACCACAAACCAAGGAATGGGGAGGGGGCTCATGGTTGTTAAGGTGGCATAACATAAAAATAGCAGAACATTCCAAAGGAACCCAACCTACGTGAGTCAGGGTCATGTGAAAACTCTCTGTACGCTTATCTTTCTCAAGAATGTGGTCCTGCCCTGTTACTTCAGCCTTACCCTGTCGCTGTGGTTCCCAGCTTGGTTCCCAGCTTGGTTCCACCTAGTTCACTTGCATTCTTTCCTTTCTCTTTTCGATAGGCCAGTTCCAGTAATGGTGACTGGTCTTTCCACATTCCCAACTTGCTTCAAGGCTCAGTTTCTCAGAAAATTTTCCATGTCCTTATAAAGAAAGCCTAAAGAATATTTTATATGTCTAAAAAGGATTCTATATACCCAGTATCTATAATTTTTCACTCTACATCCCCCACTTCTCCTAATGATAGTTTTTAATCTTAAAAACGTAACCCCACTTCTAATGTAAATCTGATTACAGATTTTGTATTTCAGTACCTTCATAGCTTTCTTTTCCCTGTCCGAGGGTTTGGTATTGATGGCATAGCAATAAAAGCTGAACAGCACTAACTCTCTCTCTAACAAAGGTAACTAATCTGTTTAAGAAGCAAAAAACAGAATCAAAAGAGGACCAGGGAAAATATCAGAGTGGTAATGTCTAATTCCTGAAGCATGTCCTGAAAGGCTGCCTCGTGGTTGTGCTGCACTCCATTGGCCACACACCGCAGGGTTACTAGTGTCCTCTGGAATGCTGCACTGGCCTCACCCAGAGGCTTCAAGTCATTGGAGCTGGTCGCCTGCTCCCACAGGTATAGTTCGTTTCTCCACAGGCCAAACGTGGTCGGACATCGCAGGCAGCTTGGTGGTGTTGAACTAGAACCACGTCTCCCATCTGGTGTGGCACACTCGGGTCTCTGGTCTCGTAGGCTCCTTTCAGCTGTTCTCAGATCTTGCGTTGAACCATCTTAAGTGCTTTTATGTAGGCTAACAAGGATTTAGAAAGGACAGCATCAGGATCATTCATTCCGCCCACCCCAGTAAGTGGCAGTGGTATCCCACACAAAATCTCAAAGAGTGTAAGTTTAAATCACTCTAGAGTGTTCCACACTCAGAACAAGGCAAAGGGAAGGAGGGCTGTCCAGTCATTACCACCGGTCTCCAACGCTAATTTGGTTAAGGTCTCCTCAATTGTTCTATTTATCCTCTCTACCTGTCCTGAACTCTGGGGTTTATAAGGAAAATGTAATTTCCAATTAATCCCCAGCTGTGTGGCCAGTCCCTAACTCACCTGGGCAACAAAGACCATTAACAGACCCAGTTACCTTGGGTATTCCAAACATTGGAAAGATTTTTTCCAGGATCTTCTTAGTCATCACGTTGGCAGTTTCATTCTTCCTGAAAAGGTGTCTATAAAAACTAAAAGATACTTATTTTGCTGGTTCGACTTCTGTGAAGTCCATCTCCCAATAAGCTCCAGGCTGGTTGCTCCTCAGTCTCTTTCCCATTGGTTAAGGCACAAGCTCTATAGTTTCTCACCACAGCTTTTGCCAAATCAGACAGTCCTTCTTCTTGTGAGAGGATTAATTTACCATCTCAGTTTTTTATTACCCCATAAGGGGATTCAGAGTGAAAGTCCAATTTGTCTATCACTTGATGGTCATCGGTGGCATATCTGAAACTGGTATCTCGAGTGTCAAAATAGTCTCTGGAACCCTTACTGCTAGAATCATTGCTCCCTGGGCAGCTTTCTAGGCAGCCATGTCAGCCATCTGATTTCCTTTTGCAACAGTGTCCTGAGCCCTCTGGCTTTGGTTCAAAGAGACTCAGTATTTCTGCAGATGTCAGCAGCCCTCTTTGTCTATAGATTTCACCATGTATATGAGCCGTGGCAAAGGCATATCTGTACTTGCTTTCCATCTGCCACTGAATCTCCCGCCATTCTCTTACCTTTTATCATGAAACTGCTGCCATCTGTATACCAGTTCAGACTTCCTGGCCAGGGCTGGTCCTTCAGGTCGCTCCCAGTAACTGTTTCTTCTGCCAGGATATCAACACAGTGATGGACGGGAGAAGAGTTGTCAGTCACAGGCAGCAAGGTGGCAGGATTCAAGATGACCGGGGGTGCAAAGATCACCCTTTAAGTCAACAACAGGCTCCGATAATGTATCATGCGAGCATTAGTCATCCATCGGTCAGGGGGCTGCCGGAAAGTTTATGCTGCCAAAAGTCCTTTCTGGTGGGAGCGAACTGAGGAGGTTAAGTGTCTTGTACTCTCTTATTGACTCTTCTTATATCTTGTACTGGCTTGCAATCATTAGTGCCTGGCTTCTTCAGTTTCAACCCAAAGTTTTGGGAATTCTGCTATCCATTCACTGATATCTGGGGCTTCCGCCTTTGTCACCCAGGTTCTCTGTCTGTCTAAGTCCTATCTTATCTCTTGCCTTTCTCTCCTGCACTGCGGCCAAAATCCTTCTTGTCTGCAATCTCACCTGCCTTTTCTCTCTTTTCTTTTCTTTTCTTTTCTTTTCTTTTCTTTTCTTTTCTTTTCTTTTCTTTTCTTTTCTTTACTTTTCTTTTCTTTTCTTTCTTTCTTTCTTTCTTTCTTTCTTTCTTTCTTTCTTTCTCTCCCTCTTATAGTACACTTTCTCTGCCTCCTTAACTAAGTCTTCCAGTAACCTCTCAAGAAACACAGACAGTGGCTCGTTTGGTCCCTGAAGGACTTCTCTTACCTTGGCCAAACTGGTGGGCCATCTCGCTGCCCTTGGAGACCCACTAGAGCCCGATGGTAGACCACCAGCCGCCCCTTACCTGCAGTTAAGGGGGAATCCGGCATCAATCTCATTGGGAAGCTGCATAGGCTGCCCGTTGTCACCAGGAACATTCTTACAGGCTTCTAATAGAATTCTTTCCTTCTCTTCAGTAGTAAAGAGAACCTGTAAAATGCTATTGACAATCATCCCAGGTGGGCTGGAGGGAAAACATCAAAGACTCTACCAGTCCCGTCAGACTGGCTGGGTTGTCTGGAAAGGAAGGGCGATGAGTCTTCTAAGACCCCCCAGATATCTTCTCTCTTTCTTAAGGGGGGACTAAATTTGTCTTTACCACTGTATCTAATTGACAGCAGGCTGGTACTGTGTCACAGCTGTTCTTATTTTTTCTTACTCTAGCAATCATTTCTACCTGCTCTATCTTCTTCTCAACCATAAACATGAGTGGGTCAAAATTTCTGAAGCTCACAATTGAACTGCCAACTGCAGCCACTGTTAAACTATTTTTAAGTTTCTTTTTGTAATACTAGAGTGTAACCATAATTTTGAGAAACAAAACCAATTTTTAACAATGTAAACAATCTATTTTCTCTAAAATCAACACTAAATGCATTACTTTCAGGTTACAAAGTTGGCTGTCAGTTGTTATACATGAATGCATGATAGTGCTGCTTTTAATAACTCATAAGAGACATTGTTTTTAATCCTATCTCTATACATCTGGTTTCTGAATGACTCTAAACCTGAGTTACCAGTTTTAAGCCAACTTTCTTTTTCCAAGGTTGCAAATTTTTAACCATACCCAATATCTTATAGGGAAATAATCTATAACCAAGACATGCAGAACATCCTTATACTTTTAAAACCAGTCATAAACAAGAATGAAGTAAATGCACAGCTTATAGTTTTTTTCAAACAAAATTTTCTTACTTTTTCTGGCTGTAATTTCAAAAGAAGCACCTTGTCACCTGCTAAACTCAATAATCAATGAGACCATGGCAGGGCTCTAAAGGCCAATTGAAACTGCTTTTTGTTTTTATTTTTCTTACTCTTAACTTCCTGTAAGGCTATTAGCCATTCCTTGAGGCAAAACATTCTAGTGATATCGCTTCATGGATTCTCAAAAAATTACAAGCATACTCACTGCATGTAAACCTCTCATCTTAAAGGAATAGTATAAAAGCACTCTTCTAAATCTATAATAATTCTATATGTATTTCTTGGAATGGCAGCTGGAGTAGGCAAGTCAGGCTGTAATTCTAATTTCTCCAGCATAATCATTATATAGCTCCTGGACCATAAACTGTCTCTTGTAAATGTCCTTGGGTCTGAGGATGACCTTCCTTCCCCAAGGAAGAAGCAAGGCAATAAAACAAATTCCAGAAAACACCTTTCTAGGGGCTAGTCAGAGTGACCATGACAACAGGAATGTCACACCAGCTTCTGATGAGCCCACTCTGAGCTTTGTCTTGACTCAAATGTGAAAGTTCTTAATTTGGGCCTATCTACAAATTCCTGAAGTAGTTCATCAAGGCCTTATCTGATCCCAGATAAAACTTTACATTGGAATCTCCTTTTCAATCTTGGGGGAAGAAAAGAAAATCAGTTTCTTTACCAGGAAAGCCAAAAAGTTCTTAGCCTCCCCAAGAGCAGCTTGTGCAAAGAATCATTTTTGCCAGGGCTCCTCCTGCTGTGCCTCACTTTCATCCACAGAGCAGGGGGACTTGCCTATAAGTTTTAACCCTTTTTATCTTTCTGAACATGAAACATAGAACAGACATTTATTCTAATGAAACAAAGACAGAAGACACACGTGGACAAATTTGGTGCACCAGGGACTCACAACAGACAAAGAAAGTATATCCAAGAATCTCTCCTGTAGGGGCCGGAGAGTTCTTTTTCTTTTGCTAACACACCGTGGAGATCAGACAATTGTTTTGGCTATTTCTCTGCCAATGGCCATGTTAACTCATGCTAACTCTTGTTAACTCAGGATATTCAACACAGTAAATTCAGTCCAAAATAATGTCAGTCACAGTCCAAAAGCACACAAACAGTTCATCAAGAAAACAGAAAAAAACATAGTCAGTTCATCCCCATCACGGGTGGTGGATATACCAGGTACAGATAGTTCCCACTCCTGTCACAGGTGCAGAGACAGGTTACACAATCAAGACATGAAAGACTGCCGGTGAGAGAACCTAATAACCAGATGACATGGCCAGCCCATGCTGGACCTAATTTAACAGTTTTCTTACATCAACAACAATGAACAACACAGAATTAGACGCAGACACACAGCCACGAGAGCTTCAACAGACGCTGCCCCAGGTGGCGGTGGCCAAAGACCACCTTCAGACAGAGAAGGAGTCATTTCTGACCCTATCTCCCATACAAACGAACTCCAGAGTGTCTTCTAGAGAACTGTGGCCTGCAGTGTGCCGACACGTCTGTCCCACTGCTTCCACTTCCAACAAATTCCCTCCCAGAATTCGTAACCTGACCCTCTCCCAGGGTCTCAAACTGCCCTGTGTGGCTTGCCTGGCTCCTGCTCCTGCCATGAGCACAGAAACCAGACTACATAGATGGTCACCCCTGCCATGGGCACACAGAAACTTCACAGACACAGTACACAGACAGTTTTCCCATGCCATGGGCACAGACACCTTATAAGCACAAGTACACAGTCCATTGTCCCTATCACATCACGAGTAACACAAAACACAGACAAAACAACTACACAAAGAGAACTAACCATCTCAAACGAGAAAGCCAACACCAATACAGAAAAACAGATGGCCAGGAGGTCTCTCACACCTCCTCCAGCAAGAGGACCACCGTGTCCTCCTGGCCTCCAGATGGGCACCCACCAGGAGTCCCTGGGGTCCCTTCCTCGCCCGGGACATCTCCCGGGTTGTGCCAGTGGTAACCCTCCTAGCACATCTGCCGGTCACCTGTTCGCCTCCTGCCGAGACAAAAGGTTTGCTGCCTCAAGACAGAAACAGATGCCAAGCCAAACCACAGAAGTGCACTTTCCAGAATTCCAAACCAGATGTCAGAACAAGATGGATAGACACACAAAACACACAAACAAAACCGTGGTACCCTTACCTCCCAGTGGGGGTCTCAGAGATCAGGGTGGTCACAAATCCTGGGACGAGCCCCCAATGAAGACCTCCGCAGAGGGGAGACCCTCATTCAAGTCTCAGAAAGTCGTGGCCACCCAGTAATCTGCTCGATACACTGTGTACCGGAGCAATAACGAGGTTTATTAGGGTGTGTGACAGCTAGCTGCCGGTCAATTTGTATGCCCATGCAGGAGCTGAATTGACCCCGACAGCCAGTTTGAGAGGGGTTTCTAAGGGGGAAAAACACAAACCAAGGAATGGGGAGGGGGCTCATGGTTGTTAAAGTGGCATAACATAAAAATAGCAGAACCCAACCTACGTGAGTCAGGGTCATGTGAAAACTCTCTGTACACTTATCTTTCTCAAGAATGTGGTCCTGCCCTGTTACTTCAGCCTTACCCTGTCGCTGTGGTTCCCAGCTTGGTTCCCAGCTTGGTTCCACCTAGTTCACTTGCATTCTTTCCTTTCTCTTTTCGATAGGCCAGTTCCAGTAATGGTGACTGGTCTTTCCACATTCCTAACTTGCTTCATGGCTCAGTTTCTCAGAAAATTTTCCATGTCCTTATAAAGAAAGCCTAAAGAATATTTTATATGTCTAAAAAGGATTCTATATACCCAGTATCTATAATTTTTCACTCTACAGCTCACAACCATTTGTAGTGAGATCTAGTGCCCTCTTCTGACTTACAAGTGTACATACAAAAGATGGTTTACTTTTAATGATTCTCAAAAGTTGTTAATGGATATTGATTGGCCAAAACCTCATCTTAAGCGTACCATAAGAGAACATGAACCTCTGTTTTATATTCTCAAGGGGGATGCAAATCCTAATTCCCCTCTACAATTAACTGATGAGCAAGCTGTTAGTTATCAAAGATAAATTATATAGACTATGATAAATTGTTAGCTGTTTGCATTATTGCTACTCATGTGCTCACAACAGCCCTTTGGCCAACAAAACCACTAATGTGGATTCATCCTTCTTCATCTACAAGTAAAGTTTGAACATCCCAGTACAAAACTATTGCAGTGTTAATACAGGATTGTAAGATAGAATCCTGAAAGTATTTAGGATGAAATGTTAAATCCTTATTCCAAATAGAATTTAAGTTGATTATTGGAGAATAATGATATTTGGCCTATTACATGGCAAGGTTTTTAGACAAATTTGATAATCATTATCCATATGACAAGTTGTTACAGTTTTCCTCTATGCTTTTGTATTTCCTATAAATTTGCATGCAGCCCATAGAAAGGATATTTACTATATTTACAGATGCCTCATCTATTGATTAAGGAGTATATCGCATGTTCATTTTCTTGAATTTTCCCCTGCTTCAGCACAAATAATTAAGTTATGTGCTGCAGCCACTGTTTGAAATGCTAAAAGTGAAGCTTTCAATTTGTATGCTCATAGCCAGTATATGGCTCATGGTTTATAATTGCTTAAAATTGTTCTTTTCTTGGATATTGCTAATTCTCAAATTTTATAGTTACTTATAGAAATACAGCTTAATTTAAGAAACATGTACTGTTCTTTAACTTTATAAGACATTCAAGGGCTCATTGGATTGCCTGGACCCCAGGACAATGCCAGAGCAGATTTGTATACCAGTCAAATTATAGACCTTACAGAAACAATTGGCCATACAATCTTATTCTTTATATCATCAAAATAACAATAGCTTGAGACAATAATTTGATATTTCTGGAAAGTGTACAAGTTAGATAACAAAAACTTGTTCTTAGTGTCCTCAATTTTCATAATGGTGTTAAGCCTTGAGGACTTATATGTGATCAATTATGGTAAATAGATGTTATTTTTGATTTTAGAAAATTAAAATATGTACATGTGACTTGATACCCCTTTAGGCTTTTTAGTTGCAACTGCTTTAACAAGAAAAGCAACTAAAAATTATAATTAGTTATTGCCTACATTATTTTTCTATGCTTTGTGTTCCATATCAGATTATAGACAATTGAACTGGCTATGGCAGTTAAACATTTGAGATGGTATGTTGACAATTTAATATTATTCTTATTATTGAGATTCCTTATCCTCAAGGACAAGGGATTGTGAAAGAGAGATTACGGAACTTTAAAATAATATCTTGATAACTCTCCTGAATGTGGGAGGAACAACTATTGATGCTTCTTCCCTGGTTTTACAAGGAACTCTGAAAAATTGGCTTTTGTAAAACTAAAAAGGGGGAATTATACCCCCCAGGGTCACCAAAAGCACACCTTGCTTTTGTCTTATTTTAAATCTTCTGCAAACTGATGCTAATGGTCAGTCTGCAGCAGATCACCACTGGCATCCGGTTACTTCCAACTCATTTGCCAGGGTCATGTGGAGAGACCCCTTAACTAATACTTGGTGTGGTCCCGATTATGTTTTAATTTGGGGCCATGGCTCAATATGTATTTTTTCAGAAAAAGAGAATGGAGCCCAATGGCTCCCTGAAAGATTGGTCTGTCAAGTGGACACAAATCTCGAGCCTAATAATTGTGATTCTGATGATGATGGCTCAAAATCCTTATATGCCAGCTGATTTAACCTGGCATGTAGTCTCCATCAATACTTAAAGCCACCCACTATACGTGGTGGCCAGACTTTGTGTCTATATCCCTGTCAACCAGCAGTTGGATTTGGCACTGGTACATTTCCGCTTCCAACCTTATTTTCTACATTGCTTGGATAAATCATGTTGCTTTTAACCTTTTAAACCTTGTGTCTCAAGCAGATAGGTTGCCTTCACACAGGATCGCTGTCAGCAAGCTCAGCTTTCATCATGGCAGTTATCCATCGCTATGAAGAATTGCATCTAGTGCATGCCCACAGATCCTTTGGTCTGAATGTGGTTTTGGTCTTATGGGAAAGAGTGTGCCACTGGTGGCCAGTTAGTCAACGATGGGTAAGAGTGTCTTGAGCTCCTATAAACCTAAGACAGAGGCTTACATCAATATGCTATGTATGTTCCTCAAAGACGAGTAATATAGGAGTAATATAGATGCCAACCTAAGCCAGGCACAGTCACCTGGCCAGTCTGTACCCTAAATGGGATTATATATTGTACCCCATCCAGCTGCTGGCACTGCTCATATCTTATAAAACTAAAAAGGAGGAACTGTGCCCTTCCCCCAGCCTTGAGTGGGCCTGAGAGACCTTGTTTACCACAATAGACCAAACAATAGGACTCCGGAGGCATTGCCTGCCTTGGCATTGCTGGCCTTGGTGCCTCTTTGGCTGCCCTGTAGCCTGGTACACAAGCTGAGAAGAATAGACTGCCTGCTGAGCTTGCTTTGAGACATCTCAGCCCGCGATTAAGTATGGATTCCTCTCACCTCCAGCAGGATGGTTTCCGTCCACCCCCAGCACTCACCCCCAGCCAGCTGAAGCAAGAAGGAACTCTGAGGATGGGGGTGGGTTACCCCCTTTAAATTGAAAGTTGAACATTAAAGCATTGAGCCTCGATCAGAAAAAAAAGACACATTGTTTGGGTTTTTGCGTAAACACTATACCTCCCAGTCATGCATATTTCATTGTTTTGTATAGAATGTACAATAAAGTTCCTATATTATAGCCAAAAAGTACTATAGAATGTAATCGCAAATCCTTCTGTATAGATAGATACAAGAAAAGCAAACTATTCTTAATTTCTGAGATAAATGCAACTATTAGAAAGCTGAAAACACTGAATGCATGTTATGGGTGATGTTTCTTTTAAGTTATGTTGTTTGGATTTTCCATAAACACTGTACCATCTGGCCATGCATATTTCATAGTTTTGTATAGAATGTACTTGTAAGGTTCTGTATTACAACTGAAAAACTCTATAGAATGTAATGAAGAAACTTTCTATATAGATAGATACATGAAAAGCAAACCATTCTTAGTTCCCGAGTAAAAGACAACTATTATAAAGCTGAAAACACTGAAAGCATTTTACAGGTGATGTTTCTGTTAAGACATGTTGTTTGGAGATTTTCATAAACACAGTACCACTCAGACATGCATATTTTATTGTTTTGTATAGAATGTATAAATAAGTTCCCATATTGCACTTGAAAAGAACTGTACAATGTAATGAAGAAACCTTCTGTATTGATAGATACATGAAAAGCAAATCATTTCTAGTTCCCTAGTTAAAGACAAGTATAAGAAAGCTGAAAACATTGAATATATGTTACAGATGATGGTTGTGTTAAGATGTGTTGTTTGGATTTTTGCATAAACACTGTTTATGCAGTAACAGTGATTTTTGCATGCAAATTTAATTGTTTTATATGGAATGTTCATGTAAGTTTCTTTATTACAGGTGAAAAGCATTGTACAATACAATGAAGCAATCTTCTATATAGATAGATACATGAAAACATAACCATTTGTAGTTCCCCAGTTAAATACAACTATTAGAAAGATGAAAGCAAGTGGTGTTTCTGTTAAGACATGTTGTTTGGATTTTTGCATAAATTCTTTTTTACGTGGACATCCATATTTCATTGTTTTATATAGAATTTACAAGTAAGAATATGAATTGCAGCTGAAAAGCACTATAGAATGTAATGAGGGAACTGTTGATAGAAGAAAAGAAAAGCTTTTGCAGTTGCTGGGTTAAAGCAAGTATTAGAAAACTGAAAGGCACAGAGCAGATTCCAGTTGGCAGCTCTGCACTCAACCTCACACATTGTGGTGGAAGCAGGCCTCCAAGGAGCTCTAACCCAGGAAGTTTCTCAGGTAAGTGGACAACATCTGGCCCAAACAGAGAGTAAATGGGACCACTAGAACCCAGGAATTTACTCCTGTCACAGAGTACTGGTTCCTTCTGGTCTGGGCCGAGCACTGAGCTGATCCTGGGTAGCAACTCTGCACTCAATCCTACAGAACTCAGAGGAAGTGGTGCTCCCAGGAGCTCTAACCTGAGCAGTATCTTAGGTAAGGAGGCAGCAGCACTCACCCCAAACAGAGAGTAACCTGGACCAACGGGGTCCCAGGAATTCACTCCTGGCCAAGAGCACAGGTTCCTTCCAGTCTCTGCCTGAGCACTGAGCACTTCTTGGGCCTCAGCTCTAATCCCAGCAGCAAAACACATCCCAAACAATTCTGACACAACCAAGGTAATAGGAAAGACAGGCTCCAGTAAGAGACATTGCAGGTAACACCAAGGAGATCCAGATGGTTAAAGACAAGTGCAAGAACATAAGCAACATCAGCAACCTAGATTACTTGGCATCATCAGAACCTAGTTCTCCCAGGTTAGAAAGTCCTGAACTCCCCATATCACCAGGAAAGCAAGAGTCAGATCTAAAATAATTTCTAATGATGATAATAGAGGATTTTAAGAAGGACATAAATAACACTCTCAAAGAATTTGAAGATAACACAGGTAAACAAGTAGAAGCCCTTAAAGAGGAAACACAAAAATCCCTTAAAGAATTACAAGAGAACACAACCAAACAGGTAAAGGAATTGAACAAATCTATCCAGGACATAAAAATGGAAGTAGAAACAATAAAGAAATCACAAAGGGAGACTACCCTGGAGATAGAAAACTTAGGAAAGAAATCAGGAATCATAGATGCAAGCATAGCCAACAGAATACAAGAGATAGAAGTGTGCAGAAGATACCATAGAAAGTATTGACACAACTGTCAAAGAAAACACAAAATGCAGAAAGTTCTTAACACAAAACATCCAGAAAATCCAGAACACAATCAGAAGACCAAACCTAAGGATAATAGGTATAGAAGGCAGTGAAGATTCCCAACTTAAAGGGCCAATAAATATCTTCAACAAAATTATAGAAGAAAACTATCCTAACCTAAAGACCTGGATGCCCATAATCATACAAGAAGCCTACAGAACACCAAATAGACTAGATCAGAGAAGACATACCTCCCATCACATAATAATCAAAACACAAAATGCACAAAACAAAGAAAGAATTGTAAAAGCAGTAAGGGAAAAAGGCCAAGTAACATATAAAGGCAGAGTTATCAGAATTACACCAGTCTTCTCACCAGATACTATAAAAGCCAGAAGATCCTTGACAGATGTCATACAGACCCTAAGAGAACATAAAGGACAGCCCAGGCTACTATATCCAGCAAAACTCTCAATTACCATAGATGGAGAAACCAAGATATTCCACGACAAAACCAAATTTACACAGTATCTTTCCACAAACCCAGCACTACAAAGGATAATAGCAGGAAAGCTCCAATACAAGGAGGGCAATTATACCCTAGAAAGAGGAAGAAAGTAATCCTCTTCCAAGAAACCCAAAAGAAGTTAATCGCACAAACAATGCCTCCACTATTATTAAAAATAACAGGAAGCAACAATCTCCTCTCCTTAATGTCCCTTAACATCAACGGACTCAACTCCCAAATAAAAAGACATAAGCTAAAGGACTGGATACGCAAACAGGACCTTTTGCTGCATACAGGAAACCCACCTCAGCAACAAAGACAGACACTATCTTAGAGCAAAAGGCTGGAAAACAATTTTTCAAGCAAATCGTCCTAAGAAACAAGTTGGAGTAGCCATTCTAATATTGAATAAAATTGAATTTCAACTTAAAGCTTTCAAAAAAAAATAAGGAAGGACATTCCATACTTGTCAAAGGAAAAGTATGGAATGTGAACTCAACATGAACTCTCAATACTGAACATCTATGTGCCAAATACAAGAGCACCCACTTTCATAAAAGAAACCTTACTAAACCTCAAGGCACACATTGCACTTCACACAATAATAGTGGGAGACTTCAACACCCTCTCTCAGGAATGGACAGATCATGGAAACAGAAACTAAACAGAGATACAGTGAAACTAGCAGAAGTTATGGAACAAATGGATTTAACAGATATCTATAGAACATTTCACCCTAAAACAAAAGAATATATTTTTTTCTTAGCAGCTCATGGTACCTTCTCCAAAATAGACCATATATTTGGTCACAAAGCAGGCCTCAACAGATACAAAAAAATTGAAATAATCCCATGCATCCTCTCATATCACCATGGTCTAAGGCTGGTCTTCAATAACAAAAAAGACAATGGAAAGCCCACATTCACATGGAAACTGAACAACATTCTACCCATTGATAATGTGATCAGGGAAGAAATAAAGAAAGAAATTAAACACTTTTTAGAATTTAAGCTCTAAGTGCGTACAAAAAGTTCTAACTTGATGCTGGCCTCTGGACTTATACTACTCAGACATTTGATGGGCTATTGACAAGGACATCAAACTGCTAGAGATTGACATCACTAATCTGAAGAAATCCCTTGTTTGCTGTCTGAAGTGATCTCCCAAAATTGCAAAGGACTTTAATTGACTTGATTGACTCTTACAATAGAAAGGACTATTTACAGCGCTAGATTGTGTACAGCCCTTAAAGAAGAATGTTGCTTTTATATAGACAAGACAGAAATGGTTAAAGAGAGCATAAAAATGTTCAGAGAAGGCCCTAAGAAAAGACAGAGAGAGAAAGAAAGATGAGTGCTAGTACAAGAATTGATTTTCAATGTCTCCATGGTTGTTAACCCTACTTCCTTCCATCTTGGGACCATTAATTGGGTTATTTTTGCTTATTTCTTTTGGTCTCTGGGCCTTAAACAGGCTGACTAACTTTGTGAAACAACAGATAAATAATTTGGTAGCGAAACTTATTCAGATACATTATCATAAGATAGCTATGGAGGACCACGAGACTCAAGATGAGGTTGTTACAATATCCAAGGTGTTCCCAAAATCCATCTCTACCCAGTCTAAAAGAGGGTACTTCTGCCCCTAGACCAAGAAGAGAAGGGCATTCAGAAGCTCCTCTGACTGGCGATCTGAATTCTTGCTTAGGGTGCGAGGCTAAGCACTGCAAGGGAATATAAATAAAAGTTAAAAATATCTCTCTGGGTTCCCTGAGGGACAAGCCTGACTGCATAGTGGTTAATGTCAAAAGTATCCCCTCTCCAGAAAAAAGACATCAGGACGTGTATGGCCCTGATGCCTCACTGGACAAGGACAGGGCGGCCAGAACCATTACAAGGTCCCCTTCAATTACTGGATGTCAGGCCTCTATCCCTGCCTTCACAAGATTAGAATTACGACAGCCCTTCTAAACTTGGAGAAGGGAGGAGGTGTCAGGGGCAGCCCACCTTATGCATTCAAGGCCTAAAATTAGCCATAGGCCTAAAATCAGCAATAGGCCTGACATACATGCATGCTAACACAAAGTCTTGGGTCTCTGTGGAAAAACACTGAAACAGATCGCTATAAGCTATTGTAAACTTTGTGGAAATTTGCCACCCTGAGTAGTCATAGACCTTGTAAATAGGTAGCTTTATCAGATAGTACCAACTTAGATAAGGACAAGTGAATCATAGAAAGAGTCCCCTTAACCTTCACCCAGTTGATACCCTGTTCTGAAAGATATCATCTGTACTCGCAGTGAACAGGTACACTCTTGTGTCATCCCCTTCTCCACATCCTACCTGTTTGTGTTTATAATCCCTGTGTGAATAAATAAAAAATACAGTTTGATTTAAAAAAAAAAGCTGAAAACACTGAATGCATGTTACAGGTGATGTTTCTGTTAAGACATGTTGTCTCGATTTTTGCATAAACACTGATATACCCAGCCATGCATATTTCATTGTTATGCATAGATTGTACAAGAAGTACCAATAATACAGTTGAAAAGTAGTATGCAAAGTAGGGAAGAGACATTCAATATGGATACATGAAAAGCAAAACATTGGAAGTTCACGAGTAATTGCAACTATTATGAAGGTGAAAACACTGAATGCATGTTACAGGTTATGTTTCTGTTAAGACATGTTGTTTTGATTTTTGCATAAACACTGTACCACCTGGCCATGCATATTTCATTGTTTTGTATGGAATGTACAAGTAACTTCCTATATTACAGCCGAAAAGCACTATACAATGTAATGAAGAAACCTTCTATATAGATAGATACATGAAATGCACATCATTCTTAGTTCCTGTGTTAAAGATCACTATTAGTTAGCTGAAAACATTGAATGCATGTTACAGGTTATGTTTCTGTTAAGAAATGTTGTTTTGATTTTTACAGAAACACTACTACCTGGCTATGCATATTCCATTGGTTTGTATATAATGTACAAGTAATTATATGAATTGCCATTGAAAAGAACTATAAGATGTAATGAAGATATCTTTTGTATAGATGCACTTTAAGAAAAACATTTGTAGTTCTTAGATTAAAGATAACTATTAGAATGCTGAAAACACTGAATGCGCTGTTAAGACATGTTGGTTTGATTTTTGCATAAAGAATCTACTATCTGGTCATGCATATTTTATGGTTTTGTATAATTCATACAATTAGGTACTTGAATTGAAGCTGAAAGGCACTATAAGATGTTTAGATGAAACCTTCCTTATGGATACACAAAAGAAAAGCATTCATAGTTCTCGAGTTGAAGACAACTGGAGGTGGAAACACTGAATGCATGTTTCAGATGATTTTTATGTTAAGACATGTTGTTTTGATTTTTGTATAAACAATGTAATACTCAGCCATACACATTTTCATGATTTTGTATTGAATGTACAAGTAAGTACATGATTTGCAGCTGAAAAGTACTTTAAGAGGTAATGAATAAATCATTTGTATAGATACACAAAAAGAAAAACATTCATAGTTCCAGGGTTAAAGACATATATTAGAAAGCAGAAAAAATTGAATGCTTGATACAGGTGATATTTCTGTTAAGACATGTTGTTTTGATTTTCGCATAAACTCTGTAATACCTGGCCATGCATATATCATTGGTTTGTATAGAATGTACTAGTGTATACATGAATTGCAGGTAAAAAGCATTATACAATGTAATATAGAAATCATTTGTGTAGATACAGAAAAATAAAACTACTATTTGTTGTTCCCAAAGAAAGACAAGTATTAGAAAGCTGAAAACACTGAATACATGTTGCAGGTGATGTTTCTGTTATAATGATGTTTTGATTTTTGCATAAATATTGTATTACCCAGCCATACATATTTCATTGTTTTGTATAGAGTATTCAAGTAAGTACATGAATTGCAGTTGAAAAGAACTATACGATGTAATGAAGAAACTGTTTGTATAGATACAGAAAAAGAAAAACATTTGTAGTTCCCATGTTAAAGACAAGTATTAGAAGGCAGAAAATACTGAATACATGTTACAGGTGATGTCTCTTTTAAGACATGTTTTTTGGATTTTCACATAAACACTATACAACCTGGCCATGCATATTTCATTGTTTTACATATAATGTACAAGTAAAATCCTATACTGTAGCTGAAAAGCACATTACAATCTAATGAAGAAATCTTCTGTATAGATAGGTACACATAATCATACCATTCGTAGTTCTTGAGCTAAATACAACTATTAGAAAGCCGAAAACACTGAATGCATGTTACAGGTGATGTTTCTGTTAAGACATGTTGTTTGGATTTTGCATGAACACTGTAGGACTCTGCCATGCATATTTCATGTTTTTGTATAGAATATACAAGTGAGTTCTTGTATTACAGCTGAAAGCACTATACAACGTAATGAAGAAACCTTTTGTATAGATACACAAAAAGCAATTCATTTGTAGTTCCTGAGCCAAATGCAACTATTAGAAAACTGAAAAAACTGAATGCATGTTACAGGTGATGTTTCTGTTAAGACATGTTGTTTGTATTTTCTCATAAACAATTGCACCATCCCGCCATGCATATTTCATTGTTTTGTATAGAATGTACAAGTAAGTTCCTATATTACAACTGTAAAGCACTATACCATGTAATGAAGAAACCTTATGTATAGATAGATACATGATAAGCAAACCATTCATAGTTCCTGAGATAAAGACAATTATTGGAAATCTGAAAACACTGAATTCATGTTACAGGTGATGTTTCTGTTAAGTCATGTTCTTTGGATTTTTGCATAAATAATTGTACCACACGACCATGCATATTTCATTGTTTTGTATAGAATGTACAAGTAAGTTTCTATATTAGACCTGAAAAGCACTATACAATGTAATGAAGAAACCATCTGGATAGATACACGAAACACAAACCATTTTTAGTTCCTGAGCTAAATGCAACTATTTGAAAGCTGAAAACACTGAATGCATCTTACAATTGAAGTTTCTGTTAAAACATATTGTTTGGGTTTTCGCATAAGCACTGTATGACCTGTACATGCATATTTGATTGTTCTTCAAAAAATGTACATGTATGTTTCTATGTTATAGCTGAAAAGCACTATACAATATAATGAAGAAACCTTGTATATAGATATGAAATGCAAACCATTCGTAGTTCCTGAGTTAAAGACAACCATAATAAAGCTGAAAACACTGAATGTATGTTACAGGTGATGTTTCTGTTCACACATATTGTTTGGATTTTGCATAAACACTTTATCACTCAGCCATAAATATTTCATTGTTTGGTATACAATGTACAAGTAAGTCCTATATTACAGCTGAAAATGACTATACAATATAATGAAGATATATTCTGTAAAGATATGTGAAAAGCAAACCATTCCTAGTTCCCAAGCTAAATGCAAATATTTGAAAGCTGAAAACACTGAATGCATGTTACAGTCTATATTTCTTTTAAGACAAATTGTGTGGATTTTCTCATATACACTATAAGATATGGCAATGCATATTTCACTGTTTTGTATAGAATGTACATGTAAGTTTCTATATTACAACTTAAAAGCACTATAAAATGTAATGAAGTACCTTCTGTATAGACAGATACAAAAAAAGCAAACCATTTATAGTTTCCAAGTTAAAGACAACTATTAGATAGTTGGAAACAATGAGTGCATGCTAGAAATGATGTTTCTGTTAAGACATGTTTGGATTTTCACATGAACACTGTACAATCCCTCCATGCATGTTTCATTGCTTTGTATAGAATGTACTAGTAAGTTCCTATCTTACAGGTGAAAAGCACTATAAAATGTAATAAAGTATCCTTCAGTAAAGATAGGTACACCAAATGTAAACCATTCATAGATCTCGAGTTAAAGACAACTATTATAAAGCTGATAACACTGAATGCATTTTACAAGTGATGTTTCTGTTAAGACATATTGTTTGGGTCTTTGCATAAACACTGTACCACCTGTCCATGCATATTTCATTGTTTTGTATAGAATGTACAAGTTAGTTTCTATATTACAGATGAAAAGTAATTTAGAATGTAATGAAAAAACATTCTATATAGATAAAGGAAAAGCAAACCATTCGCAGTTCCCGAGCTAAATGCAACTTTTAGAAAGGTGAAAACTCTGAATGCATGTTATATGTGATATTTCTGTTAAGACATGTTGTTTGGATTTTTGCATCAATAATTGTACCACCTGGCCATGCATATTGCATTGTTTTTTATAGAATGTACAAGTAAGTTTCTATATTACAGCTGAAAGGCACTATGCAATGTAATGAAGAAACCTTTTGTATAGATACAGGAAAGGCAAACCATTCGAAGTTCCTGAGCTAAATACAACTATTTGATAGCTGAAAACACTGAATGCATCTTACAGGGAAGTTTCTGTTAAGACATATTTCTTGAGTTTTCGCATAAGCACTTTACAACCTGTACATGCATATTGCATTGTTTTATATAGAATATACAAGTAAGTTTCTATATTACAGCTGAAAAACACAATACAATGTAATGACGAAATCTTATATATACAGGAAAGGCAAACCATTCATAGTACCTGAGCTAAATGCAACTATTAGAGAACTGAAATCATTGAATGCATGTTTCAGGTGATGTTTCTGTTAAGACATGTTGTTTGGATTTTCACATAAACAATTGTACAATATGGCCATGCATATTGCATTGTTTTGTATAGAAGGTTCAAGTAAGTTCCTATATTACAGCTCAAAAGCACTATACAATGTAATGAAGAAACCTTCTGTATAGAAACATGAATAGCAAAGCATTCACAGTTCCTGAGCTAAATGCAAATATTATAAAGTTGAAAACACTGAATGCATGTTACAGGGGATGTTTCTACTAAGACATGTTGTTTTGATTTTTGCATAAACAGTGTACCACCCTGACATACGTATTTCATTGTTTTGTATAAAATATACAAGTAAGTTCATGTATTACAGCTGAAAAATACTATGCACTGTAATGAAAAACCCTTCCGTATAGATACATGAAAAGCAAATCATCCTAGCTCCTGATTTAAAGACAACTATTAGAAAGGTGAAAACACTGAATGTATGTTACAGTGATGTTTCTGTTAAGAAATGCTGTTTGGATTTTCGCATAAACATTGTACCAACTGGTCATACATATTTCATTGTTTTGTATAGAATGTAGAAGTAAATTCCTATATTACAGCTGGAAAGTTCAATACAATGTAAAGAAGAATCATTGTGTATAGATACACGAAAAGCAAACCATTCTTAGTTCCCAAGATAAATGCAACTATTAGAAAGCTGAAAACATTGAATGCCTGTTACAGGTAATGTTTCTTTTATGACTTGTTGTTTGGATTTTTGCATAAACACTGAACCACCAGACAATGCATATTTTATTGCTTTGTAAAGAATGAACAAATAAGTTCCTATATTACAGCTGAAAAGCACTATACAATATAATGAAGAAATCTTCTGTATAGACACATGAAATGCAAACTATTCATAGTTCCCAAGTTAAAGACAACTACAGAAAGCTGAAAAAAAAATGAATGCATGTTATAGGTGGTGTTTCCGTAAAGAATATTTTTGCATTTTTGCATAAGCAGTTTAGCACCTGGACATGTATATTTCATTGTTTTGTATAGAATTTACAAGTAAGTTCCTATATTACAGCTGAAAAACACTGTACAATATAATAAAGAAATTTTCAGCATAGATAGATACATGACAAGCTATCCATTCATAGTTCCTGAAGTAAAGAAAACTATTAGAAAGCTGAAAACACTGAGTGTGTTTTACCGGTGATGTTTCTTTTAAGACATGTTGTTTGGACTTTTGCATAAACACTGTATCACCAGGAGATACATATTTCGTTGTTTTGTATAGAATGTACAACTAAATTCCTATATTAGAGCTCAAAAGTACTATTAAATGTACTGAAGAAATCTTCTCTATAGATAGATACATGAAACCAAGCCATTCGTAGTTCCCGAGTTAAAGGCACAGATTAGAGAGCAGAATCCGCTGAATGCATGTTACAGGTAATGCTTAAGTTAAGATATGTTGTTTGGATTTTCACATGAACAATGAACTACCCATCCCTGCCTTTTTCATTGTTTTGTATAGAATGTACAAGTAAGTTCCTATATTACACTTGAAAAGTAGTATAAAATGAAACGAAGAAAACTTTTTTATAGCTAGATACATGAAAAACAAACCATTCGTAGATCCTGAGTTAAAGAAAAATATTAGAAAGCTGATAACAGGGGTCGGCAGACAGAGGATAGAGGGAGGCCAGGGCGTGCTGGCGCCTGGGAATTCTCTCTGCCGCAGCTGTCTCCTAGCGCCCCAGGAGCAGGAGGTGGAGAAGAAAGAGGCCCCCTGCAGGTGTCCTCCTTGGCCGGCCACCTTCTCTCCGCAGCAACCCATGCGAGTGCAGCCGGACCAGATTTGATAATGGGATGCATTAAAAGTAAAGAAAACAAAATTTCAGCCATTAAGTATACACCAGAAAATCCTCCAGAGCCTTTAAGCAGAAGTGCCAGTCAGTATGTAGTGGAACACTCTACAGTTACCCTGACCTCTTCCACAAAGGGAGCATCAGTTAATTTTAATAGTCTTTCCATGACACCCTTTGGAGGGTCCTCAGGGGTGACTACTTTTGGAGGAGCATCTAACTCATTCTCAGTGGTGCCAAGTTCATATCCTACAGGTTTATCAGGTGGTGTAACTATATTTGTGGCCTTATATGATTATGAAGCTAGAACTACAGAAGAACTTTCCTTTAAGAAGGGTGAAAGATTTCAAATAATTAACAATACGGAAGGAGACTGGTGGGAAGCAAGATCAATTGCTACCGGAAAGAATGGTTGCATCCCTAGCAATTATGTAGCTCCTACAGATTCTATTCAGGCAGAAGAATGGTATTTTGGCAAAATGGGGAGAAAAGATGCCGAAAGATTACTTCTGAATCCTGGGAATCAGCGAGATATATTCTTAGTAAGAGAAAGTGAAACTACTAAAGGTGCTTATTCCCTCTCAATTCGTGATTGGGAGGAGGTAAGGGGTGACAATGTGAAGCATTACAAAATCAGAAAACTTGACAATGGTGGCTACTACATCAGACCAGAGCTCAGTTTGATACTCTGCAGAAACTGATAAAGCATCACACAGAACATGCTGATGGATTATGCCACAGGTTAACAATTGTGTGTGTCCAACTGTGAAATCCCATACTCAAGGTCTAGCAAAAGCTCTTTGGGAAATCCCTCGAGAATCATTGCGACTAGAGGTTAAACTAGGTCAAGGATGCTTTGGTGAAGCATGGATGGGAACATGGAATGGAACTACAAAAGTAGCAATCAAAACACTAAAGCCAGGTACAATGATGTCAGAAGCATTCCTTCAAGAAGGTCAAATAATGAAAAGTTAAGACACAATAAACTTGTTCCACTCTATGGAATTGTTTCTGAAGAGCCAATTTATATTGTCACTGAGTTTATGTCAAAAGGTAGCTTGTTTGATTTTGTTAAAGAAGGAGATGGAAACTATTTGAAGCTCCCACAGCTGGTTGATATGGCTGCTCAGATTGCTGATGGTATGGCATATATTGAAAGAATGAACTATATTCACCGAGATCTCCGAGCTGCTAATATTCTTGTAGGAGAAAATCTTGTATGCAAAATAGCAGATTTTGGCTTAGCAAGATTAATTGAAGACAATGAATACACAGCAAGACAAGGTGCAGTTTCCAATCAAATGGACAGCTCCTGAGGCTGCACTGTATGGTCGATTTATGATAAAGTCAGATTTGTGGTCATTTGGAATTCTACAGACAGAAAGGAAGAGTGCCATATCCAGGTATGGTAATCCGTGAAGTGCTGGAAAAAGTACAGTGAGGGTACAGAATGCCTTGCCCTCAGGGCTGTCCAGAATCCCTCCATGAATTGATGAATCTTTGCTGGAAGAAGGATCCTGATGAAAGATCAACCTTTGAATATATTCAGTTCTTCTTGGAAGACTACTTCACTGCTACAGACCCACAGTACCAACCAGGAGAAAATTTGTCCAAGTAGCCTGTGTGCACAGATCTGCCAAAACATAAAGACCTTGTGTGAGTTCTTCCTGCACAGGATAAGAAGATACTCTTCACTCTGCATGTTTCTTATGGTAAACTGGAATTCCAGATATGATTACTCAAAACCACGTTTTTTTTTTTTTTCCAAGTGTTAGACTCTAAAGTACCAATGATGCATCTAACAACTTACTTCAGGGTACAGAGAAAGAAAGTAGAGCTTGATATTGACTGTGGATGATAGCATGGTAAGAAGGAGCAAAGAACTACTGCTTACTAGTCATTGCCTTTTCTTCCCCAAACTCAGAATTGCCAAGAGAAAACTATTTATTGTTATGTACAAAACTTGGCTGTTACACCACAGTAAAATCTAAACTAAAAGAACTTCATGGGACCAAATAATTCCATTCTAGTTTTTAAATTTTTCTAGATTTTTTTCAAAAGTTTTTTTTGGTTTGTTTGTTCCCTGTTTAATAGCATGCAGTCGTATTAGAGGCCTCCTTTTGTGTGAAAATGGGCGAAGTCTTCCAAATGCAAAACAAAATGGATTATAAACAGCATCAAAAACTTGATTAAATGTTAGACCACAGCCATGGGATTTAGAATCGTAATGCAGTTTGGTCACACTTTGGCCAGAGCACTGGAGACCAGGCAACCAAGTTGTTCATCAGTCATGTCTTGAGTTGTTCAGCTTTGGATAATGAAGGTCACCAGAAAGTTGATTAATCTTGTACAAGGATGTACTGATTTTTTTAAGGCTATATACAATTGACATTATTCTATCCAGTCCAAGGGAAAAATCTTTTAATATTTGCATAGCATAAAAATAAAATCCTAATATTCAAGCAGTCAACTTTTAAAAAATGAATGGAGTACTATGAGATGTTGCTAGTGCGTTGTTATGGTTATGGGCTCCACAAATAGAAAACATCACTATATCAGGGACTTCAATGCACTTTGCTTGTATTGAGTATAGAATAGGAGAGAAGAAAATGTATTTAAAGAAATATGAGAGGAGAAATATGAAAGCTCTACAGGTATTGGAATGGGGCGGAATGTTTAATGCTGGTCTTGTGGAGTGACAACATGGCTTTCTGGCACTCAGAGCTCCTCATTAGCTGTTTTCTTAGGCTTTAAAAATTATAAACTATGATTATAAAACTAATCTTCTCGTATACACTAAATAAGTGAAGATAAGTGAAGATAAATAGTGAAGATAAGGCTTTACCCTAATTTCAGTGGCTCAGCTTTTATACAGAATCTTTTAGAATGCCAAGTTTCAAATCCCTATTTGAAGCTTTACTTACATTTCAAATATATTTGATGGTTTTCATGTTTTCCTTTTATAATATAATTAATTTGAGGAAGAATACTTACTCTGAGTAACTGTAATATAAAGGGGGAAACATTGACCATTTAAAGTACAGAAGTAGAACATTTTAAATGAGAGTTTTTCTAACTCAGAAATTATGAAATATTAATTTGAACTGAGTAATCTAGCAAGAGAAAAATGGAGTCTGCTAAATGAAATAAAAGTCTAATATTTATGTTTTAAAATGCTTTTTTTTATAGTTACACCAAAGCATTATATCAAGTTCTTTTTATTTTCAGAATATAATTTTAAACTACCATCAGTAAATGTAAAAATGTTCAAATTTAAACTTTTCTAAATGTGTCAAGTGATCTTCATGAAAGTGGGCAAAAGTTCTGGTACTAAAAAGTTGTATTTGTTTTTCTTTTACTTAACCTATTCAGTACTGAGTCCTCTGCCAAGAGGGTCTCCTGAGAAGACTGGGTCCTATTTCCCTGTTTTCTACAGTCTGTGACACGAGCATTTTAAAGGGCTTCATGTGAACTGTGGTATTAGAGTTTATCTAAGCATTCTGCAAAGGATAATGCAATTGTGATATTTTAATGCTGATCAGAAAAATAAGGCAGAAAAAACTGATGATATTCTTTAGATTTTAACTAAATGGAGCAGTTCCTTATAATAAAAGTTGTATAGTAAGGATGCAACACTAACTTAATGTGTTTTAAGTTTAAATTGTTATGTATTTTTTTAATTATCAAGAGAAAGAAACAGCTTTGTACATCTGAAGTTTTTTTCAACAGCTTTCATCTGTATTGTCTTAACATGGAACTTTAACACCCTTACCAAAATAGAGAGTTGGCAAAAGCAGCCTTCTAACACAAACACTTTTTTAAAATAAATAATGGTAGCCTAAAACTTAATATTTTTATAAGATATTGTAATATTGTTTTGTGAATAATTAAAATAAAATTGTTTGTTGAATGTAAAAAAACAGAAAGCTGATAACACTGAATGCATGTTACAGGTGATGTTTCTGTTAATACATGTTGTTTGGACTTTTGCATAACCAGTGTACCATTTGGCCAGGCATATTTCTTTGTTTTTTATAGAATGTACAAGTAAATTCCTATATTACAGCTGAAAGCAGTATACAATGTAATGAAGAATCCTTCTGTATAGGTACACTAAACACAAACCATCCCTAGTTCCCAAATTAAAGACCACTACTATAAAGATGAAAACACTGAATGCATATTAAAAGTGATATTTTTGTTAAGACATGTTTTCATTTTCCATAAACACTATATGACCCAGCCAAACATATTTCATAATTTTTATAGAATGGGCATGCAAGTTCCTATACTAGAGCTGAAAAACACTGTTCAGCGTAATGTAAAAACCTTCTGTGTAGATAGATACATGAAAAGGAAACTACTTGTAGTTCTTGAGCTAAATGCAGCTATGAGAAAGTTGAAAACACTGAATGCATGTTAATGGTAATGTTTTGGTTAAGACATGTTGTTTGGCCACTCGCATAAACACTATACAACCTGGCCATGCATATTTCATTGTTTTGTGTGGAATGTACATGTAAGTTCCTATATTACAGCTGAAAAGCAATATACAATGTAATGAAGAATCCTTCTGTATAGATACACAAAAGCAAATGATTCGCAGTTCCTGCGATAATTTCAACTATTCAAAAGTTGAAAACACTGAATGCATGTTACAAGTGATGTTTCTGTTAGGATGTGTTGTTTTATATTTGCATAAACAATGAACTACCTAGCCATGCCTTTTTCATTGTTTTGTATAGAATTTCCAAATAAGTTCTTATACTACAGTTGAAAAACAAAATACACTGTAATGAAGAAACCTTTTCTGTATAGATTCATGAAAAGCAATCCATTCATACTTCCCGAGTTAATGAAAACTATTAGAAAGCAGATAAGACTGAATGCACGTTACAGGTGATGCTTCTGTTAAGACATGTTGTTTGGATTTTCTCATAACCTATCCACCTCACTCCCACACCCCACCCTCAAATTTCCACCCTCTGGGGCATCCAGCCTTCATGAGACCAAAGATCTCTTCTTCCACCTATGCCCTGGAGGGCCTTCCATTCTTACATATACAGCTGAAGCCATGGATCACTCCCTAAGTGCTCCCAGGCTGGTGGTTTAGACACTGGGAGCTCTGGTTGGTTGGTATTGTTGCTCTCCTCATGGGGCAGAAAACCCTTTCAGCTCCTACAGTCTTCACTCTGACTCCTCCATTGGGAACCCCTTGATCAGTTCAAAGGTTAGCTGTGAGCACTTGTGATGTTTCTATTAAGACATGGTGTTTGGATTTTTGCATAAACACTGTACCACCCGACCATGCATATCTCATTGTTTTGTATAGAATGTACAAGTAAGCTCATGTATTGCACATGAAAGCACTATACAATGTAATGGAGAAATATTATGTATAGATACATGAAGAGCAAACCATTCATACTTCCCGAGGTAAAGACAGCTT
The DNA here is from genome assembly GCF_004785775.1 of Grammomys surdaster. Taxonomy (NCBI): domain Eukaryota; kingdom Metazoa; phylum Chordata; class Mammalia; order Rodentia; family Muridae; genus Grammomys; species Grammomys surdaster. Next base: position 6,021,377 of record NW_021604767.1, read on the forward strand.
TTAAAGAAGAAAACTCTGAATGCACGGTACATGTGATATTTCTGTTAATATAGGTTGTATAGATTTTTGCATAAACATTGTACCACTCAGCCATGAATATTTCACTGTTTTGTATAGTTTGTACAAGTAAGTTCCTATAATACAGGTGAAAATCACTACAATGTAATGAAGAAATCTGTGAAGAGAGATACACGAATAGCAAACCATTCATAGGACCCGAGTTAAAGACAACCTTTAGAAAACAGAAAACACTGAATGCATGTTACAGGTGATGTTTCTGTTAAGACATGTTGTTTTAATTTTTTTTTATAAACACTGTAGCACTTGGCCATGAATATTTCATTGTTGTGTATACAATGTACAAGTAATTTCCTATACTAAAGCTGAAATGCACTATATCATGTAATGAAGAAAACTTCTATATATATAGATTCATAAAAAGCAAACCATTTGTAGTTCCCCAAAGAGATAAATATTAGAAAGCTGAAAACACTGAATGCATGTTACAGGTGATATTTCTGTTAAGACTTGTTGTTTGGAATTTTGCATAAATACTGTACCACCGAGCCGTGCATATTTGATTGTTTTGAATAGAATGTATATGTAACTTCCTGTAATAAGCTGAAAAGCATTATACAATACAATGAAGAAACCTTCTGTATAGATACACAAAAAGAAAACCATTTGTAGTTCCTGAGTTAAAGACAACTATTAGAAAGCTGAAAATACTGAATGCATGTTACATTTGATGTTTCTGTTTAGACATATGTTTTGAACTTTCACAAAAACATTGTACCACCCAGCCATGCATAATTCATTGTGTTGTATAGCATGTAATTGTAAGTTTCTATATTACAGCTGAATAGCAGTATACAATGTAGTGGAGAAACCTTCTGTATAGAAACAGGAAAAGCAAACCATTCATATTTCCTGAGCTAATTGCAACTATTAGAAAGATAAGAACACTGAATGCATTTTACAGGTGATGTTTCTGTCAAGACATATTGTTTGGATTTTTGCATAAACACTGTACCACCCAGTCATGCATATTTCACTGTTTTGTATAGAATGTACAAGTATCTTCCTATATTACAGGTGAAAAGCAATATACAATGTAATGAAGAAACATTATGTAAAGATAGATACACAAAAAGCAAACCATTTGTAGTTCTGGAGTAAAAGACAACTATTAGAAATTGAAAACAGTTTCCTTCTGCTCTGGACCTGAGTACTTAGCAGATCCTGAGTGGCTGCTCTGCACCCAATCTCACAAAACCCAGAGGAAGTGGGCCTCCCAGGAACTCTAACACAGCCAGCATCTTAGGTAAGGAGACAGCAACACAAGTAGCCCAAAACAGCCCCAAACAAGCCACCCCAAACAAGGGGTAACTGGGACCCACTAGGACTCAGGAATTCACTCTTGGCCTGGAGCACTGGTTCCTTCTGGTGTGGGCCCAAGAACTGAACAGATCTTGGGCCACAGCTCTATCCCACACAGCTTTGAAACAACCAAGATGATAGGAAAGACAGGCTCCAGTCAGAGACAGGGCAGGTATCACTAAGGTGATCCAGATGGTGAAAGGCAAGCACAAGAACATAAGTGTCAGCCACCCAGGGTATGTGGAATCGTTAGAACCTATTTCTCCCACACTAGAAAGTCCTGAATTCCCCATATCACCAGGAAAGCAAGAGTCAGATTTAAAATCATTTCCAATAATGGTGATAAAGGACTTTAAGAAGGACATGAATAACACTCTCAAAGAAGTTGAGGAGAACACAGGTAAATAGGTAAAAGCCCTTAAAGAGGAAACACAAAAATCCCTTAAAGAATTACAAGAGAACACAACCAAACAGGTGAAGAAATTGAATAAATCTATCCAGGACATAAAAATGGAAGTAGAAACAATAAAGAAATCACAACGGGAGACTACCCTGGAGATAGAAAACCTAGGAAAGAAATCAGGAGTCATAGATGCAAGCATAGCCAACAGAATACAAGAGATAGAAGAAAGAATCTCAGGTGCAGAAGATACCATAGAAAGTATTGACACAACTATCAAAGAAAACACAAAATGCAGAAAGTTCTTAACACAAAACATCCAGAAAATCCAGAACACAATCAGAAGACCAAACCTAAGGATAATAGGTATAGATGAGAGTGAAGATTACCAACTTAAGGGGTCAATAAATATCTTCAACAAAATTATAGAAGAAAACTTCCCTAACCTAAAGAATGAGATGCCCATAAACATACAAGAAGCCTACAGAATGCCAAATAGACTAGACCAGAAAAGAAATGCCTTCCATCACATAGTAATCAAAACACAAAGTGCATAAAACAAAGAAAGAATATTAAAAGCAATAAGGGAAAAAGGCCAAGTAACATATAAAGGCAGACTTATCAGAATTACACCAGTCTTCTCACCAGGGACTATGAAAGCCAGAAGAACCTGGACTGACATCATTCAGACCCTAAGAGAACACAAATGCCAGCCCAGGCTACTATACCCAGTAAAACTCTCAATTACCATAGATGGAGAGACAAGATATTACATGACTAAACCAAATTTACACAATATCTTTCCACAAACCTGGGATTACAAAGGATATAAGCAGGAAAGCTCCAATACAAGGAGGGAAATTATACCCTAGACAGACCAAGGAAGTAATCCTCTTCCAACAAGTTGTAAAGAAGATAGCTACACAAAGATAATTCCACCTTTAATAACAAAAATTACAGGAAGCAACAATCACTGTTCCTTAATATCTCTTAACACCAACGGCCTCAATTCCCCAATAAAAAGACATAGGCTTATGGACTCGATCCGTAAACAGGACCCAACATTTTGCTGCATACAGGAAACCCACCTCAGTGACAAAGAGAGACACTACCTTGGAGAAAAAGACTGGAAAAGAATTTTTCAAGCAAATGGTCCTAAGAAACAAGCTGGAGTAGCCATTCTTAAACCTCCAGCCCGAGAACACAAAGGGAGTGATTCATGGCTGGACTTGTATAGGTAGTTGAGGGAGGCCTTGTCAGGCATCAGTGGACGTGGAAGGCCTTGGTACCCAATAGTTTGGATTCCCTAGTGTTGGGGAATTAGAGAGCCGGGAGGCATGAATGGGAGGATGGTGGGAGCACACCTTCATAGAAACTCCCAGAATTATATGGATTGGATATGATAGAGACAGGCTGCCAGAAGACTAGATTCCAGAATTCAAACAAAAACTATCTTAATGCTATAATTTGTTTTGAGAATTGTATATTGCAGAATACACAGCATTAGTGTATCCACTCATCAATCAAGCTGAGCATACCTGCTCGAACCTCTGATGTCCTGGAATCTCAGCTGAATGTAGTGAAAACACAGACATCAGAGGTTTATCAATTTACTCTTCCTCCCACCTCTCTTCTAATATCTCAATGCCCATAATCAGCTTGTAGAAGTTAATGAAGAGTCAGTGCCCCTATTCCCTTGGCTTGGGGACTGAGGTGGTTGTCTTTATAGGGAAAAGTAGTGGTGTTGTTGGAACAGGGAGGAATAGCTAGGATTTATTGCATAGCCATAACCTATTTGTAGAATCTGTATAATTGTTATTAAGCTGAAGTTATAATTCTTAAATGGTACAAAATTTACTTTGATTTCAAATGTAAGGTTTTCATTGGTGCGAGTTTCTTATTGATATAGAAGTGAGATTAATATTGTTACCCTCATATGCATTGTGCCTATATAACACATTTAGAAATACAAGGCTTAGGCCCAATCCTTCTTTAACTTTTTTAACTGATTTGAGATGGTTAGCCTGTGAGTTAAGGGCCTATAGCAAATTCCTGGCTTTGAGTTTATTGTTAGTGTGTTTTCTATATTTTACTTAGAAATAGCTGAGAGGAGTTAACAGACAGCAGTCCAGATTGCCTTACATGGATAGTTGGTTTTTAAAATGTCAGAAGTCCACAGAACTGACATTACAAACATTCGTGCAATAAGGTTCATTTTGATTAGAGACCTATCTGCTCCTGACACCTTCCTGTCTTGGATTAAAGAAGAAATTGAGTGTGTTTAGAGTTACTTCAGTTGTGGTGAGACAACCACTAGGCAAGAATTGCCTCTTTTCATCTACAGAAAAATTACTGTCTTGAAAAGGATAGACTTGTGGAATAGTTGACTGATTATATCTGCCAAGACAGAGTAATCAGCCCTTAATAATTCTGCATCACTAGGTCTGTCAGATGATCCTGGGCCAGAAAGCTGAAGATCAGATGCTCCAACGTTTTGTAGTATAGGGACTTTCCAGGCTTTCAGCAGTCTCTATAAATTGGCTAAGTTTTAGAAGCTATGCTTTGTGCTTCCCATAATTTCAATTAATTCAGTCATTCTGGATTTCTGATGAGGTTGAAGACTTATAGTCTCATAGAAAATCCCGGCTATTTACTTTGAGAGAAAAAGTTTGAAAGGATGGTTTTCACTGATATTCATTCTAAAGCAAAGAAAAAAGCCAGGTTCAGAACTAAGTCTTTTAGTTAGGAGAGATGACAGAGGTTCTGAATAGTTAACAAAATGATGGACTGGGTATTAGATCTATCTCGTACCTTACTGATACAAATTGGTATAGCTATGCTCTAATTTTATTTTGAGGGAAAAGTTTTATCTTAACAGGAAGGGTGATATGTATAAGGATCAATGGTAGCAGGAGTAAGGAGAAGAAGAGGAGGAGTAAGAAGAGGAGGAGGAGCTAGGAGATGAGAGAGAGGAGGGGAAGAGACAGGGGAGGGAGAAGGGGAACATGGAGGTGGATGTTCGCGTGTCTTCGCCAGTCAAAGATATTTGGTATAGCTAGGTTGGGTTTTGGGTTACACTTTTGATTGTAAGGAAATCTTGTTATTGAGCATTACCAAACTTATAAAGCCTGTGATTAACATTTTAAAATAAAAATAAAAATAAAAAAAGAAAAGTGAAAGCACTGAATGATTGTTACAGGTGATGTTTCTCTTAAAGCATGCTGTTTGGATTTTCTCATAAACACTGTACCACCTGGTGATGCATCTTTCATTGTTTTACATAGAATGTACAATTAACTTCCTATATTACAGCTGAAAAGCAATATACAATGTAATGAAGAATCCTTCTGTATAGATACACAAAAAGCAAACCATTAGTAGTTCCTGAGATATTCGCAACTATTAGAAAGCTGAAATCACTGAATGCATGTTACAGGTGATGTTTCTGTTAAGACATGTTGTTTCAATTTTCACATAAATAATGACCTACCCAGCCATGCTTTTTTCATTGTTTTGTATAGAATGTACAAGTAAGTTCTTATATTACACCTGAAAAGTAGTATAAAATCAAATGAAGAAAACTTTTGAATAAGTAGATGCATGAAAATGAAACTATTCATAGTTCCTGAGTTAAGGAAAAATATTAGAAACCTGAAAACACTGAAATCATGTTACAGTTGATGTTTCTTTTAAGACATGTTATTTGCATTTTTGCATAAACAATTGTACCACCTGGTCATGCATATTTCATATTTTTGTATAGAATGTACAAGCAAGTTGCTATATTACAGATGAAAAGCACTATACAATGTAATGAGAAACCTTCTGTATAGACACATGAAAAGCAAACTATTTGTAGATCCCATGTAATGAAAACTATTAGAAAGCTGAAAACACTGAATGTATGTTGAAAGTGACATTTCTGTTAAAACATGTTGTTTGGATTTTGCATAAACATTTTACCACCCAGCTATGCATATTTCATGGTTTTGTATAGAATGAACAAGTAAGTTCCTACATTACAGCTGAAAAGCACTATACAATGTAGTGAAGAAACCTGTATAGATACACAAAAAGCAAATCATTCATAGTTCCTGAGGTAAAGACATCTATTAGAAAGCTGAAAACACTGAATGCATGTTAGAGATGATGCTTCTGTTAAGACATGTTGTTTAGATTTTTCTTAAACACAGTACCTCTAGGCCACGCATATTTCATTGTTTTGTAGAGAATGTACAAGAAAGTTCCTGTATTACAGCTGAAAAGCACTATAAGATGTAATGAAGAAACCTTCTGTTAGATAGATATGCGAAAAAGAAAATCATTCATACTTCCTTAGTTACAAAATTATTAGAAGGTTGAAACACTGAATGCATGTTACAGGCTATGTTTCTGTCAAGATATTTTATTTGCATTTTGGCATAAACACTGTACCACCCAGCCATGTATATTTTATTGTTTTGTATAGAATATCCAAGTAAGTTCCTATATTACAGCTGAAAAGCAGTATACAATGTAATCAAGAAACTTTCTGTAAAGATACATGAGTAGCAAACCATTGATAGTTTCCCGGCTAAATGCAACTATTTGAAAGCTGAAAACACTGAATACATGTTCCAAATGATTTTTTTGTTAAGACATGTCGTTTGGATTTTGGCATAAACACTGTATCACCTGGCCATGCATATTTAATTGTTTTGTATGGAGTGTACAATAAGTTCTTATATTACAGCTGAAAAGTACTATACAATGTAATGAATAAAACTTCTGTATAGATAAATACAAGAAAAGCAAACAACTCATACTTACTGAGTTAAAGACAACTATTAGAAAGCAGAAAACCCTGAATGAATGTTACAGGTGATGTTTCTGCTAAGACATGTTGTTTGGATTTTACATAAACAGTGCACCACCTGTCCATGGCTATTTCATGTTTTGTATAGAATGTACAAGTAGGTTCCTATATTACAGCTGAAAAGCACTATACAATGTAAAGAAGAAACCTTTTGTACAGATAGATATATGAAAGGCAACCATTCGTAGCTGCTGTGTTAAAGATATCTATTAGAAAGTTGAAAGCACTGAATGTATGTTACAAGTGATATTTTTGTTAAGACATGTTGTTTGGATTTCTCATAAACAATGTACTTCCAGGCCATGGAAAGTTTGTTGTTTTGTATAGAATTTACAAATCAGTTTCTATATTAATGCTGAAAAGCACTATACAATGTAATGATGAAACCTTCTGTAAATATACACGACAAACCAATAATTCGTAGTTCCCGAGTTAAAAACAATTATTAGAAACCCGAAAACACTGAATGCATGTTATAGGTGACGTTTCTGAAAAGATATGTTGTTTAGATTTTGGCATTAACACTTTACCACCCAGCCATGAATATTTCATTGTTTTGTATAGAACGCAACACTAAGTTCCTATATTATAGCTTTGAAGCACTATTCAATGTAATCAACAAAACTTTTTTATAGATAGATACAAGAGAAGCAAACCATTCATAGTTACCAAGTTAAAGACAACTATTAGAAAGCTGAAAACACTGAATGCATGTTACAGGTGATGTTTCTGCTAACACATATTTTTTGGATTTTCATATAAACAATTGTACCACCCAGTCATGCATATTTCATATTTTTGTATAGAATGTACAAGCAAGTTGCTATATTACAGATGAAAAGCACTATACAATGTAATGAAGAAACATTCTGTATAGATAGATACACAAAAAGCAAATCATTCATAGTTTCTGAGCTAAATGAAACTATTAGAAAGCTGAAAACACAGAATGCATGTTACAAGTGATGTTTCTGTTAAGACATGTTGTTTAGATTTTTGATTAAACACAGTACCTCTAGGAAATGCATATTTCATTCTTTTGTATTGAATGTACCAGTAAGTTTCTATATTACAGGTGAAGAGCACTATAATGTGTAATGAAGAAACGTTTGTGTAGATACAGGAAATCCAAATAATTCATAGTTCCTGAGGTTAAGACAACTATTAGCAAGCTAAAAATCTGAATGTATATTATAAGTTATGTTTCTGCTAAGACATGTTTTTGGATTTTTGCTTAGACACTGTACCACCCAGCCATGAATGTTTCATATTTTTGAATAGAATGTACAAATAAGTTCCTATAATGCAGCTGATGAGCTCTATACAATGTAATGAAGAATCCGTCTGTCTAGATAGATACACGAAAAGCAATACATTCATAGTTTCTGAGTTAAAACAGCTATTATAAAGGTGAAAACACTAAATGCATATTATAGATGATGGCTCTATTAACACATGGTTTTTTTGGATTTTTGTATAAACACTATACCACCCAGCCATGCATATTGCATTGTTTTGTAGAGAATGTACAAGTAAGTTCCTATATTACAACTGAAAAACTCTATACAATGTAATGATGAAAATTTCTGTGTAGAGCAGTACAGGAAAAGCACACTATTCATAGTTTCTGAGTTAAAGACAACTATTGTAAAGGTGAAAACACTGAATACATGTACATGTGATGTTTCTGTCATGACATATCATTTGGATTTTTGCATAAACACTGTACCACCCAGCCATGCACATTTCATTGTTTTGTATAGAATGCACCAGTAAGTTTTTATATTACAGCTGAAGAGCACTATACAATGTAAGGAAGAAACCTGTTTACATTGATTGATGAAAAGCAAAGAATTCATAGTTCCCTAGTTAAAAACAACTATTAGAAAGCTGAAAACACTGAATGCATGTTACAGATGATGTTTCTGTTAAGACATGTTGATAGGATTTTCACATAAAAAATTGTTCCACTGAGCCATGCATATTGTATTGTTTTGTATAGAACGTACCTGTAAGTTCCTATGTTATGGCTGAAAAGCACCATACAATGTAATGAAGAAACCTTATATATAGATCCAGGAAAGGCAAACCAATTGTAATTCCCAAGCTAAATGCAACTATTAGAAATCTGAAAACACCGAGTGCTGTTTCAGTTAAGACATGTTGTTTGGATTTTTGTATTAACAATTGTAGCACCAGGCCATGCATAATTCATTGTTTTGTATTGGAGATAGTAGTAGTTCCTGTATTATAACTGAAAAGTAGTATTTAATGTAATGAAGAACCTTCTTTGTAGATCTCGAAAAGCAAGCCATCCATAGTATCTGAGCTAAATGCAACTACTAGAAAGCTGAAAAAGTAAATGCTTGTTACAGGTGGTGTTTAGTTAAGACATGTTGTTTGGATTTTTGCATAAACAATTGTACAACCCAGCCATTCATAGTGAATTTTTTTGTATAGAGTGTACAAGTCAGTTCCTATATTACAGCTGAAAAGCACTATAGAATGTAATGAAGAAACCTTCTGTGTAGATATATGAAATTAAAACCATTTGTATTTCCTAAGCTAAATGAAACTATTAGAAAGCTGAAAACAGTGAATGCATGTTACAGGTGATGCTTCTGTTAAGACATGTTGTATGGATTTTCATATAAACAATTGTACCACCCTGAAACACATATTGCATTGTTTTGTATAGAATGTAGAAATAAGTTCCCTATATTACAGCTGAAAATCACTATACAATGTAATGAAGAAACCTTCTGTGTAGATATATGAAAAACAAACCATTCATAGTTCCTGAGCTAAATGCAGCTATTAGAAACTGAAAACACTGAATGTAAGCTAAATGTGATGTTTTGGTTAAGACATTTTGTTTGGATTTTCACATAAAAAATTGTACCACCCGAGCATGCATATTGTATTGTTTTGTATAAAATGTACAAGTAAGTTCCTATATTACAGCTGAAAAGTATCATATGATGTAATGAAAAAACTTTCTGTATAGATTTTCAAAAAGCAAAGCATACATTGTTCCTGAGTTTAAGACAACTAATAGGAAGCTGTAAACACTACATGCATGTTACATGCGATGTTTCAGCTAAGATATGTTGATTGGATTGATCATAACACTGTATGACCCAGCCATGCATATTTCATTGTTTTGTATAGAATGTCAAAAGAAGGTCTTATATTACAGATGCAAAGCACTATACAATGTAATGAAGTAACCTCCTGTAAAGAGCCACTAAAAGCAAATCATTTGTAGTTCCCAGGATGAATGCAACAATGAGAAAGCTGAAAACACTGAATGCATGTTACAAGTGAATTTTACGTTAAGACATGTTTTTTGAATTTTGACGTAAACCCTGTATAACCTGGCCATGCACATTTCATTGTTTTATAAAATGTACAAGTAAATTCCTATATTACACTTGAAAAGCATTATACAATGTAATGAAGTAAACATCTGTAATGATAGATACATGAAATGAAAACGATTCATTGTTCCTGAGGTAGAGACAACTATTAGAAAGCATAAATACTGAATGCATGTTACAGGTGATGTATTTACTAAAAAGTAATGCTTGGATTTTCACATAAACACTGTACCACCCAGCCTTGCATATTTTATTGTTTTGTATAGAATGTAAATTAAGTTCCTATATTACAGCTGAAAGGCACTATAGAGTGTAATGAGGAATCCTGTACAGATACATGAAAAGCAAACTATTTATACTTCACAAGATAAAGGAAACTACTAGAAAGCTGAAAACACTGAACGCCTGCTACAGATGATGTTTCTGTTAAGACATGTTGTATGGATTTTTGCATAAACAACTGTACCACCCGGCCATGCATATTGCTTTGCTTTGTAAGGAATGTACAAGTCTGTTTTAATATTACAGATGAAAAGCACTATACAATGTACTGAAGAAACCTTCTGTATAAATCCATGAATTCCAAACCATTCGTAGTTCCTAAATAAAATGCAACTATTAACAAGCTGAAAACAATGAATGCATGTTACAGATGATGTTTCTGTTAAGACATGTTGTATGGATTTTCGCATAAACAATTGGACCACCCAGCAATGAATTTTGAATTGCTTTGTATAGAATGTACAAGTCAGTTACTATATTATACCTGAAAAACACTTTCCAATGTAATGAAAAAACTGTAAGAATAGATACACAAAATCCAAATCATTCGTATTTCCCGAGGTAAATGAATCTAGTAGAAAGCTGAAAACACTGAGTGCATGTTAAGGTGATGTTTTTGTTACGACATGTTGTATGCATTTTTGCAAAAACAATTGTACCACCCTGAAATGAGTATTGCATTGTTTTGTATAGAATGTACAAGTAAGTTCCTATGTTACAGCTGAAAATCACTATACAATGTAATGAAGAATCTTTCTGTATAGACACACAAAAAGCAAACCATTCCTAGTTCCCAAGCTAAATGCAACTATTAGAATGATGAAAAACACTGAATGCATGTTACAGGTGATGTTTCTGTTAAGGCATGTTGTTTGGATGTTGACATAAACAATTTTACCACCTGGCCATGCATATTGCATTGTTTTGTATAGAATGTACAAGCAGTTCCTATATTACAGCTGAAAAGCACTATAGAATGTAATGAAGAAAACTTCTGTATAGATACATAAAATTCAAACCATTCGTATTTCCTGAGCTAAATGCAACTACCAGAGAAAGCTGAAAACACTGAATGCATGTTATAGGTGATGTTTTTGTTAAGACATGTTGTATGGATTTTTGCAAAAACAATTATACCATTCTGAAATGCATATTGCATTTTTTGTATAGAATGTACAAGAAAATTCCTATATTATAGCTGAAAATCACTATGGAATGTAATGAAGAATTCTTCTGTATAGATACACGAGAAGCAAACCATTCGTATTTCCCGAGCTAAATGCAAGTATTAGAAAGCTGAAAACACTAAATGCAAGTTACACGTGATATTTCTGTTAAGACATTTTGTTTGGATTTTTCCAATAAACAATTGTACCACCTGGTAATGCATTTTGCATTGTTTTGCATAGAACGTGCAAGTAATTTCCTGTATTACAGTTGAAAATCACTATACAATGTCTTGGGGAAACCTTCTGTATAGATATATGAAAAGCAAACCATTCATAGTTCCCAGCTAAATGAAACAATTAGAACGCTGAAAACACTGAATGTAAGCTACAAGTGATGTCTTTGTTAAGACATTTTGTTTGGATTTTTGCATAAACAATTTTACCACCCAGCCATGCATATTGCATTACTTTGAAGAATGTACAAGTAAGCTCCTATATTACAGTGGAAGAGCACTATACAATGTAATGAAGAAAACATCTGTATAGATCCAGGAAAGGCAAACCATTCATAGTTCCCAAGCTAAATGAAACTATTAGAAAGCTGTAAACACTGAATACATGTTACACTTGCTGTTTCTGTTAAGATGTTGATTGGATTTTTGCATAAACAATTGTACCACCCGGCGACGCACATTGCATTGTTTTGTATAGAATGTACAAGTAAGTTCCAATATTACCGCTGAAAAGCACTATACAATGTAACGAAGAAACTTTCTGTATAGACACACGAAATGTAAACCATTCATAGTTCCCGAGTGAAATTCATCTATCAGAAGCTGAAAACACTAAATGCATGTAAAACATGATGCTTTTGTTAAGACATGCTGTTTGGATTTTCATATATACAGTTGTACCACCTGGCCATGCATATTCATTTTTTTAATACAATGTAAAAGTAAGTTCCTATATTACAGCTGAAAAGCATTATACAATGTAATGAGGCAACCTTCTGTTTAGATACATGACAGGCAAACCATTTGTAATTTCCGAGATAAATGGAAATTCTAGAAATCTGAAAACACTGATTGCATGTGACAGGTGATTTTTATATTAAGACATTTTGTTTACATTTTTGCTTAAACAATTGACACACCCAGCCATTCATTTTGCATTGTTTTGTATAGAACGTACAAGTCAGTTTTATGTTATAGCTGAAAAGCACTATAAAATGTAATGAAGAATCTTTCTGTATAGGTACACAAAAAGCAAGGCATTCGTAGTTCCAGAGCTAAATGTAACTATTCGAAAGCTGAAAGCATGGAATGCATGTTACAGGTGATGTTTCAGTTAAGATATGCTTTTTGATTTTGGCATAAACAATTGTATCCCCCTGTCCATGCACATTTTGTTGCTTTGTATAGAGTGTAGAAGTAGGTTGCTATATTAGACCTGAAAAGCACTATACAACCTATTGAAGAAACCTACTATATAGATAACTGAAATGAAAAGCATTCATATTCTGAGCTAAAAGCAACTACTATAAAGAAGAAAACACTGAATGCATGTTACAAGTGATGTTTCAGTTAAGATATGTTTTTGGATATTGGCATAAACCATTGTAACAGCTGGCCATGCATCTTTCATTGCTTTGTTTAGAATGTACAATTAAGTTGCTAGATTATAGATGAAAAGCAGTATACAACGTATTATATAAACCTGCTGTATAGATACACAAAAAGCAAGGCATTCACATTTCCAGAGCTATATGTAACTATTGAAAAGCTGAAAACACACAATGTATGTTACAGGTGATGTTTCAGTTAAGACCTGTTTTTGGATTTTGGCATAATCACTTGTACTACCCGGTGATGCACATATCATTTTTTTTATATAGAATGTACAAGCATGTTGGTAGATTACAATTGAAAGCCCTTTACAATATACTTTAGAATCCTACTGTAGAGATACAAGAAAAGCAGAGGATTCATAGTTCCAGAGCTAAATGCAACTTGTATAATGCTGAAAACACTGAATGTATGTTACACGTGTTTTTTCAGTTTGGACGTGTTTTTGAATGATGACATAAACAGTTGTACCATATAGCCTTGCATATTTCATTGTTTTGTATAGAATGTCCAAGGATGTAGCTAGATTACAGCTGAAAAGTACTATACAACAAATTCAATGAACCTACAGCATAGATACACGAAAAGTACAAATTCCTAGTTCCAGAGCTAAAGCACATAGTATAAATCTGAAAACACTGAATGCATGTAACATGTTTTGTTTGAGTTAAGACATGTTTTTGGATTTTGGTATAAATGCTTGCACCACCTGGCCATGCATATTTCATTGTTTTGTTTAGAATGTTCAAGTAAGTTGCCAGATTACAGCTCAAAAGCAATATACAATGTACTCAAAAAAACCTACAGTGTAGAACACTAAATTGCAGCATTCGTTGTTCATGAACTAAATGCAACTATTATACATCTGAAATCTCTGAATGCATGTTACATGTGATGTTTCAGTTAGGACATGTGTTTGGATTTTGGTATAAACACTTGTACCACCTGACAATGCATATTTAATTGTTTTTTATAGAATGGTCAAGGAAGTTGCTAGATTACAGCTGAAATGCTCTATAAAAAGTACTGAAAAAAAAACGTACTGTATAGAAACACGAAAAGCAAAGCATTCACAGTTCTAGAGCTAAATAAAACTTCTATACAGCTGAAAACACTGAATGCATGTTACATGTTATGTTTCAGTTAAATCATGTTTTTGGATAATGGTATAAACACTTGTAGCACCTGGCTATGCATATTTCATTGTTTTGTATAGAATGTTCAAGTAAGTTGTTAGATTACAGCTGAATAGCACTATACAATGTATTAAAAAACCTACAGTATAGATACACGAAATCGCAGCATTTGTAGTTCCAGGGCTAAATGCAACTAGTATAAAGCTGAAAACACTGAATTTTTGCAACATGTGATGTTTCAGTTAGGACACATTTTTGGATTTTGGCATAAACACTTGTCCACCTGGCAATGCATATTACATTTTTTTTTTGTATAGAATGGCCAAAGAAGTTGCTAGATTACAGCTGAAAGCACTGTACAACTTATTGAAAAACCCTACTCTATAGATACATGAAAAGCAAAGCATTAGTAATTACAGAGCCAAATGCAAAACCACTAAAAAGCTGAAAACACTGAATGCATGTTACATGTGATGTTTCAGTTAGGACATGTTTTTTGAGTTTGGCATAAACATTTGTACCACCCGGCCATGAATATTTCATTTTTTTTGTATAGAATGTCCAATGAAGTTGCTAGATTAAAGATGATGCAGCATACATCATATTCAAAAAACCTCCAGTATAGATATAGTAAATTGTAGCATTTGTAGTTCAAGAGCTAAATGCAACCAATATACTGCTGAAAACACTGAATGCATGTTACATGTGATGTTTCAGTTAGGAAATGTTTTTTGGATTCTGGCATAAACACTTGTAGCACCCGGCAATGCATATTTCATTGTTTTGTATAGAATGTCCAAAGAAGTTGCTAGATTACACCTTAAAAGCACTATAAAATATATTGAATAAACCTGCTCTATAGATACATGAAAAGCAAAGCACTCACAATTCTAGAGCTAAATGCAACTACTATAAAGCTGAAAATGCTGAATGCATGTGCATGTGGTGATTAAGGTAGGACATTTTTTTTGGATTTTGGCATAAGTACTTGTACAACCTGGCTACGCATATTTCATTATTTTGTATAGTATGGCCAAGGAAGTTGCTAGATTACAGCTGAAAATCACTATAAAATGTTCTGAGCTATATGCAACTACTATGAAGAAGAAAATACTGAATGCAACTTACATATGATGTTTCAGTTTGGAGATGTTTTTCTGATTTTGGCATAAACAGTTGTAGCACCCGGCCATTCATATTTCATTGTTTTGTATACAATGTCCAAGTAAGTTGCTAAATTACAGCTGAAAAGCACTATACAACATATTGAAAAAACCTGCTCTATAGATACATGAAAAGCAAAGCATTCTTTGTTCCAGAGTGAAATGCAACCTCTATAAAGCTGAAAACACTGAATGCATTTTACAAATGTTGTTTCAGTTAGGACATGTTTTCTGGAGTTTGGATATACACCTGTAACTCCTGCTCATATTTATTTCATTGTTTTGATTAGGATGTCCAAGTAAACTTCTAGCTGAAAAACACTATACCTCATATTGAAAAAAACAGTTGTATAGATACATGAAAATCAAAGGATAGGAAGTTCCAGATCTAAATGAAGCTACTATAAAGCTGAAAACAATGCATACATGTTACATGTGATGTTTCAGTAGGACATGATTTCAGATTCAGGCATAAACTCTTTTACCACCTGACCATGCATATTTTATTGTTCTGTATAGAATGTCCAAGTAAGTTGCTATATTACAGCTGAAAAATGTTATATATCATATTGAAAAATCTTGCCATATAGAGACGTGAAAATCAAAGCATTCATAGTTTCAGAGCTAAATGCAACTTCTATAAAGCTGAAAACACAGAATGCATGTTACACGTGATGTTTCACTTAGGACATGTCTTTAAATTTTGGCATAAACATGTTTACCACCCAGCCATGCATATTTCATTATTTTTGTATAGAAAGGCCAAGTAAGATTCTAGATTACAGCTGAAAAGCACTACACAACTTATTGAAAAAACCTGCTCTATAGATTCATGAAAAGCAAAGCATTTGTAGTTCCACAGCAAAATGCAATTACTACAAAGCTGAAAATACTGAATGCTTGTTACACATGATGTTTCAGTTAGGACATGTTTTTGGATTTTAGCATAAACACTTGTACAACCTGGCTATGCATATTTCATTGTTTTGTATAGAATGTCTAAGTGAGTTGCTAGATTACAGCTGAAAAGCATGATACAAAATATTGAAAAAACCTACTGTATAGATACATGAAATCAAAGCATTCGTAGTTTCAGAGCTAAATGCAACTACTATAAAGCTGAAAACACTGAATGCATGTTACAGGTGATAGTTCAGTTAGGACATGTTTTTCGATTTTGGCATAAACACTGGTACAACCTGGCATACATATGTGATTGTTTTGTATAGAATGTCCATTTAATTTGTTAGATTACAGCTGAAAAGCAATATCCAACATATTGAGAAAACCTACTGTATAGATACACAGAAAGAACAGCCTTCATAGTTCCATGGCTAAATGCAACTTCTAGAAAGCTGGAAACACAGAATGCATGTTACATGTGATGTTTCAGTAAGGACATGTTTTTGGATTTTGGCATAAATACTTGTTCCACCCAGCTATGCATATTTCATTGTTTTGTATAGAAAGTACAAGTAAGTTGCTAGATTATAGGTGAAAGCACTGTAAAACATAATGAATAAACCTGCTTTATAAATACATGAAATCAAAGCATTCATAGTTCCACAACTAAATGCAACTACTCTACATCTGAAAACACTGAACGCATCTTACATGTGATGTTTCAGTTAAAACATGTTTTTTGATTTTGGCATAAACATTTGTGTTGTGCTGTAGTAGACCCCCTGGGGTGTTTGACCATGCCCCCCCCATAATACAGAGACCTAACATGCAGTCCCACCTACATTTAACCTGCATGCTAGGTCACATAAGGCACAGGTAAAGGGCGTGACTAACAGGCCTCTGCCTTGAGATTTACATATTAGTGAATTACCTAAAGACCGGGGTGTAGATAACTAAGTTATCATCTCCCTAGCCCCTCCTCTTTCTCTTGTCCCCAATATAATGTGGCCCCTCCTGGGATTTTGTGGGAGAGCATTCACATCCAGACACAACCATCACCATGACCAATAAAACTTCCATGTCTTCGATTCCACGTGTCTCCTGGAACTTTAGATTCTCTTGTGTAACTGGGAAACTCACCCATGGGGAAAGCCTCTCTGCCCGCTCCTTGTTGCAGCCATCTACTTGGCTCTCTCCCTAGCAGCAGTGGCCTGTGCTCCCGTGCCTTTGCAGGCTGCCTCTGTCCCTGCTCCGGGGACTCCCTCTCCCACTGCTGGGCTTCTCTGCATCCTTGCTTCCCTGCTCCTGGGACTCTGCCTTCACTGTGGTGCATTGGGGAGGCCAAACAGCTGCTCCCCATGTGCACCACGTGTGCAAGTTCTTTCACTTCACCGGAGGTTCGCCAGCGACTTGCACTGGTGAGTCCCTTGCCGGGGAGTGCTGCTGCTGCAGTGCGCAGAATGCCAACTCGGCTGCTGCTCCAGGGACGGCCTTGGCCATGGGCTTGGGTGTGCCAGACCTGTCCCGTGACCCGCACAAATTTTAAACCATAGCTGGCACCACCAATGTGGGGCACAGACATCCATGGACTTCAAGAATGAACTGGCTGCTACCGCCAAGCAAGTACTTCCAACAGGGCGCAGCATCTAGACTCTCCTGTTTCCTCAGCAACGTCATGCTTGCATTCCCTGCCTCCATTCTGCTGTGGCATCCATAGACTCCCAGAACGGAGGCCAATATTGGCTCACTGGCTTGTCCAAGCACAATGCCATGTGCCCCTCTCTGTCTTTGTCCTGCTGCATGCCCAACCCTATGTGGTATCTGGGGCCCAGAATGGAGATTCCCCATTGAGAGCTTTGTGCCCATGCACACTGAAATCTGGCTGAGTTCATTCCCACCTGAGCACGATCCCTGCCATGTCTACTTGGCACAGTGTGAGACGAACACAACCAAGCCTTCTGCACCCGTTTCTGCTCCACTGTGGTGATCTCCGCCTCCCTGAGACATCTGCTCCAGACAGGAGATGAGGACAACTCCACAGCCACGCACTCGAGGTGCACAGGCAATCATATTCCCCCCAACTAGTGGTAGACAACACATGCAGGGCCAGCTCCAAGAGCGCTCCCCCCTGGCACCTGCAACAACCGTGAGTACAATTCTCTCTGTCCACCTCCACTCTTTCTCCTTCTTGTGTTGCTGGCTAATGTCTTTCTCTAACTGTTAGCGACAGTCTAACTCCTGCCTAGTTAAAAAAGGTCCCTCTTTCTCCACGTGTTCTTTAACACAAAGACAAGATGGTGGAGGCTCCTTAATCTCCATTCTTTACCCCACCAAAGAATCACTGTTGTGCTCTTGCCTACCAACAGAGGTTTTCTCCTCCCCCTCTGTCTTTCTCACAATTGAAAGTACCCGAACTGAGCTGCCTGCCAGCTTCTCCCAGGAGCTGCTGCCTCCATGCTAGACTCCAGGTGTCTCCCTCCCATGGCTCAGTCCTTGACACAGAATCTCACTCCTTCTGACTCTCCTATCATGTCCTGATGTTTCTCGCTTTGAGCTTTTCTGCAAAGTTCAAAGGCCTTTCTTCTCTTTCTCTAAGAAAAACAAAGGAGGGATACCCTGGCTTCTAGCAGGCCACTCCCTC
This sequence comes from Grammomys surdaster, assembly GCF_004785775.1. NCBI lineage: Eukaryota > Metazoa > Chordata > Mammalia > Rodentia > Muridae > Grammomys > Grammomys surdaster. Next base: position 6,040,311 of record NW_021604767.1, read on the forward strand.
ACTGTTTTTAAACCCTTCATTAATAATTTTCTCCTAAACAGGAATACATACTGTAATGTTTGTGCTTCTCAACCCAAAATTTCCTTGCTTTTATTTAAATGTTTCATTTTTTCCCTAACAGGAATCTTTAAAACAACAGTGTTCGTGATTTTCATTCAAAAAATTTCCACCTCTTGGTTTAATATTTCCTTTTCTCCCTAATATATGTCAATACTTCCTTCAACTTTTAAAAATTTCTTCAAGGTTCGAAAGTCATCTAAATCTACTTCCACAGGTTAAATCAACATGCTGATCACCATCTTCCAGCTTTTAATTAACAACTAATTTCCTTTCACAGAAAAACTGTGGATGCCTATCCCAGATACATGATTAGAAGAATGTTTTTCTCCTTCAGCCATCCAAAAAAAAAAATACTCAAAGATACTTGCCAGGATTAAAATTTCCTCAAAACCTTTGCCTTTCCAGGAGCAATTTAATGCTCAATATCCAGGCTTTCCAGACGTTTCCCCACTGGAGATGCTGCTTCCCTGTTATTATACCCAGAGATCCCGCAGAGACAACACCATCTTCTGGAACCTGCCTGAGACACCAAGCTGCCTCCTCCCCAGTCATCTCATCAGATTGCAGACTTCAGAGACAAGCTGATGCTGAGACAGTGCCACCACCTGGAACCTGCCAGACTGCCTTCTCCCAGCCATCTTGTCTGATTGAAGACCCAGAGATGCTCCCTAAGACACAGAAACACACACTGAGATGGAAGACAAATCCAGACCTTCCAGCCACAGATGAACTCTTGCCAAAGTCACATAGCTGAAGGAACATGTTAGTGAGAAAATCATAATGTCTATTTAGAATAATCAGATGTCATTACTCTCGAATTGTACAATATGTATTTAATCGATTCAGTGATTCCTTGCTTTCCCAACCCAATCCTCAATTCCCATTACCCTTGGCTTGATTATGCTACCCCCCCGGCCAGTGTAGTGTTTTCTTTTGACTTCCTCATCCAAAATTTTCACTACAAGTGACACCTCTCTTAAGAGAGGGAACTGTGGGTGGTGAACTATGAGAAAAGGCCAGATGCCTGGTAGAAGAGCATTTGAACCCCGGCACCCTGGGTAACCCACTGGGATGGAAGGCAATTCAAGCTCTTCCTAGGCCTCTGACTCTCTCAGCTTTAGCCCTCCATAGTCACTCCCACAAAGAGGCCCACAGTCATTGGTCACATGGGAGTAACACCTCCACATGTGGCCTACATATATCTCCTATATCCTACACCTTCATAGATGCCCCTTCTTTTATGAAAGAGTAGAGAGTGGGATGTCGGGCTGTAGAAGACACCCTGTGGTGTTTGGCCATGCTTCTGGAACCCAGAGACCTAACATGCAGTCCCACCTACATTTAACCTGCATACTAGGTCACATAAGGCACAGGTAAAGGGCGTGACTAACAGGCCTCTGCCTTGAGATTTACATATTAGTGAATTACCTAAAGACCGGGGCATAGATAACTAAGTTATCATCTCCCTAGCCCCTCCTCTTTCTCTTGTCCCCAATATAATGTGGCCCCTCCTGGGATTTTGTGGGAGAGCATTCACATCCAGACACAACCATCACCATGACCAATAAAACTTCCATGTCTTCGATTCCATGTGTCTCCTGGAACTTTGGACTCTCTTGTGTAACTGGGAAACTCACCCACAGGGAAAGCCTCTCTGCCCTCTCCTTGTTGCAGCCATCCACTGGGCTCTCTCCCTAGCAGCAGCTGCTTGTGCACATGCACCTTTGTGGGCTCTCTCTGTCCCTGCTCCAGGGACTCCCTCTTCTGCTGCCGGGCTGCACTGGGTCCTTGCACCCCTGCTTCTGGGACCATGCCATCACCATGGCGCATGGGGGAGGCTGAACAGCCGCCCCCCCATGAGCGCAACACACGTGAGATTTTTCCATTCACCAGAGGTTCATCAGCGGCTTGCACTGCTGAGTCCCGTGCCGAGGAGTGCCGTTACTGCAGTGAGCAGACTGCTGACTCAGACAATGCTTCAAGGAAGGGCCTCGGCCGCGGGGTGCGCGGGCATGCCAGACCTGTCCCATGCCCTGCACGAGTTTTAAACCACACACTTGTACTACCTGGCCATACATATTTCATTGTTTTGTATAGAATGGCTAAGTATGTTGCTAGATTACAAGTGAAAAGCACTATAAAATGTACTGAAAAAACATGCTCTATAGATTCACAAAAATCAAAGGATTCATAGTTCCAGAGCTAAATGCAACTACTATAAAGCTGATAACATTGAATGTATGTTACATGTGATGTTTCAGTTAGGACTTGTTTTTGGATTTTGGCATAAACACTTGTAAGTACCAGACATGTGTATTTCCTTGTTTTGTATAGAAGGTCCTAGGAAGTTGCCATATTACAGCTGAAAAGCACTATGCAACGTAATGAATAAACCTGCCCTATGGACACATAAAAAGAATGCATTCTTTGTTACAGACCTAAATGCAACTACTATAAAGCTGAATATACTGAATGTGTTTTACAAGTGTTGTTTGAGTTAGGACATGTTTTTGGATTTTGGCATAAACACTTGTACAACCTGGCTATGCATATTTCATTGTTTTGTTTAGAATTTCCAAGTAAGTTGCTAGATTACAGCTGAAAAGCACTATACAGCATATTTAAAAACCTACTGTAGAGATACAAAAAAATCAAAGCATTCATAGTTCCAGAGCTAAATGCAACTACTATAAAGTAGAAAACACTGAATGTATGTTACATGTGATATTTCACCAAGGACATGTTTTTTGATTTTGACATAAACATTTGTACTATCCAGCCATGCATATTTCATTGTTTTGTATACAATGTCCAAGTAGGTTGCTAGATTACAGGCGAAAAGCACTATACAAATTATTGAAAAATGCCTCCTCTATAGATACACAAAAATCAAAGGATTCATAAATCCAGAGCCAAATGCAGCCATTATAAAGCTGAAAATATTGAAAGCATGCTACATGTGATGTTTCAGTTAGGACATGTTTTAGGATTTTGGCATAAACACTTGTTCCACCGGGCTATGCATATTTCATTGGTTTGTATAGAATGTCCAAAAGTGTTGCTAGATTAAAGCTCAAAAGCATTATACAACATATTGAAAAAGCCTACTGTATAGATAAATGAAAATCAAAGCATTCATATTTCCCAAACTAAATTCAACTACCATAATGCTGACAACACTGAATTCATTTTACAGGTGAGGTTTCAGTTAGGACATATATTTTGATTTTGGCAAAAACACTTGTTCCAGCTGGCTATGTATATTTCATTGTATTGTATAGAATGTCCAAGTAAGTTGCTAGATTACAGCTGAAATCACTATAAAACATAGAGAATAAACCTGCTCAATAGATACATGAAATCAAAGCACTCTTAGTTCCACAGCTAAATGCAACTACTTTAAAGATAAAAACACTGAATGCATGTTACATATGATGTTACAGTTAGGACATGTTTTTCGACTTTGGAATAAACTCTGGGACAACCAGGCTACGCATATTTCATTGTTTTGTATAGAATGGCCAAGTAAGTTGCTAGATTACAGGTGAAAAGCAGTATAAAATGTGCTGAAAAAAACCTGCTCTATAGATACACAAAATAAAAGAATTCATAGTTTCAGAGCTAAATGCAACTACTATAAACCTGAAACCACTGATTGCATGTTACAAGTGATGTTTAGGTTAGCAAATGTTTTTGGATTTGGCATAAACACTTGTAAAAACAGGTCATGCATATTTCATTGTTTTGTACAGAAGGTACTAGGAAGTTGCTAGATTACAGCTGAAAAGTACTATATAACACATTGTATAAACCTGCTCTATAGACACTTAAAAAGCAAAGAATTCTTGGGTACAGAGCTAAATGCAACTACTATATAGCTGAAAATAGTGAATGCCTGTTACAGGTGTTGTTTGGTTGGCACATGTTTTTGTATTTTGTCATAAAAACTAGTACAACCTGGCTATGCATATTTCATTGTTTTGTACTGAATGGACAAGTAAGTTGCTAGATTACAGCTGAAAGCACGTTACGATGTATTGAATAAACCTGCTCTATAGATACACGAAATCAAAGCATTCATAGTTCCACAGCTAAAGACACTAATATAAAGCTGAAAACACTTAATGCATGTTATATGTGGTTTTTCAGTTAGGACATGATTTTGGATTTTGGCATAAACTTTTGAACCACCTGGCCATGCATATTTCATTGTTTTGTATTGAATGTCCAAGTAAGATGCAAGATTACAGCTGAAAAGGAGTGTACAACATATTGAAAAAAAACTTACTGTATAGATACACGAAAATGAAAGCATTTGTAGTTCAAGAGCTACATGCAACTATTATAAAGTTGAAAACACTGAATGTATGTTAAATGTGATATTTGAGTTAGCACACGTTTTTGGATTTATGCATAAACAATTGTAAGAACCGGCCACACATATTACATTGTTTTGTATAGAACTACAAAGGAAGTTGCCAGATTACAGCTGAAACAAATTATACAACCTATTGAATAAACCTGCTGTATAGATAAATGAAATAAAAAATAATTTGTAGTTCCACAGCTAAAAGAACCACTATAAATCTGAAAACACTGAATCCTTTGTACATGTTATGTTTAACTTAGGACATGTTTTTGGATTTTGACATAAACTCTTGTTCCACCCGGTTGTGCATATTTCAATGTATTGTGTAGCATTTACAAGTAAGTTGCTAGATTAGAGCTGAAAATCACTATACAACATATTGAGAAAACCTATAGTATAGATAGAGGAAAATCAAAACATTTGTAGTTCTAGAGCTAAATGCAACTACTATAAAGCTGAAAACACCGAATGCATGTTACATGTGATGTTTCACTTAGGATACGTTTTTGGATTTTGGCATAAACTTTTGTAGCACCCGGCCATGCATTTTTCATTGTTTTGTATACAATGTCCAAGAAATTTGTAGATTACAGTAGAAAAGCACTTTACAACTTATTTAAAAATACCTGCTCTATAGATACACGAAATAAAACTATTCGTAGTTCCACAGCTAAAGCAACTACTATAAAGCTGAAAACACTGAATTCATGTTACAGGTGATGTGTCAGTTAGGACATGTTTTTGGATTTTGGCATGAACACTTGTAAGAACCGGCTATGCATATTTCATTGCTTTGTCCAGCACATCCTAGGAAGATGCCATTTTACATCTGAAAAGCACTATATTGAATAAACCTGCTCTATAAACATATGAAAAGCAAAGAATTCTTGTAACTGTGCTAAATGCAGCTACTATAAAGCTGAAAACACTGAATGCATGTTACAGGTGATATTTTAGTCAGGACATGTTTTTGTATTTTTGCATAAACACAGGTAAAATAAGACTATGCATATTTAATTGTTTTGTATAGAATGGCCAAGTAAGTTCCTAGATTACAGCTGAAAGCACTATAAAATGTTGTTAAAAAACCGTCACTAAAAATAAACGAAAATCAAAGGATTCATAGTTCCAGACCTAAATGCAACTACTATAAAGATGAAAATACTGAATGCATGTTATAGGTGATGTTTCAGTTAGGACATATTTTTGGATTTTGGCATAAACACTTGCAAGAACTGGCCATGCATATTTCATTGTTTTGTATAGAACGTCCAAGGATTTTGCCAGAATACATCTGAAAAGCATTATAGAACATAATAAATAAACCAGCTCTGTATATACATGAAATCAAAGCATTCGTAGCTCCACAGCTAAATGCAACTACTATAAAGCTGAAAACACTTGAATGCAAGTTATATGTGATGTTTCACTAAGAACATGTTTTTGGATTCTGGTTTAAACACTTGTCCCACTTGGTTATACATATTTCATTGTTTTGTATAAAATTTCCAAGTAAATTGCTAGACTACACCTGAAAAGCTCTGTACAACATATTGAACGACCTATTGTATAGTTAGACAAAAATCAAAGCATTCATAGTTCCAGAGCTAAATGCAAACATTATAAAACTGAAAACACTGAATTTTTGCAACATATCATGTTTCATTTAGGACATGTTTTTGGATTTTGGTATAAACACTTGTACCTCCTGCCATGCATATTTCATTGTTTTTTATAGAATGTAGGAGTAAGTTGCTGTATTAGAGCTGAAAGCACTATACAATGTATTGAATAAATCTACTCTAAAGATACACAAAATCAAAGCATTCGTAGTTCCACAGTTAAATGCAACTACTATAAAGCTGAAAACACTGAATGCATTTTACATGTGATGTTTCAGTTTCACATGTTTTTAGATTTTGGCATAAACACTCTTAAGAACCTGTCATGCATATTTCATTGTTTTGCATAGAATGACCAAGGAAGTTGGCAGATTACAATGGAAAAGCATATTAAAAAATATATTCAAAAAACATATTGTAGAAATACACAAAATTCAAAGCATTCGTAGTTCCACAGCTAAATGTAACTACTATAAAGCTCAAAACACTGAATGCATATATTATGTGATGTTTCATTTAGAACAAGTTTTTGGATTTTGGCATAAACACTTGTTCCACATGGCTATACATATTTCAGTGTTTTGTACAGAATTTCCAATTAAGTTGCTAGATTAGAGTTGAAAAGCAATATATAACACATTGAAAAAACTTCATTTAAGGATACATGATAATCAAAGCTTACGTAGTTCCAGACATAAATGCTTCTACTGTATATCTGAAAACCCTTACTGCATGTGACATGTGATGTTTCAGTTAGGACATGTTTTTAGATTTTGGTATCAATACTGGTACCACCCTGCAATGCATATTTCATTGTTTTGTATAGAATGTCCAAGTAAGTTGTTAGATTACAGGTGAAAAGCACTATACCACATATTGAAAAGACCTACTGCATAGATACTTGAAAAGCAAAGCATTCGTAGTTGCAGTGCTAAATCAACTACTATAAATCTGAAAACACTGAATGCATGTTTCATGTGATGCTTCATTTAGGACATGTTTTTTGATTATGGCATAAACACTTGTACCACACGGCCATGCATATTTCATTGTTTAGTATAGAATGGCCAAGTAAGTTGGTAGATTACAGCTGAAAAGCACTATACAACCTATTGAATAAACCTGCTCTATAGATACATGAAAATCAAAGGATTCATAATTCCAGAGCTAAATGCAACTATAATAAAGGTGAAAACACTGGATGCATGTTATATTTGATGTTTCATTGGACATGTTTTGGGTATTGGCATAAACACTTTGAACACACGGCCATGCATATTTCATTGTTTTTTATTTTATTTATATATTTATTTATTTATTTTATTTATTAATTATTGTAATTCATTCATTCACACAGGGGTTATATTCTGAGAAAGGCAGGATGCGGGGAAGGGGATGACACTGGAGTGTGAGTGCTCAGGGGGAATACTGATATTTTTCAGAACCGGATATCAGCAGGGTGAAGGTTCAGGGGACAGGTCGCTATGACTCTGCCTATGACTCACTTGTCCTTATCTAAGTTGGTATTGTCTGCCAAGGCTACCTATTTACAAGGTCTATGACTACTCGGGCTGGTAAACTTCCACAAAAGCTGCCTGTTTACAATAGCTTATAGCCATCTGTTTCAATGTTTTTTCACAGAGGACCAAGACTTGGTGTTAGTATACATGTATGACAGGCCTATTGCTGATTTTAGGTCTATGGCTGATTTTAGGCCTACAGTGTGTAAACAGGGCTCCCCCTGACATCTCCTCCCTTCTCTAAGTGTAGAAGGGCTGTGGCAATTCTAATCTTGTGAAGGCGGGGATAGAGGCCTGACCTCCAGTAATTGAAGGGGACCTTGTAATGGCTATGGTCCCCCTGTTGTTGTCCAGTGAGGCATGAGGGCCATACTCAACCCGATGTCTTTTTCCTGGAGAGGGGATACTTTTGACATCAACCCCTATGCAGTCAGGCTTGTCCGTCAGGGAACCCAGAGAGGTATTTTTAAGTTTTATTTATATTCCCTTGCAGTGCTTAGCCTTGAGCCTAAGGAAGAATTCAGATCGCCAGTCAGAGGGGGTTCTGGGTGGCCCCTCTCTGCTTAGTCTAGGGGCGGAAGTCCCCTTTTTTAGGTTGGGTGGAGATGGATTTTGCGAGCATCCTGTATAAAGTAACAACCTCATCTTGAGTCTCGTGGTCCTCCATAGCTAACTTATGATAATGTATCTGAATAGGTTTTGCTACCAAATTATTTATCTGTTGTTTCACAGAGTTAATCACCTATTTGACGCCCTGGGACCAGCAGAAATAAGCAAAAAGAAACCAAATAATGGTCCCAAGATGGGAGGAAGTAGAGTTGACAACCTTGGAGAGGCTGAAAAACAATTCTTGTACCAGCATTCGTCTGTCTCTTTCTCTCTTTGATTTTTCTCAGGGCCTTCACTGACCTATTTCATGTTCTCTTTAACCCTCCCTGTCTTGTCTACGTAAAGGCAACATTCTTATTGAAGGGCTGTACATATTCAAGAGTTGTACACAACCTTTTCTATTGTAATAGAGTAAATCAAGTCCAATAAGGATTTTTTTGATTTTTGGAGGTCTCTTCAGACAGCAAAACAAGGGATTTCTTCAGGTTAGTGATGTCAATCTCTAGTTGTTTGATGTTCTTGTCAATGGCCCTTCAAAGGTCTAAGTACTGTAAGTTCTAAGGCCAGCATCTGGATTCACAGGTGATTCATTTTTACCTATACAGGTTGAGACATGAGTCCCTCTCTTTGTGCTCTCTGGCTGGTAGTTTACACTTTGGGAGCTCTGGGTGAAACTTTTGATACTCCTTCTAGAAAGGACCAAAGCACCCGCACTTTGGACTTCCTCCTTCTTCTCGAGTTTCATGTGGTCTATATATTGTGTCTTAGGTATTGTGAGCTTTTGGGCTAATATCCACTTATCAGTGAGTGCATACTATATATGTTCTTTTGAGATTGGGTCACCTCACTCAAGATGATATTTTCCAGCTCCATCCATTTGCCTAAGAATTTCATGAACTCATTGTTTTTAATAGCTGAGTAGTACTCCATTGTATAAATGTACCACACTTTCTGCATCCATTCTTCTGTTGAAGGGTATCTGGGTTCTTTCCAACTTCTGGCTATTATAAATAAGGCTCCTATGAACATAGTGGAGCATGTGTCCCTGTTGTATGTTGAAACATCTTTTGGGTATATGCCCAGGAGTGGTATAGCTGGGTCCTCAGGTTACACTATGTTCAATTTTCTGAGATACCTCCAGACTGCTTTCCATAGTGATTGTACCAGTTTACCATCCCACCAACAGTGGAGGAGTGTTCCTCTTTCTCCACATCCTCACCAACATCTGCTGTCACCTGTGTTTTTGATCTTAGCCATTCTGACAGGTATGAGGTGGAATCTCAGTCCTGTTTTATTTGCATTTCCCTGATCACTAGGGATGCTGAACACTTCCTTAGGTACTTCTCAACCATTCGAGATTCCTCAGTTGAAATTCTTTGTTCAGCTCTGTGCTCCATTTTTTTAATAGGGTTCTTTGATTGTCTACAGTCTAATTTCTTCAGTCCTTTGTATACCTTGGATATTAGCCCTTTATCAGATGTAGGGTTGGTGAAGATCTTTTCCCAATCTGTTGGTTGCTGCTTTGTCCTATTGACTGTGTCCTTTGTTTTACAGAAGCTTTGCAGTTTTGTGAGGTCCCATTAGTCAGTTCTTGGCCTTAGAGTGCAAGCCATTGGTTTTCTGTTCAGGAACATTTCTCCTGTGCCCATGTGTTCTACGCTTTTCCCCAATTTCTCTTCTATTAGTTTCAGTGTAGCTGGTTTTATGTGGAGGTCCTTTATCCACTTAGACTTGAGCTTTGTACAAGGAGATATGGATGGATCAATTTTCATTCTTTTTTACATGCTGTCCTCCAGCTGAACCAGTATCATTTGTTGAAAATGCTGTCCTTTTTCCACTTGACATTTTTAGCCCCTTTTTCAAAGTTCAAGTGACCATAGGTGTGTGTGTTCATTTCTGGTTCTTCAATTCTATTCCATTGATCTTCCTGCCTGTCTCTGTACCAATACCATGTAGTTTTTATCACTATTGCTCTGTAGTACAGCTTGAGGTCAGGGACGGTGATTCCTCCAGAAGTTCTTTTATTGTTGAGAATAGTTTTTGCTATCCTGGGTTTTTTGTTATGACATATGAATTTGAGAATTTCCTTTTCTAACTCTGTGAAGAATTGAGTTGGGATTTTAATGGGAATTGCATTGAATCTGTCGATTGTTTTTGGCAAGATGGCCATTTTTATTATATTAATCCTTCCAATCCATGAGCATTGGAGATCTTTCCATCTTCTGAGATCTTCTTTGATTTCTTTCTTCAGGGACTAGAAGTTCTTGTCATACAGGTCTTTCACTTGCTTGGCTAGATTTACACCAAGGTATTTTATATTATTTGTGAGTATTGTGAAGGGTGTCATTTCCCTAATTTCTTTTTCAGTCTGTGTATTTTTCATGTAGGGGAAGGCTACTAATTTGCTTCAGTTGATTTTATAACCATCCACTTTCCTAAAGTTGTTGATCAGGTTTAGGAGTTCTCTGTTGGAAGTTTTGGGGTCACTTAAATACACTATCATATCATCTGCAAATAGTGATATTTTGACTTCTTCCTTTCCAATTTGTATCCCATTGACTTCCTTGTGTTGCCTAATTGCTGTAGCTAGGACTTCCAATACTATATTAAATAAGTAGGGGGAGAGTGAGCAGCCCTGCCTAGTCCCTGAATTTAGTGGAATTGCTTCAAGTTTCTCTCCTTTTAGTTTGATGCTGGCTACTGGTTTGCTGTATATTGCTTTTACTATGTTTAGATATGGACCTTGAATTCCTGATCTTTGCAAGATTTTTATCATGAAGGGGTGTTGAATTTTGTCAAATGCTTTCTCAGCATGTAATGATATGATCATGTGTTTTTTTTTCTTTGAGTTTGTTTATATAGTGGATTACATTGATGGATTTCCGAATATTGAACCATCCCTGCATTCCTGGGATGAAATCTACTTGATCGTGATGGATAATTGTTTTGATGTGTTCTTGGATTCGGTTTGCTAGAATTTTATTGAGCATTTTTGCATGGATGTTCATAAGGGAGATTGGTCTGAAGTTCTCTTTCGTTGTCCGGTCTTTGTGGGGTTTGGGTATGAGTGTAATTGTGGCTCCATAGAACGAATTGGGTAGTATTCTTTCTGTTTCTATTTTGTGGAATAGTTTGAAGAGAATTGGTATTAGGTCTTCCTTGAAGGTCTGATAAAATTCTGCACTAAAACCATCTGGTCCTGGGCTTTTTTTTTGTGGGGAGACTTTTAATGACTGCTGCTATTTCTTTAGGGGTTATGGGACTGTTTAGATGGTTTATCTGCTCCTGGTTTAACTTTGTGAACGGTATCTGTCTAGAAAATTGTCCATTTCATCCAGGTTTTCCAGTTTTGTTGAGTATAGGCCTTTGTAGTAGGATCTGATGATTTTGTGAATTTCTTCAGTTTCTGTTGTTATATCTCCCTTTTCAGTTCTGATTTTATTAATTTGGATACTGTCTCTGTTCCCACTGGTTAATCTGGCTAACGGTTTATCTATCTTGTTGATTTTATCAAAGAACCAGCTCCTGGTTTTGTTGATATTTTGTATTGTTGTTTCTGTTTCTATTTGGTTGATTTCAGCCATGAGTTTGATTATTTCCTGCCTTCTACTCCTCTTGGGTGTATTTGCTTCTTTTTGTTCTAGAGCTTTCAATTGTGCAGTCAAGTTGTTAGTGTGTGCTCTCTCCAGTTTCTTTTTGTAGGCACTTAGAGGTATGAGTTTTCCTCTTAGCACTGCCGTCATGGAGTCCCACAAGTTTTGATATGATATGTCCTCATTTTCATTGAATTCTAAAAAGTCTTTAATTTTTTCTTAATTTCTTCCTTGACCAAGTCATCATTGAGTAGAGAGTTGTTCAGTTTCCATGTGCATATGGGTTTTCCATTGGTTTTGTCATTATTGAAGACCAGTCTTAGTCCGTTGTGATCTGATAAGATGCAAGGGATCATTTCAATCTTTTTGTATCTGTAGAGGCCTGTTTTTTTTACCAATTATATGGTCTATTTTGGAGAAGGTACCATGAGGTGCTGAGAAAAAGGTATATTCTTTTGTTTTAGGATGAAATGTTCTATAGATGTCTGTTAAGTCCATTTGGTTCATAACTTCTGTTAATATCAAAGTGTCTCGGTTTAGTTTCTGTTTCCATGATCTGTCCATTGCTGAGAGTGGGGTGTTCAAATCCCCCACTATTATTGTGTGAGGTGTAATGTGTGTTTTGAGCTTAAGTAAAGTTTCTTTTATGTATGTAGGTGCCCTTGCATTTGGAGCATAGATTTTCAGAATTGAGAGTTCACCTTGGAAGATTTTTCCTTTGATGAGTATGAAGTGTCCTTCCTTATTTTTTGATTAATTTTGGATGAAGGTCGATTTTATTTGATATTAGAATGGCTACTCCAGCTTTTTTCTTGGGACCATTGACTTGGAAAATTGTTTTCAATCCTTTTTTTCTGAGGTAGTGTCTGTCTTTGTCACTGAGGTGCGTTTCTTGTATGCAGTAAAATTCTGGGTCCTGTTTGTATATCACGTCTGATAGTCTGCGTCTTTTTATTGGAGAATTGAGTCCATTGATGTTAAGAGATATTAAGGAAAAATGATTGTGGCTTCCTGTTATTTTTATTAGAGGTAGAATTATGTTTGTATAGCTATCTTCTTTTGGGGTTGTTGGAAGATTACTTCCTTGCTTTTTCTAGGTTGTAGTTTCCCTCCTTGTGTTGGCATTTTCCATCAATTATCCTTTGAAGTGCTGGGATTGTGGGGTTATATTGTTCAAATTTGGTTTTTTCATGGAATATCTTGGTTTCATCATCTATAGTGATTGAGAGTTTTGTTGGGTATAGTAGTCTGGGCTGGCATTAGTGTTTTCTTAAGGTCTGTATGATGTCAGTCCAGGATCTTCTGGCTTTTATAGTCTCTGGTGAGAATTCTGGTGTAATTCTTATAGGTCTGCCTTTATATGTTACTTGACCTTTTTCCCTTACTGCTTTTAGTATTTTTTCTTTGTTTTGTACATTTGATGTTTTGATTATTATGTGGCGGGATGTAATTCTTTTCTGGTCTAGTATGTTTTGTGTTTGTAGGCTTCTTGTATGTTTATGGGCATCTTATTCTTTAGGTTAGGGAAGTTTTCCTTAATAATTTTGTTAAAGATATTTACTGGCCCTTTAAGTTGGGAATCTTCATTCTCATCTATACCTATTATCCTTAGGTTTGGTCTTCTCATTGTGTCCTGGATTTCCTGGATGTTTTGGGTTAGGAGGTTTTTGCATTTTGCAAAATTTTTGAAAAATTTTGCAAATTTTTCATTGACAACTGTGTCAATATTTTCCATGGTATCTTCTGCACTTGAGATTCTCTCTTCTATCTCTTGTATTCAGTTGGTGATGCTTGCATCTATGACTCCTGATCTCTTTCTTAGGTTTTCTATTTCCATGGTTGTCTCCCTTTGAGATTTCTTTATTGTTTCTATTTCCATTTTTAAATCCTGAATGTTTTTCTTTAATTCCTTCTTTGTGTTTTCTTGCAGTTCTTTAAGGGAGTTCTGTGATTCCTCTTTAAGGGCTTCTACCTGTTTACTTGTACTCTCCTGTATTTCTTTAAGGGAGTTACTTGTGTCCTTCTTAAAATCCTCTATCATCATCATGAGAAGTGATTTTAATTCTGAATCCTGCTTTTCTGGTGTGATAGGGTGTCCAGGGCTTGCTATATTGGGAGAACTGGGTACTGATAATGCCAAGTAACTTTGGTTTCTGTTGCTTATGTTCTTGTGCTTGCCTTTTGCCATCTGGTTAACTCTAGTGTTACCTGCCCTCACAGTGTAAGACTGGGATCTGTATTTCCGGTTATCTTGCTTGTGGCAGAGCTCCTCAGAGTCCAGATGTCTCTGTGGTCTTATGATCCTAATTTCCTGGGTGGACCAACTCCTGGGACTCAGGCCACCTCTTGGATCTGGGAATCCTTCTGCCCTGGGTGCAGTGGTTCCTCTAGGATGGCTCAGGATACAATGTCTCCCAAGTGCAAACCAGCTTGGTGTCTGCTGCTCTGAGTGCAGTGGCTCCATAGGATGGGTCAGGATTCAGTATCTCCACAGGATCAGACCAACTCTGTGTCTGCCCCAGCCCAAAGGACCAGGCAGGGGCAGAAGGGAAGTGGAATTCTGGAGGGGGAGGGTTTGGGTAGCTGGTGGGTCCTGAGCATCTCTGGCTCCCAGATGTAACTCTGGGGCTTATGGAGTGAGATGGAGTTCTTACCACCTGCTCTGAGTGCAGTAGCTCCTCTAGAATGGGTCAGGATCCAGTATCTCCAGAGGAGCAGACCAACTCTGTGTCTGCCCCAGCCCAAAAGCTGGTTATCTTCTTTTAGGTTTGATGGAAAAGGATTATTTTCTTGCTCTTTCTACGGTATGATTGCCCTCCTTGTAGTGGAGCTTTCCTGCTATTTTCCTTTGTAGTGCTGGATTTGTGGAAAGATATTGTGTAAATTTGGTTTTGTCATGGAATATCTTGGTTTCTCAGTCTATGGTAATTGAGAGTTTTGCTGGGTATAGTAGCCTGGGCTGGCATTTATTTTCTCTTAGGGTTTTTATGAATGACGTTTGTCCAGGATTTTCTGGCTTTTATAGGATCTGGTGAGCAGTCAGGTGTAATTCTGATAGGTTTGCCTTTATATGTTACTTGGCCTTTTTCCCTTACTGCTTTTACAATTCTTTCTTTGTTTTGTGCATTTTGTGTCTTGATTACTATGTGACGGGAGGTATTTCTTTTTTGATCTAGTCTATTTGGCATTCTGTAGGCTTCTTGTATGATTATGGGTATCTCACTCCTTAGGTTAGGGAAATTTTCTTCTATAATTTTGTTGAAGATATTTATTGGCCCTTTAAATTGGAAATCTTCACTCTCTTGTATACTTATTATCCTTAGGTTTGGTCTTCTCATTGTGTCCTGGATTTCCTGGATGTTTTGTGTTAAAAACGTTTTGCATTTTCTTTGACAGCTGTGTCAATATTTTCTATGGTATCTTCTGCACCTGAGATTCTTTCTTCTATCTCTTGTATTCTGTTGGTGATGCTTGTGTCTATGACTCCTGATTTCTTTCTTAGGTTTTCTATCTCCAGGGTAGTCTCCCTTTGTGATTTCTTTATTGTTTCTACTTACATTTTTATGTCCTGGATGGTTTTGTTCAATTCCTTCATCTGTTTGTTTGTGTTTTCTTGTAATTCTTTAAAGGATTTTTGTGTTTCTTTAAGGGTTTCTTCCTGTTTACCTGTGTTCTCCTCAAGTTTTTTGATAGTGTTATTTATGTCCTTCTTAAAGTTCTCTATCATTATTAGAAGTGATTTTAGCTATGGTTCTTGCTTTCCTGGTGATATGGGGAGTTCAGCACTTTCTAATGTGGGAGAACTAGGTTCTGATGATGGCAAGAACCTTGGGTTTGCTGGTGCTTGTGTTCTTGCACTTGCCTTTCACCATCTGTATCTCCTTTGTGCTGTCTGTGCTGTCTCTGACTGGAGCCTGTCTTTTCTATTATCTAGGTTGTGTTAGAAATTTTTGGGATGGGTTTTGCAACTGGGGCTAGAGCTGAGGCCCAAGATTTGCTCAGTGCTCAGGTGGAACCGGAAGGGGCCTGTGCTCCGGGCCAGGAGTGAATTCTTGGGTCCCAGTGGGTCCCAGTTACTTCCTGTTTGGGGCAGGTGTTGCTGCCTCCTTGCCTAGGATACTGCTCAGGTTAGAGTTCCCGATAGCCCTGCTTCCTCTGGGTTCTGAGAGATTGGATGCAGAGCTGTCTCCTGGGATCTGCTGAGTGCTCAGGCCCAGACTGGAAGGAGCCTGTGCTCTGGGCCAGGAGTGAATTCCTGGGTCCCAGTGGGTCCAAGTTACTCCCTGTTTGGGGTGGGCGTTGCCACCTCCTTGTCTAAGATAATGCTTGGGTTAGAGCTCCTGGGCGCCCTGTTTCCTCTGGGTTCTGTGAGATTGGGTGCAGAGCTGACTCCTTGGATCTGCTGAGTGCTCCAGACCATACCAGAAGGAACCTGTGGTCCGGGCCAGGGTTGAATTCCTCAGTTCCAGTGGGTCCCAGTTGCTCCCTGTTTGGGGCAAGTGTTGCTGCCTCCTTGCCTAAGATACTGCTCTACTGCTTGGGTTAGAGCTGTTGGAAGACCCACTTCCTCTGGGTTCTATGAGACTGGGTGCAGAGCTGACTCCCAGGATCTTCTGTGCGCTCGATCCCAGAACAGAAGGAACCTGCACGACAGGCCAGTAGTGAATTCCTGAGTCCCAGTGGGTCCTGGTTACTCCCTGTTTGGGACAAGTGTTGCTGTTTCCTTACCTGAGATTCTGCACTAGTTAGAGCTCCTGGGAGGCCCTCTTTCTCAGTTTTCTGAGGTTGGGTACAGAGCTGCCCCCGGATACCTGCTCTATGCTCTGGCCCGGACCGGAAGTCTAATTGTTTTGCATTGAATGTCCAAGAATGTTGACAGATTACAGCTGAAAAGCAGTGTACAATTTATTAATAATCCCTGATCTATAGATACACAGAAAGTAAAGCATTCGAATATTAACAGCTAAACACAACTACTATAAAGTAGAAAACACTGAATGCATGTTACATGTGATGATTCATTGAGCACATGTTTTTCGACTTTGGCATCAACACTTGTACCACCCTGCAATGCATATTTAATTGCTTTGTATAGAATGTCTAAGTAAGTTGTTAGATTACAGTTGAAAAGCAATATACCACATATTGAAAAAAACCTACTGTATAGATACTTGAAAAGCAAAGCATTCGTAGTTTACAGTGCTAAATGCATCTATTATAAATCTGAAAACACTGAATGCATGTTTCATGTGATGCTCCATTTAGGACATGTTTTTGGATTTTGCCTAAACACTTGTAAGAACTGGCCATGCATATTTCATTGTTTTGTATCCAAAATTGTCCAAGAATTTTGTCAGAATACATCTGAAAAGCATTATACAACATAATAAATAAACCAGCTCTGTATATACACAAAATCAAAGCATTCGTAGTTCCACAGCTAAATGCAACTACTATAAAGCTGAAAACACTTGAATGAAAGTTATATGTGATGTTTCACTAAGAGCACTTTTTTGGACTTTGGTATAAACACTTGTTCCACCTGGCTATACATATATCATAGTTTTGTATAAATTTTCCAAGTAAGTTGCTAGATTACTCCTGAAAAGCACTATACAACATATTGAAAGACCTATTGTATAGATAGACAAAAATGAAAGCATTCGTAGTTCCAGAGCTAAATTCAAATATTATAAAGCTGAAAACACTGAATTTTTGCAACATGTGATGTTTCATTTAGGACATGTTTTTGGATTTTGGTATAAACACTTGTACCACCCTGCCATGCATATTTCATTGTTTTGTATAGAGTGTCCATGAAAGTTGCTATAGTACAGCTGAAACCACTATACAACGTACTGAATAAATCTGCTCTATAGATACACAAAATCAAAGCATTAGTAGTTCCACAGTTAAATGCAACTACTATAAAGCTGAAAACACCGAATGCATGTTACATGTGATGTTTCAGTTTCACACATTTTTGTATTTTGGCATAAATGCTTTTAAGAACCTGTCATCCATATTTCATTGTTTTGCATAGAATGACCAAGGAAGTTGCCAGATTACAACTGAAAAGCATTATACAGCATATTCAAAAACATATTGTATAAGTACACGAAAATCAAAGCATTCATAGTTCAACAGCTAAATGCAACTAGTATAAAGCTGAAAACACTGAATGCATGTTCCATATGATGTTTCAGTTAGGACAAGTGTTTGGATTTTGGTATAAACAGGGATATAACCTGTATATGCATATTTAATTGTTTTGTATAGAATTGCCAAATATGTTGCTAGATTACAGCTGAAAACACTATAAAACATACTGAAAAAATCTGCTCTAAAGATAAACAAAAATCAAAGGATTCATAGTTCCAGAGCTAAATGCAACTGCTATGAAGCTGAAAACACTGAATGCATGTTACATGTGATATTTCAGTTAGGACATGTTTTTGGATTTTGGCATAAACACTTGTAATAACTAGCCATGCATATTTCACTGTTTTGTACAGAACGTCCAAGGATTTTGCCAGATTACAGATGAAATGCATTATACATCCTAATGAATAAACCTGTTCTGTAGATACATGAAATCAAAGCATTAGTAGTTCCACAGCTAAATGCAACTACTATATAGCTGAAAACACTGAATGTATGTCATATGTGAGGTTTCAGTTAAAACAGGTTTTTAGATTTTGGCATAAACACTTCTTCCAGATGGCTATGCATATTTCATTGTTTTGTATTGAATTTCCAAGTAAGTTGCTAGATTACTGCTGAAAGGACTATACAGCATATTGTAAAAACATACAGTATAGATACACAAAAATGAAAGCATTCGTGTTTCCAGAGCTAAATGCAAGTATTATAAAGCTGAAAACACTGAATGTATGTTACATATGATGTTTCATTTAGGACATGTTTTTGGATTTTGGCACAAAAACTTGAAAAACCCGGCCATGCATATTTCATTGTTTTGTACAGAATGCCCAAGTATGTTGCTAGATTACAGGTGACAGCACTGTACAACTTATTGAATAAACCTGTTTTATAGGTACACAAAGTCAAAGCATTCATAGTTCCTCAGCTAAATGGAACTAGTATAATGCTGAAAACACTGAATGCATGTTACATTGATGTTTCAGTTAGAACAATTTTTGGATTTTGGGATAAACAATGGTACAACCTGGCTATGCATATTTCATTGTTTTGTATAGAATGGCCAAATAAGTTTCTAGATTAAAGCTGAAAAGCACTACAAAATGTACAGAAAATACCTGTTCTATAGATAAACATAAATGAAAGTATTCATATTTCCATAATTAAATGCAACTACTCTAATGCTGACAACTCTGAATGCATATTACATGTGATGTTTAAGTTTGGACATGTATTTGGATTTTAGAATAAACAATACTACCACCTGGTCATGCAAATTTCATTGTTTTTATAGAATGTTCAAGTAAGTTTTTTGATTACATGTGAAAAGCATTATACAACATATTGAAAAAACCTATTGTATAGGTACACGAAAATCAAAGCATTTGTAGTTCTAGAGCTAAATGTAACTATTATAATGCTGAAAACACTGAATTTTTGCAATATGTGATGTTTCATTTAGGACATGTTTTTGTATTTTGGGATAAACTCTTGTACCACCCTGCTATGTATATTTCATTGTTCAGTATACGGTGTCCAAGTAAGTTGCTAAATTACACACGAAAGCACTATTCAATGTATTGTATAAATCTGCTCTATAGATACATGAAATCAAAGCATTATTAATTCCAGAGCCAAATTCAACTACTATAAATCTGAAAACACTGAATGCATGTTACATGTGACACTTCAGTTAGCACATGTTTTTGGATTTTGGCAAAAACACATTTAAGAATCAGCCATGCATATTTCATTGTTTTAAATAGAATGTCCAAGGTAGTTGCCAGAAAAAAAAGCTGAAAATCACTATATAATGCCCTGAAAACACCTGCTTTATAGATACACATAAATGAAAGGTTACATATTTCCATAATTTAATGCAACTACTGTAAAGCTGAAAACAATGAATGCATATTACATGTTATGTTTAAGTTTGGACCTATTTTTGGATTTGAGCACAAACAATAGTACCACCCGGCCATGCATATTTCAATGTTTTGTATTGAATGTCCAATAATAAGTTGTTTGATTACAGCTGAAAAGCACTATAAAATGTACTGAAAAGACATGAACTAAAGATACACGAAAAGCAAAGCAATCATAATTCCAGAGCTAAATGCAAGTACTATAAAGCTGAAAAGACTGAATGCATGTTACATGTGGTGTTTCACCTAGGACATGTTTTTGGATTTTGGTAGAAACATTTGTAAGAACCAGCCATACGTATTTCATAGTTTTGTGCAGAATGTCCAAGGAAGTTGCCAGATTACAGCTGAAAAGCATTATACAACATATTAAGAAAACATATTGTATAAATACACGAAAACCAAAGCATTCATAGTTCCACACTAAATTCAACAACTGTAAATCTGAAAAGACTGAATGCATGTTACATGTGATGTTTCAACTAGGACATGTTTTTGGATTTTGGCAGAAACACTTGTAAGAACCAGCCATACGTATTTCATAGTTTTGTGCAGAATGTCCAAGGAAGTTGACAGATTACAGCTGAAAAGCATTATACAACATATTAAGAAAACATATTGTATAAATACATGAAAATCAAAGCATTCCCAGAGCTAAATGCAACTATTATAATGCTGAAAACACTGAATTTTTGCTCCATGTGATGTTTCATTTAGGACGTGTTTTTGGATTTTGGCATAAACATTTATACCACCTGGCCATGTATATTTCATTGTTTTGTATATAATATCCAAGTACATGTAGCATGCATTCAGTGTTTTCAGCTTTATACAAGTTGCATTTAACTG
Organism: Grammomys surdaster; assembly: GCF_004785775.1. Classification (NCBI taxonomy): domain Eukaryota; kingdom Metazoa; phylum Chordata; class Mammalia; order Rodentia; family Muridae; genus Grammomys; species Grammomys surdaster. Next base: position 6,061,020 of record NW_021604767.1, read on the forward strand.
TGGAACTAGGAATGCATTGATTCGTGTATCTATAGTGCAGGTTTATTCAGTACATTGTATATTGCTTTCAGCTGTAATCTTGGCATAAACACAGGAACAACCTGGCTTGCATATTTAATTGTTTTGTGTAGAGTGGCCAAGTAAGTTGCTAGATTCCAGGTGAAAAGAACTGTAAAATGTACTGAAAAGCCTGCTCTATAGATACAGGAAAATCAAAGGATTCATAGTTCCAGAGCTAAAAGCATCTACTATAAAGCTAAAAACACTGAATGCATGTTACAGGTGATGTTACAGTTAGGACATGGTTTTGTATTTTGGCATAAACACTTGTAAGAACCAGCCATACATATTTCATAGTTTTGTATAGAATGTCCAAGGAAGTTGCCAGATTACAGCTGAAAAGCATTATATAACATATTAAGAAAACATATTGTATAAATACACGAAAATCAAAGCATTCATAGTTCCACACTAAATGCAACTACTAGAAATCTAAACACTAAGTGCATGTCATATGTGATATTTCAGTTAGGGCATGTGTTTGGATTTTGGCATAAATACTTGTTCCACCCGGCTATGCATATTTTATTGTTTTGCATAGAATTTGTAAGTAAGTTGCTAGATTACACCTGAAAAGCACTATACAACATTTTGAATAAACCTGCTCTATAGATACACGAAAATCAAAGGATTCATAATTCCAGAGCTAAATGCATCTACTGTAAAGTTGAAAACACTGAACGCATGTTATATTTGATGTTTCAGTTGTACATTTTTTTTGACTTTGGCATAAACACTTATAAGAACCAGCCATTCATATTTCATTGTTTAGTATAGAAAGTCCAAGGATTTTGCCAGAATAGAGCTGAAAAGAATTATATAACATAATGAATAAGCCTGCTCTGTAGATACATGAAATAAAAGCATTTGTAGTTCCACAGCTAAATGCAACTACTCTAAATCTGAAAACATTGAATGTATATTACATGTGATATTTCAGTTAGGACATGTTTTTGTATTTCGGCATAAACACTTGTTCCACACGGCTATGCATATTTCGTTGTTTAGTGTATAATTTCCAAGTACATTGCTACATTACATGTGAAAAGCACTATACAAGGTACTGAAGAAAACCTACATTATAGATACACAAAAATCAAAGCTTTCCTAGTTACAGAGCGAAATGCAACTCTTACAATGCTGAAAACAGTGAATTTTTTCAACATGTGATGTTGCATTTAGGACATGTTGGGTTTTGGCATAAATACTTTTACCACTCGGCCATGGATATTTCATTGTTTTGCATAGAACATACAAGTATGTCGCGAGATTACAGCTGAAAATCATTATTCAACATATTGAATAAACCTGCTCCATATATCCACGAAATAAAAGCATTCGTAGTTCCACAGCTAAATGCAACTATTATAAAGTTGAAAACACTGAATGTTTGCTACATGTGATGTTTCATTTACACCATGTTTTAAAATTTTGGCAGAAATACTTGTTCCACCCAGCTATGCATATTTCATTGTTTTGTATAGAATTTCCATGTATGTTGCTAGATTAAAGTTGAAAAGCACTATACAACATATTGAATAAACCTTCTCTATAGATACACGAAGAGCAAAGCATTCGTAGTTGCAGTGCTAAAGGCAACTAGTGTAAAGCTGAAAACGCTGAATGCATGTTACATATGATGTTTCAGTTAGGACATGTTTTTGGATTTCGGCATAAACACAGGTACAACCTGGCTATGCATATTTAATTGTTTTCCATTGAATGGGCAAGTAAGTTGCTAGATTACAGGTGAAAAGCACCATAAAACATACTAAAAAACCTGCACTAAAGATAAAAGAAAAACAAAGGATTCAAAGTTCCAGAGCTAAATACTATAAAGCTGACAACACTGAATTATTGTTACATGTGATATTTCAGTTAGGATACGTTTTTGGATTTTTGCATAAACACTTGTAATTACCAGCCATATGCACTTCATAATTTTTTTATAGAATGTCCAAGGAAGTTGCCAGATTACAGCTGAAAAGCATTATATAATATATTAAAAACCATATTGTATAAATACACAAAAATCAAAACATTCGTAGTTCCACAGCTAAATGCAACTACTATAAAGCTGAAAGCACTGAATGTTTGCTACATGTGATTTTTAATTTAGGACATGTTTTTGGATTTTGTAATAAGCACTATTAAGAACTGGCCATACGTAGTTCATCGTTTTGTTTAGAATGTCTAAGTAAGTTGCCAGATTACTGCTGAAAAGCAATATACAACATATTGAATAAACCTGCTCTATAAATACACGAAAATCAAAGGATTTATAATTCCAGAGCTAATTGCATCTACTATAAAGCTGAAAACACTGAATGCATGTTATATTTGATGTTTCAGCTGTACATGGTTTTGGATTTTGGCATAAACACTTGTAGGAACCGGCCATGCATATGTCATTTTTTAGTATAGAAAGTCCAAGGATTTTGCCAGAATACAGCTAAAAGCATTATACAACATAATGAATAAACCTCCTCTGTAGATACACTAAATCAAGGCATTCTTAGTTCTACTGCTAAATGCAACTACGGTAAATCTGAAAACACTGAATGTTCTATATGTGATGTTTCAATTAGGACATGTTTTTGGATTTTGGCATAAACACTTGTTCCACCTGGCTATGCATATTTCATTGTTTTGTATAGAATTTCCAAGTAACTTGCTTGATTACACCTGAAAAGCACTATACAACATAATGAAAAATCCTACTGTACAGATATACAAAAATCCAAGCTTTTGTTATTCCAGAGCTAAAAGCAATTCTTATAATGCTGAATACACTGAATTTTTGCTACATGTGATGTTTGATTTAGGACATGTTTTTGGATTTTGGCATAAACTCTTGTGCCAACTGGCCATGAATATTTCATTTTTTTTGTACAGAATGTAAGAGTAAGTTGTTATATTACATCTGAAAGCACTATACAATGTATTGAATAAACTTGCTCTATAGATCCACGAAATCAAAGCATTCATAGTTCCACAGTTAAATTCAACTACTATAAAGCTGAAAACACTGAATGCATGTTACATGTTTCATTTAGCACAGGTGTTTGGATTTTGGCATAAATACTTTTAAGAACTGGCCATGATATTTAATTGTTTTTCATAGAATGTCCAAGGAATTTGCCAGATTACAGCTGAAAAGCTGTATAGAACTTATTTTTAAAAAGCCTGCTCTATAGATATACAAAAAGCAAATCATTCCAATTAACAGCTAAACACAACTACTGTAAAGCTGAAAATACTGAATGCATGATACGTGTCATGTTTAAGTTAGGACATGCCTTTGGATTTGGCATAAACACATTTACATCCTGGCCATGCATATTTCCTTGTTTTGTATAAAATGTCCAAAGAGGTTGCCAGATTACAACTGAAAAGCATCATACAACATAATGAATAAATCTGCTCTGTAGATACACAAAATCAAAGGATCCGTAGTTCCACAGCTAAATGCAACTGCTATAAAGCTGAAAACACTGAATGTATGTAACATGTGAGGTTTCAGTTAGGACATGTTTTTGGATTTTGGCATAAACACTTGTTCCACCCAGCTATGCATATTTCATTGTTTTGTATAGAATTTCCAAGTAAGTTGCTCGATTACACCTGAAAAGCACCATACAACATAATGAAAAAACCTACTGTACAGATACATGAAAATCAAAGCATTCTTAGTTCCTGAGCTAGATGCAACTATTATAAAGCTGAAAACACTGAATGTATGCTACATGTCATGTTTCTTTTAGGATATATATATATATATTTGGATTTTGGCATAAACGCTTTTACCACCCAGCATGCATATTTCATTGTTTTGTATAGAATGTCCAAGTAAGTTGCTAGATTATAGCTGAAAAGCAGTATAAAATGTACTGGAAACACCTGCTCTACAGATTTACGTAAATGAAAGGATTCATATTTCCAGAATTAAAAACAACTAATATAAATCTGAAAACCATGAATGCATATTACATGTGATGTTTCAGTTTAGACATGTTTTTGAATTTTGGCATAAACACTTGTTCTACCTGGCCATTCATATTTCATTGTTTTGTATAGAATTTCCAAGTATGTTTGTAGATTACAGGTGAAAAGCACTATAGAACATATTGAAAAAACCTACTGTATAGATACTCGAAACAGAAAGCATACGTATTTCTGGAGCTAAATGCAACTATTATTAAAACTAAATACACTGAATGTATGTTACATGTGATATTTCATTTAGGACATTTTTTTGGATTTTGGCACAAAAACTTGTACCATTTGGTCATGCATATTTCATTGTTTTTTTATAAAAAGGCCAAGTAAGTTGCCAGGTTACAGGTGAAAGCAATGTACAATGAACTGAATAAACCTGCTCTACAGATACACTTAATGAAAGCCCTCATAGTTCCGCATCCAAATGCAACTACTATAAAAATGAAAACACTGAATGCATGTTACAGGTGATGCTTAATTTAGGACATGTTTTTGGATTTTGGCATGAACACTTGTACCACCTGGTGATGCATATTTCATTGTTTTGTATAGAATGTCCAAGGATGTTGCCAGATTACAGCTGAAAAGAATTATACAACATTTTGAAAAACCTACTCAATAGTTACACAATAATCAAAGGATTCGGAGTTCCACAGCTAGATGCAACTACTATAAATATGAAAAACCTGAATGCATGTTACATGTGATGTTTCAGTTAGGAAATGTTTTTGGATTTTGGCATATACACTTGTCAGAACTGGATATGCATATTTCATTGTTTTTTTCCTGTTTCAAATTATTTATTTTATATGTCATAGTAGCACAACTTGAGGCTGGTTAAATACAATTGTTTTTCAAAATGTCTTTGAATATTTTCTTGGTTATACATGCAAGTAACCATGAAAATATTTGGCATTTTGAAACTTTGAAACTCTGAACAGGCACTTACATGAAGGAAAACATGGCCATTCTTAGAAATCCACATTTACAATAGCTGCTCCTGTAAATGGTGCGTGGAACCTTTGGCCAGGGCTGGTTGCTGGCCATTTTATCAAAGTGCCATCATAGTAAAAAATAGGTCTAAGGAAACATAAGTTGGACTGTTCAGCTTCCTAGAACGTAAGGTTAACTGATGAACCTGTACTGAGGTGAATCAAGGAATACAAACCAGTACAGAAACCAACAAGCCCCGAGTGAGAGTGGCCCCACCGCAGGCTTCCTCCTACCCCGTGTGCCTCAGTAGTGTGTCTGTGCTCAGCTGACTGCAGCTTTCTTCAGAGGATGGTGTGAATTTAGTGTTTTTTGTTTTGTTTGGTTTATTTTATTAAATAGACTAGATGAAGTTAAGTTTGAACCAGCCAATATTCCAGTTAACAAGACACTGTCCCGCTATGGACACTGTATATGCTTCGGCTCGCTCTCCTCAACTCTCTCATTCCTAGGTGACTATTTGCATACACATGGAAAAGAGTCCTTAAATTAAAATATATATACATGTTTCAAAATCTTTATGGAAAAAAATGATACAGGTTTAACAAGTTTTAAAACGCCATTGTGTCAACTCCACACTGCAGAACCTACATGATGACATAGAAACTAATAGCAAAAATGGTTAATAAGGGGTAAGATGGCCATGATGACATACCAGGTAATCCCTGGGGTGAAAATTTTTCATATACCTCAGAGACCCCAAAGATTAAAATTCAAGAGGCTGTGAAATAGTAGATCCATAAGCACCTACCATGTAACACTATGTTGGTTTCTGATACATGTAAAAATAAACACAATTCTCAAAAATACTGAGGAGCCATGCCTTAAAACTGTGCAGGACATAGGGGTTGCTCAGGTTTTCTCATTTTACTTGAACAAAAATATTTAATTTTTGCCCATATAGAATAAGAGGCTATCATTAGCATGAAAACAGAGAAAAGGATTTCCAACATTGTGCATAAAGAAAGCAACATTACAAATACCAGTCTACTCACATGAAAATCCTTAATGCTTATGCTTCTGAGTGCTTATCAGTATGCAGTAAAAAAGAAAACAAAAATGGCAGCTTAGAAATTCTCCAGTGTTTCCAAGAAGCACTTTTTAAAATTTATATACACAAAGAACCTTTAATCATACTGTAAAATAAATGCAGCACTCTAGGATAAGGAAGACTAGCAGACATGGAGTTGGGACATCCCCATGCTGTGGCTGTCTTTAACCAGCTGAGCGTCTCTTCTTGGCCTGGTTCTTGCACTTTCTGCTCTGCCCCGCCCCATCTGCTCACATCTCAGGCTGTTCCGAAGACACCTGCGATTCCGGAGATTCAAATCGCTGGTGAAAGTTCGTCCTCTGTTTTCTCAGTTTCTCTGGTGCTTTTCTCCACAGGATGATCTCCTGCTGCTTGAAGTACCTTCGGTCCTCCTCATCAACAAGCACGAGGTTCAAAAAGTACCTTACTGAAAACTTCTTGTTCACATCTCTCATTGTGGGGGTCGGGTCATATCCTGCTAAGAACAATTTTATCGGAATAGATTCTCTTTTTACTGGTGCCCTATCCATTACTTCATACTTAGCGATTGTTTCTGTCTCTGTTGTGGTGCTGGGTCCAATTCCTGTGATCTCTTTCTTGAGCAGCTGTAACTCCATGTGTTGTATTTTTATTCTTACTAATAAGAAGTAAATTTTTCCAACAATTACATCCTTTAAATGATACTTGGACTTATTATATTCAAACTCTATGTGCAGACAGTTTACAATGCCCACTTCCATTTTAATAGAGTTGTTGAAATCAGGATAGGTGGCGAGCTGGTGAACAACAAGATCGTACTCTTTCACTAAGTCTGTCAACCTTCTCACAATTGTCACCTTAAGAAAATACCTCAGGCGGACATTGGCACCGATGTAGGACTCATATGGCTTTCAACTCGCATAAATTCAAAGTCATAGCTTCTCCTCTGTGTCAGTTCTCCAGGCAAGGCTAGTTCTTTCACTAGGTTTACAAATTCATGAGTATTACTCTTGTCATTGAAAAGCTCAATTTGACCTACAAATTCAATTCTAATTCCTTGATGCTCTAGCCTCTTTCCAGGCTGCTTAAAGGCTAGGTTTACCTTTCCTGAAACAGACTCTCCATCATAGAAGAGATAGTGTTTTTCTACTTTGCCATCCTCAGTTTTCATTTCTGCCATTTTCCTAGTCTCCCCATCATTAAGGGAAACATTGATCTCAAAGATGGGACCCAAAAGGCCACCAAGAAAACGCATTGTCACCATCACCAGGTCCCCCAACTTAAATCCACTTCCCCTCAGGAGAACTCCTAGCCTCCATTTCGTTGTTTTGTATAGAATGTCCATGTAAGTTGTTATATTTCAGCCGACTAGCACCTATGCAACATATTGCAAAAACCTACTGTATAGATACATGAAAATCAAAAGATTCATAGTTCCAGTGCTAAATACTATATTTATATTTCCAGTACAACTACTATAAAGCAGAAAACATTGAATGTATGCTACATGTAATGTTTCAGTTAGGACATGTTTTAGGATTTTGGCACAAACACTTGTAAGAACTGGTCATGCACATTTCATTGTTTTGTATAGAATTTCCAAGTAAGTTATTAGATTACATCTGAAAAGCCTTACACAACATATTGTATAAACCTGCTCTATGGATACATGAAATCAAAGCATAAGTAGTTCCAACTGTTATACAGCTGAAAACACTGAATGTATGCTACAAGTGATGTTTCATTTAGGAAATGTTTTTTGATTATGGCATAAACACTTATAATTCCAGGCCATGCATATTTCATTGTTTAGTATAGAATAGCTAAGTAAGTTGCTAGATTACAGCTGAAAATCACTATACAACTATTGAAGAAACCACCTGTATAGATACATGAAATCAAAGCATTGGTAGTTTCACAGCTAAATCCAACTACTATAAAGCTGAAAATACTGAATGCATGTTACATGTGATATTTCAGTTAGCACATGTTTTTGGATTTTGAAATAAAGACTATTAAGAACTGGCCATGCGTATTTCATAGTTTTGTATAGAACATCCAAGGAAGTTGCCAGATTTCAGCAGAAAATCACTATCCAACATATTGAATAATCGTGCTCTATAGATAAATGATATCAGAACATTCATAGTTCCACAGATAATAGAAAAAACTATACAGCTGAAAACACTGAATGCATGTTTTATGTGGTCTTTAAGTTAGGATATGTTTTTGGATTTTGGGATAAACACTTATTTAACCCGGTCATGCATATTTCATTCTTTTGTATAGATTTTCCAAGTAAGTTGCTATATTACAGCGGAAAAGCATTATATAACAAATTAAAAAAACCTACTGTATAGATACATGAAAATGAAAGGATTTGAAGCTCCAGAGCTAAATGCAACTACTATAAAGATGAAAACACTGAATGCATGTTACACGTGATGCTGCATTTAGACTTGCTTTTGGATTTTGGCATAAACACTTGTTCAACCCAGCTTTGCATATTTCATTGTTTTGTGTAGAATCGCTATTTAAGTTGCCAGATTACAGTTGAAAAGGATTATAAAACATATTGAAAAAAACTACTCTACAGATACACAAAAAGCAAAGCATTCGTAGTTGCGGTGCTAAAGGCAACTAATATAAAGCTGAAAACACTGAATGTATGTTACATATTGTGTTTCAGTTAGGACAAGTTTTTGGATTTTGGCATAAACACTTGAAAGAACCAGCCATGCATATTTCATTGTGTTGTATAGAATGACCAAGTATGTTGCTAGATTATAGCTGAAAAGCACTCTAAAATGTAATGAAAATACCTGCTCTATAGATACATGAAAATCAAAGGATTCATAGTTCCAGAGCTAAATGCATCTATTAAAGCTGAAAACACTGAATGCATGTTCCAAGTAATGTTTCAGTTAGGACGTGTTTTTGCATTTTGGCATAAACAGTTGTACCACCTAGCCATGCATATTTCATTGTTTTGTATAGAATGGCCAAGTCAGTTGCTAGATTACTGCTGAAAAGCACTATATAATGTACTGAAAAAACCTGCTCTATAGATACACAAAATCAAAGCATTCGTAGTTCCACACCTAAATGCAACTACTATAAAGCTGAAAATATTGAATGCATATTACAAGTGAATTTTCAGTTAGGACAAGTTTTTGTATTTTGGCATAAACACTTGTAAGAACCAGCCAAATATATTTTAATGTATAATGAAAATATATTTCATTATGTTTTATAGAACGTACAAGGATGTGGCCAGATTACAACTAAAAAGAATTATACAACATACTGAAAAAAACCTACACTATAGATACACCAAAATCAAAGCATTCTTAGTTACAAAGCTAAATGCAACTACTATAAAGCTGAAAATCCTGACTGCATGTTACATGTGATGTTTCAGTTAGGACATGTTTTTGGATTTTGACATAAACACTTGTAAGAACCAGATATGCATATTCCATTGTTTTGTATAGAATGTACGAGTAAGTTGTTATATTACAGCAGAAATGCACTATACAACATATTGATTACCCTACTATATAGATACATGAAAAGCAAAGCATCCGTAGCTGCAGTGCTAAATGTAACTACTATAAAGCTGAAAACACTGAATGCATGTTACATGTGATGCTTCATTTAGGACATATTTTTGGATATTGGCCTGAACACTTTAAAGAACCGACCTATCATATTTCATTGTGTTGTATTGAATGGCCAAGTATGTTGCTAGATTACAGCTGAAAAGCACAATAAAATGTCCTTAAAAAAAGCAACTCTATAGATACATTAAAATCAAAGCATTCATAGTTCCAGAGCTAAATGCAAATACTATAAAGCTGAAATCTCTGAATGTATGCTATATGTGATGTTTCATTTAGGACATGTTTTTGGATTTTGGCATAAACCCTAGTGCCACCCGTTATGTATATTTCATTGTTTTCTATTGAATGCCTAAGTAAGTTGCTAGATTAAAGCTGAAAACATTATACAAGGTATTGAATAAACCTTCTCCATAGGTACACGAAATCAAAGCATTCGTAGTTCCACACCTAAATGCAATTACCATCAATCTTAAAACAATGAATGGATGTTACAGGTGATGTTTCATTTAGGAAATGTTTTTGAATTTTGGCATAGACACTTGTTCCACCCGGCGATGAATATTACATTGTTTTGTATAGAATGTCCAAATAAGGTGTTAGATTACAGCTGAAAAGCATTATAAAACCTACTGAAAAAACATGCTCTATAGATACATCAAAATCAAAGGACTCATCATTACAGAGAAAAATTCAACTACTATAAAGGTGAAAACATGGAATGCATGTTACATGTGATGTTACAGTTAGGACATATTTTGGATTTTGGCATAAACACTTGTAAGAACCAGAAGGCATATTTCATTGTGTTGTATAGAATGGCCAAGAAGCTAGATAACAGCTGAAAAGCAATATAAAATGTACTGAAAAAACCTGTTCTATAGATACATGAAAATCAAAGGATTCATAATTCCAGAGCTAAAAGCAACTACTAGAACTGAAAACACTGGATGCATATTACTAGTGATTTTTCAGTGAGGACGTGTTTTTGGACTTTGGCATAAACTGCTGTACCCCCCCAGCCATGCATATTTCATTGTTTTGTATAGAACATCCGAGGATGTTGCCAGATCACAGCTGAAAAGAATTATACAACATATTGAAAAAACCTACACTATAGAAACACGAAAATCAAAGCATTCTTAGTTCCACAGCTAAATGGAAGTAATATAAAGCTGAAAACCCTGAATGCCTGTTACATGTGATGTTTCAGTTAGGACATGTTTTTGGATTTTGTCATAGAATCTTGTAAGAACTGGACATGCATATTTCATTGTTTTGTATAGAATGTACGAGTAAGTTGCTAGATTAAAGCTGAAAGCATTATAAAAGATATTGAATAAACCTACTCTGTAGATACATGAAATCAAAGCATAAGTAGTTCCACACCTAAATGCAACTACAATCAATCTGAAAACACTGAATGCATGTTACAGGTGATGCTTCATTTAGGACAAGTTTTTTGATTTTGGCATAAAAACTTGTTCTACTCAGTAATGAATATTTCATTGCTATGTATAGAATGGCCAAAACGGTGCTAGATTACACCAGAAAAGCTTTATAAAACATACTGAATAAACCTGCTTTAGAGATACATAAAAATCAAAGGATTCATAATCCAGAGCTAAATGCAACTACAACAAAGGTGAAAACACTTAATGCATGTTACAGGTGATGTTTCAGTTAGGTCATGTTTTTTGATTTTGACATATATACTTATAAGAACCAGCCATGCATATTTCAATGTTTTGAATCGAACGTCGAAGGATGTTGTCAGATTGCAGCTGAAAGAATCATACAACTTATTGAAAAAACCTACAATATAGGTACATGAAAATCAAAGGATTCTTAGTTCCACAGCTAAATGCAAGTACTATAAAGCTAAAAACCCTGAAAGCATGTTACATGTCATATTTCAGTTAGCACGGTTTTGAATTTTGATGAAAACACCTGTAAACCAGACATGCATATTTCATTGTTTTGTATAGAATATACTAGTCAGTTGTTATGTTACAGCTGAAAAGCAATATACAATGCATTGATAAACCCTACTATATAGATACATGAAAACAAAAGCGTTCGTAGTTGCAGTGCTAAATGCAACTATTATAAACTGAAAACACTGAATGCATGTTACATGTGATACTTTATTTAGGACATGTTGTTGGATTTTGGCATAAACGTTTGTATGAACCAGCCATGAATATTCATTGTGTTGTATAAAATGTAAAAATAAGTTGCTAGATTACAGTTGAAAAGCACTATAAAATGTAATGAAAAAACCTGCTCTATAGATACATGAAAATCAAAGGATTCATAATTCCAGAGCTAAATGCAACTACTAAAAGCTGAAAACACTGAATGCATGCTACAGGTGATGTTTCAGTTAGGATGTGTTTTTTGATTTTGGAATAAACACATGTAAGAAACAACCATGTATATTTCATTGTTTTGTATAGAACGTCCAAGGATGTTGCCAGATTGTAGCTGACAAGAATTATACAACTTATTCAAAAAACCTACACTATAGATACATGAAAATCAAAGGATTCTTAGTTCCACAGCTAAATGCAACTACCATAAAACTGAAAACCCTGAATGCATGTTACATGTGATGTTTCAGTTAGCACACGTTTTTGAATTTTGACATAAACACCTGTAAACCAGACATGCATATTTCATTGTTTTGTATAGAATATACAAGTAATTTGCTAGATTAAAGCTGAAAGCATTATACATGGTTTTGAAAAAACCTGCTCACTAGATACACGAAATCAAAGCATTCGTAGTTCCACACCTAAATGCAACTACCATCAATCTTAAAACAATGAATGCATGCTACAGGTGATGCTTCATTTAGGACATGTGTTGTGATTTTGGCATAGACACCTGTTCCACCCGGCAATGAATATTTCATTGTTTTGTATAGAATGTCCAAATAAGGTGTTAGATTACAGCTGAAAAGCATTATAAAACATACTGAAGAAACATCCTCTATAGATACACGAAAATCAAAGGATTCATAATTCCAGAGCTAAATGCAACTACTATAAACCTGAAAACATGAAATGCATGTTACATGTGATGTTACAGTTAGGACCCTTTTTGGACTTTGGCATGAACACTTGTTAGAACCAGAAGGCATATTTCATTGTGTTGTATAGAATGGCCAAGTAGCTAGATTACAGCTGAAAAGCACTATAAAACATACTGAAAATGCGGCTCTATAGATACATGAAAATCAAAGCATTCTTAGTTCCAGTGCTAAATGCAAATACTATAAAGCTGAAAACTCTGAATGTAGGCTATATGTGATGTTTCATTTAGGACGTGTTTTTGGATTTTGGCATAAACAGCTGTACCACCCGGCCATGCATATTTCATGTTTTGAATCGAATGGCTAAGTAAGTTGCTCAATTACAGGTGAAAAGCATAATAAAACGTGTCACGTCCACCCTCGATCAGCAAGGAAGATGAAACGCACGAGCTCTTCTCCAAGCAGTTTATTCAGGATCCTTGAACAATCTTCTAACTGATGACCACGGGGGAAACATCTCCCAGGCTTAAGTACTCTAGGACTAGCCAACCCCCGTCTGCCACGTGGCAGCAGCAGATAGGTCCACACACACAGAGACAAGCCAGATCAACTGCCAAAGCCAAATAAGGAGTTGTTTACTCCTAAGAGTCCTCGCCAGCAGGTGGTGGAAGGCGGAGACTGGTGCCATCTTTAGGGCACAGCACTATGTGGCTCTCCACAGTTCCCCCCTTTTGTTTTTATACGAAACAGGTGAGAGTAGAGGTCTGATCTCAGAAAGAACAATGGACATTGTACTAACCCTCCCTGAGCATCCCTGTCCAGGCAGTGTCAGATCCGTCCAGTGCTGATTTTTGCTGAGGCAGGAACAACGTTGGGACTGGTTGGGGGAAAGCACGGCACTAACCCGCATCAACCAGACTTGCTCTCCTTGAGGCTGCTAGCAGCTGACAGCATACCTCAAGTGCAGTGCTTAGCCTCACAACCTGAACGTGATGACTCAAGGCTTGATGGCTCCCAGCCAAGCTTGAGGGGACTGTCTGGCCTCAAAGGCAGTAAAGGCTTGGATAATCATGGCTGCATTCCATTTTTGTGTAACCTTAACCTTGCAAATAAACCACAGGCAGATAGAGGAGGCTAGCACCATGAGTATCGCCAAGGCTCCTAAACCCGCCCATTTGGTCAAGAGGAAGACGTCATGAAGCAGGGGTTCTCTAGATGCCTCCAGCTCCCTCAGTCTCTAACCCTGGTGTCACTGTCACCATCATCATCTCGAACCTCAGGAGGGTCTTCATGGTGAACCTTCCACACCAGGTGCTCAGGCACCCACACTGGATCTTGCTGGTCCTGAGGAAAAGCACAAACAGAACCTTGTGCCCATGTCAGCACGGGATCAGGCCCTCGCCGGGAGCCCATTAGGACATCTTTCCATTTTACCATGCTTCTAGAAGGGCCATGAGAATTCTGATGTCTGTCCGCAGCTGAGCAGCCGTGGACATCCAAATTAAAAAATTTAGGGTAAATAAGGCTAATGATATTCTCTCCTTGGGGGCACGGCCTTGGCCTACTCCCCCTTTTTGTTTTTGTAGGCATTCTTTTAAGGTGTGATGAGCACGTTCCACAATACCCTGGCCTTGAGGGTTATATGGTAAGCCATGGGTTAGGTGTATCTCCATTTGTTTGCAAAAGGAGGTGAATGCATTGGCCGTATAGGCTGGCCCATTATCTGTTTTCAACTGCTGAGTTTTCCCCCATGCCGCCCAAGCTTCCAGACAATGTCCTATGACATTGCAAGCCTTTTCTCCACTTAAAGGGGTGGCATGTATGATGCCTGAACAGGTGTCAACAGACACATGGACATATTTTAGGGTCCCGAACTCTGATATATGAGTGACATCCATTTGCCAGATCTTGAGTGGCCACAGCCCCCTAGGGTTCACTCCTACACTGGGAGGATGAAGATGGACAACACATTGAGGACAATCCAGATCCACCTGTCTGGCATCTGCTCTAGATAAGTGAAATTTTTGTTGTAAGGTTTTTGCATTCACATGAAATGACCCATGGAACTGTCTTGCCTGCTCCAATGATGAGCTTAAGAAAATACATTCCATCCTTGTCCATTGTTGACTTTATCATTGTTTTCGCTCAACGGTCCAGGCAGGCCTGTGTGTGCTCTAATATGTTGAAAATAAAAGCATTTCTTTCTCTGCCAAATTAAATCTTGCAATTCTTGTAATAAGGCACACACCGTGCTGCTACACTTAAGAGGGCCTGCTACTTCTAAAATTCTTACTGCATTAACAACATAGGCCGAATCAGAAATCAAATTAAATGCAAAGTGACAATTTCTAAACACCTCTACAACAATCTTTAATTCCACAATTTCAGGTGAAGCCTGTTGAAAATGACATAGTACAGGTTCCTGGTCCTCTATCATATAGGCCCCGCAACCTGTTTTGGAGCCATCATTGAATATATTTGGCACTCCCTTAAAGGGATGTGCAGAGGCGATTTTTGAAAAAATCACAGGATGCTCTTTAAAAAATGACAGCAAAGGATGTTTGGGATAATGATTATCAATCATACCACTGAAACTGCTGCACTGTAATATAGCCCAGTCATCTATAGTTCCGCACAGGATCTTAACTTCAGAACTAGAGAAAGGCACTATTATACTAGAGGGAGCAGCTCCAAAAAACTGCAGACATTGCTGAACACCATTCAAGGCTAGAGCAGCAACTGCAGTGGGGTAATGTTCTATGGACTTATTTGGAGAAACCTTTTAATAGATCCATTATAATGGACCTTCTTGCCATAACAACCCTGTAGGCTGGCCATAGGTGGCAAATATGCACAAAAAACAATGGGTTGACCCTCTTGCCATCTCTGGAGAAAGGCACTTTGTAACCTTTCCTCTACCTTGCATAAGGCCTTTCTTGCCTCTTCTGTTAATTGCCTAGGAGAATCAAGAGCCGAGTCAACATTTAAAATATTATACAATGGTTTCAATTCATAATTCATAATTTGGCAGCTTCAAATAATAGCGTACCCAATTAATATCCCCTAACAACTTTTGAAAATCATTTAGAGTCTTTAAATTGTCCTTTCTCAACTCAATCTTTTGAGGTATTGTTTTCTCAGGCCTGATTTTCGCTCCCAAATAGTTAACTATCTTTTCCTTCTGTATCTTCTCAGGGGCTATAAAAAAATCTTTTCTCTGACAACACTTTAACTAAATCAATATAAGCTTTATCCAAAACCTCATTTGATCTTGCTGCTCACCACACCTCTGGGCAAAATGAACGTCCCGAGCCTCCAATAGGGGCGCTCGTGGCATTATATGGCGGAGGAGTGGGAGGCACTACCCCTGGTGGCCCTGCAGTTGTCTCTGGGTCTTTGTCTATCTCCCTTTTCTTCTTTCCTTCTTTCAGAGAGTGTTTCTCTACCTTTTCAATCAGAGCTTGAAGCTCCTCATCAGTATCTGACCAGTCTGTGTCAGAATCCTCCTTCCTGCTCGATTTAACTGAGCATTTCCAGGGTAGTCTGTCCCTCCTCTACTGCCCTGCAGCACCTCTGATCCACCAAACAGTTCCTGATAAGCTTCCACATAGGTCTGACCCCTGACTTGAGCGTTCTCTGACCCCATGCAAAGTCTAGATCCTTTCCCAGTTTATCCCAACAAGCGATAGTTAAATTACCAGAAACTGCGAACCAAGGAGCAATGATATCGCACTCATCCAAAAACCTTTCAAGGGTGCTTTTCTTAAGTTTCAAATTTTTAGATAACAGCAGCTCCTGAAGAGCCAAAAAAATTGGGTGCGACTGAGAAGCGCCCATACTTTCGACACACTGTGTCTTTCACTTTCGGTCTGCAACAATGCAAACTTTTCCGCTCTCTCTTTGTCTGCAGCAAAGAGCAAAATGGCTGCGCTCCACAGACTCTACTGTTCCAACTCACCTCGGAAACTTTCCCTTATCCCACAACTTTCCCTCGTCCCATTTACCTGGGAACTTTCCCTCGTCCCACTGACCTGGGAGCTTTATCGTTCCTACCTGGAAACTTTATTGCCTCTTTTACCGAGGGCCTTCCCTTGTCCCAACGTAACCTGGGAACTTACCGGTGCACCACCCTGACTGCTTGAAGTTCTGAGCTTCGCTCTCCCCAATTGTCTCGCATATGGGCCAACAGTTGTCGTGTCCACCCTCGACCAGCCAGGAAGACGCAACGCACGAGCTCTTCTCCAAGCAGTTTATTCAGGATCCTTGAACAATCTTCTAACTGACGACCACGGGGGAAATGTCTCCCAGGCTAGAACTAGCCAACCCCCATCTGCCACGTGGCAACAGCAGATAGGTCCACACACGCGGAGACAAGCCAGATCAACTGCCACAGCCAAATAAGGAGTTGTTTACTCCTAAGAGTCCTTGCTAGCAGGTAGCGGAAGGCGGAGACTGGTGCCATCTTAAGGGCGCAGCACTATGCGGCTCTCCACAAAAACGTACTTAAAATGCTGCTGTATATATACATGAAAATCAAAGCATTCATAGTTCCAGAGCTAAATGCAAATACTATAAGCTGAAAACACTGAATGTATGCTACATGTGATGTTTCAGTTAGGACATGTTTTTGAATATTGGCATAAACACTTGTACCACTCGTTTTGCATATTTCATTGTTTTCCACAGCATGTCTGAGTAAGTTGCTACATTATAGCTGAAAGTATTATACAAGGTATTGAATAAACCTACTCTGTAAATACACGAAATCAAAGAATTTGTATTTCAACACCTAACTCTCAAGCTGAAAACACTGAATGCGTGTTACATGTGATGCTTTATTTAGGACATATTTTTGGATTTTGGTTAAACACTTGTAAGAACCGACCATGCATAATTCATTTTGTTGTATAGAATGGCCAAGTGTGTTACTAGATTAAAGAAGAAAAGGACTATAAAATGTACTCAAAAAACCTGCTCTATAGATACATCAAATTCAAAGGATTCATAATTCCAGAGCTAAATGCAACTACTAAAAGCTGAAAACACTGAAAGCATGTTACAGGTGTTTTTTCAGTGAGGACGTGTTTTTGAACTTTGGCATAAACAATTGTACCACCCGGCCTTGCATATTTCATTGTTTTGTATAGAACATCTGAGGATGTTGCCAGATCACAGCTGAAAAGAATTATACAACATATTGAAAAAACCTACACTAAAGATACACAAAAATCAAAGCTTTCTTAGTTCCTCAGCTAAATGGAACTATTATAAACCTGAAAAATCTGAATGCATGTTACATGTGATGTTTCAGTTAGGACATGTTTTTGGATTTTGTCATAGAAACTTGTAAGAACAGGACATGCATATTTCATTGTTTTGTATTGAATGTATGGGTAAGTTGCGAGATTAAAGCTGAAAGCATTATACAACCTATTGAATAAACCTGCTCTACAGATACACGAAATCAAACCATTTGTAGTTCCACACATAAATGCAATTACAATCAATCTTAAAACACTAAATGCATGTTAAAGGTGATGCTTCATTTAGGACAAGTTTTTCGATTTTGGCATAAAAAGTTGTTCTACTCAGTGATGAACATTTCATTGTTATGTATAGAATGGCCAAACTGTGCTAGATTACAGCTGAAAAGCCTTATACAACATATTGAATAAACCTACTCTACAGATCCACGAAATCCAAGCATTCATAGTTCCACACCTAAATGCAACTACTATCAAGTTGAAAACACTGAATACATGTTACATGTGATGCTTTATTAAGGACATGTTTTTCAATTTTGGTGTAAACACTTGTAAGAACCGGCCATGCATATATCATTGTGTAGTATAGAATGGCCAAATGCGTTTCTAGATTACAGCTGAAAAAAACTATAAAACGTACTGAAAAAAACCTGCACTATAGATACATTAAAAATCAAAGGATTTTTTATTACAGAGTTAAATGCAACTACTAAAAGCTGAAAACACTGAATGTAGTTTACAGGTGATTTTTCAGTTAAGACGTGTTTTTGGATTTAGGCATAAACAGTTGTACCACCCAGCCATGCACATTACAGCGTTTTCTACCGAATGGCCAAGTCAGTTGCTAAATTACAGCTGAAAAGCTCTGTAAAACCTACTGAAAAAACATGCTCTATAGATAAACGAAAATCAAAGGATTCATAATTCCAGAGCTAATTGCAACAACTAAAAGCTGAACACACTGAATGCATGTTACAAGTAATGGTTAAGTTAGGACATGTTTTTGGATTTTGGCATAAACAGTTTTACAACCAGGCCATGCATATTTAATTTTTTTTTATAGAATGGCCAAGTCAGTTGCTAGATTACAGCTTAAATGCACTGTAAAATGTACTGAAAAAAAACCTGCTCTGTAGATACATGAAAATCATAGGATTCATAATTCCAGAGCTAAATGCAACTACTATAAAGCTGAAAACATGGAATGCATATTACACGTGAGTTTTTACTTTGGACATGTTTTGCATTTAGACATAAACACTTGTAAGAACCAACCATGCATACTTTATTTTTTTGTATAGGATGTCCAAGGATGTTGCCAGATTACAGCTGAAAAGAATTATATAACATATTGAAAAACCTACACTATACATACACAAATATCAATGCAATCGTAGTTCATGAGCTACATGCAAATACTATAAAGCTGAAAACTCTGAATATATGATATGTGATGTTTCAGTTAGGACATGTTTTTAGATTTTGGCATGAACACTTGTACCACCCATTTTTCATATTTCATTGTTTTCTATAGAGTGTCAAGTACATTGCTAGATAGATTATAGTTCAAAGCATTATACAAGGTATTGAATAAACCTGCTCTATAGATACACGAAATCAAAGCATTCATAGTCCCACACCTAAATGGAACTACCATTAATCTGAAAACACTGAATGCATGTTACAGTTGATGCTTCATTTAGGACAAGTTTTGGGATTTTGGCATAAACACTTGCTCCACCCGGAGATGAATATTCCATTGTTTTGTATAGAATGGCCAAATAAGGTGCTAAATTACAGCTGAAAATCATTATAAAACTTACTTAAAATACCTGCTCTATAGATACATGAAAATCAAAGGATTCATAATTCCAGAGCTAGATGCAACTACTAAAACCTGAAAACATTGAATGCATTTTAAATGTGATGTTTCAGTTAGGTTATGTTTTTGGATTTTGGCATAAACGCTTGTAAGAACCGGCCATGCATATTTCATTGTGTTGTATAGAACGGCCATGTAAGTTGCTAGATTACAACTGAAAAGCACAATAAAACATATTTAAAAAAGCTTCTCTAAAGATACATGAAAATCAAAGCATTCGTAGTTCCAGAGCTAAATGAAAATACTATAAATCTGAAAACTCAGAATGTATGCTACATTTGATGTTTCATGTAGGACATGTTTTGGATATTGCCATAAACACTTGTACCACCTGCTATGCATATTTTATTGTTTTCTATAGAATGTCCAAGAAGGTTGCTAGATTAAAGCTGAAGTCATTATACAAGGTATAGAATAAACCTGTTCTACAGATACACAAAATCAAAGCATTTGTAGTTCCACACCTAAGTGCAACTAGTAACAATTTGAAAACACTGAATGCATATTACAGGTGATGCTTCATTTAGGACAACTGTTTGGATTTTTTCATAAACACTTGTTCCACCCGGTGATGAATATTTCATTGTTTTCTGTAGAATGGCCAATTAACTTACTAGATTACAGCTGAAAAGCATTATAAAATGTTCTGAAAAAATTCTACTCTATAGATACATGAAAATCAAAGGATTAATAATTCCTGAGCTAAATGCAACTACTATAAAGCTGAAAACACTGAATGCATGTTACAGGTGATGTTACAGTTAGAACATGTTTTTTTATTTTGCAAAAACACTTGTAAGAACCGGCCATGCATATTTCATTGTTTTGTATAGAATTTCCTAGTAAGTTGCTAGATTACAGCTGAAAAGCTCTATACAAAATATTGAAGAAACTTGCTCTACAGATCCAAGAAATCTAAGCATTCATAGTTCCACACCTAAATGTAACTTCTATTAAGCTGAAAACACTGAATGCATGTTACATGTGATGCTTTACTTAGGACATGTTTTTCTATTTTGCTGTAAACCCTTGTAAGAACCGGCCATGTATATTTAATTGTGTTGTATAGAATGGCCAAGAGTACTGCTAGATTACAACTGAAAATCCTATAAAAAGTACTGAAAAAACCTGCTCTATAGATACATGAAAATCAAAGGATTCATAATTCCAGAGCTAAACGCAACTACTATAAAGCTAAAAACACTGAATGCATGTTACAGGTGATGTTACAGTTAGGACATGTTTTTTTTTTTTTATTTGGCATAAACACTTGTAATAACCGGCCATGCATATTTCATTGTTTTGTATAGAATTTCCTAGTAAGTTGCTAGATTACAGCTGAAAAGCCCTATACAAAATAGTTCCACACCTAAATGCAACTTCTATTAAGCTGAAAACACTGAATGCATGTTACATGTGATGCTTTATTTAGGACATGTTTTTCTATCTTGCTGTAAACCCTTGTAAGAACCAGGCATGTATATTTAATTGTGTTGTATAGAATGGCCAAGAGTACTGCTAGATTACAACTGAAAATCCTATAAAAAGTACTGAATAAACCTGCTCTATAGATAAATGAAAATCAAAGGATTCATAATTCCAGAGCTAAATACAACTACTAAAGGCTGAAAAAACTGAATGAATGTTACAGGTGATTTTTCAGTTAGGACTTGTTTTTGGATTTTCCCATAAACAGTTGTACCACTAGGCCATGCATACTTCATTGTTTTGAATAGAATGGACAATTAATTTGCTAGATTACAGCTGAAAAGCACTATACAACTTATTGAAAGAAACCTAATATATTGATACAGGAAAATCAAAGCATTCATATTTCCAGAGCAAAATGCAATTACTATAAAGCAGAAAATACTGAATGAATGTTACATGTGATGTATTAGGATATATTTTTGGGTTTAGGCATAAACACTTGTACCACTCACCTATGTATATTTAATGTTTTTCATAGAGTGTCCAAGAAAGTCATTAAATTATACCTAAAACACTATAAAACATACTGATAAACCTACAGTATAGATACATGATAATCAAATCATTCATAGTTCATGAGCTAAATATAACTACTGTAAAGCTGAAAACACTGAATGTATGTTACAGGTGATGTTTCAGTTAGGACATGTTTTTGGATTTTGGCATAAACTTTTGCACCACCTGGCCCTCCATATTTCATTGTTTTGTATAGAATGTCCAAGGAAGTTGCTAGATTACAGCTGAAAAGCACTGTACAACAAATTCATATTACCTAATATATACATACATGAAAAGTACAGCATTAGTATTTCCAGGGCAAAATGCAACTACAAAAAGCACAGCACCTGTAGTTCCAGTGCTAAAAGCAACTAGTATATAGCTAAAAACATTGAACGCATGTTACAGGTGATGTTTCAGTTAGGGCATATTTTTGGATTTTGGCATAAATCCTTGTACCAACTGGCCATGCATATTTCATTGTTTTGCATAGAATGTTCTAGGAAGTTGCCATATTACACCTTAAAAGCACTATAGAAAGTTTTGAAAAAACCTACTGTATTGATACATGAAGAGCAAAGCATTCTTTCTTCCACAGCTTAATGCAACTACTAAAAAACTGAAAACACTGTATCCATGGTCCATGTGATGTTTCAGTAAGGACAGGTTTTTGGATTCTGGCATAAATACATGTACCACACAGCCATTCATATTTCATTTTTTTTTGTATAGAATGGCCAAGGAAATCACTAGATTACAGCTGAAAAGCACTATAAAACATATTCAAATACCTACAGTATAGATACATGAAAGCAAAGCATTCGCTGTTTGACAGTTAAATGTAACTAGTATAAAGCTGAAAACACTGAATGCATGTAACAGGGGATGTTTCAGTTAGGACATGTTTTTGGATTTTGGTGTAAACATTTGTTCCACCTGGCTATGCATATTTCATTGTTTTGTATAAAATGGCCAAGTAAGTTGGTTGATTACAGCTAAAAAGCAGTATAAAACGTATTGAAAATCCTACTGTATAGATACACAAAAATCAAAGCATTCATAGTTCCAGAAGTAAATGCAACTACTGTAAATCTGAAAGCACTGAATGCATGTTTTATTTGTTGTTTTAGTTAGGACATGTTTTTGGATTTGGGCATAAACACTTGTACCACCTGGCCGTGCATATTTCATTGTTTAGTGTAGAATGTCCATGGAAGATTCTAGATTATAGCTGAAAAGCACTATACCATGTATTCCAACAATGTAGAGTATCAATACAGGAAGAGCACAGCAGGCGTAATTCCACAGCTAAATGCAACTACTATAAAGCTGAAAACACTGAATGCATGTTACATATTATGTTTCAGTTAGGTCATGTTTTTGGATTTTTGAATAAACACTTGTACCTCTCGACTATCCACATTTCATTGTTTTTTATAGAATGTGGAAGTAAGGTTCTAGATTACAGATGAAAAGCACTATAAAATCTACTTGAAATGCCTAACATATCGATACACAAAAATCAATGCATTTGTAATTCCAGAGCTAAATGCAACTACTATAAAACTGAAAACACTGAATGCATATTACATGTGGTGTTTCAGTTAGGACATGCTTTTGGATTTTGACATAAACATTTGTACCACCCGGCCATGCATATTTCATTTTTTTTTGTATAGAATGTCAAAAAAGTTCCTAGACTACGGCTGAAAAGTACTATGCAACTTACTGAAAAAATGTACAGTATACAACTAGTATAAAGCTGAAAACACTGAATGCATCTTACTTGTCATGTTTCAGTTAGAATATGTTTTTGGACATTGACATAAACACTTGTACCACCTGGCTATTCATATTTAATTGTTTTGTATAGAATGGCCAAGTAAGTTGCTAGATTATAGGCACTATAAAATGTATTGAAAAAATCTAATGTATACATACGTGAAAAATCAGAGCATTAGCATTTCCAGAGCAAAGGCAACTACTATAAAGCTGAAAACCCTGAATTCAGGTTACAGATGATGTTTCAGTTAGGACATGCTTTTGGATTTTGGCATACACACTTCTACCAAGCAGCTATTCACATTTCATTGTTTTGTATAGAATGACCAAGAATGTTGCTAAAGTACAGCTGAAAGCACTATATTACTTATCGAAAAACCCTGTCCTCTAGATTAACCAAAAGTAAAGCATTCATAGTTCCACAGCTGAACGCAACTACCATAAAGCTGATAACACTGAATGCATGTTACATGTGATATTTCAGTTAGGACAAGTTTTAGGATTTTGGCGTAAACAGTAGTACCACCTGGCCATGCATATTTCATTGTTTTGTATAGAATGTACAAGGAAGTTGCTAAATTACAGCTTAAAGGCCCTATTCAGCGTATTAATAAAAACTACAGTATAGATACACTAAAACCACAGCATTTGTAGTTCCAGAGCTAAAAGCAAATAGTATAAAGCTGAAAACACTGAATGCATGTTACATATGATGTTTCAGTTAGGATATGTTTTAGGATTTTGGTATAAACACTAGTACCACCTGTCTATGCATATTTCATTGTTTTGTTATAGAATGGCCAAGTATGTTGCTAGTACTACAAAGCTGAAAATACTGAATGCATGCTTAATATGATGTTACAGGTAGGACATGTTTTTGTATTTTGACATAAACATTTATACCACAATATTTCATGATTGTGTATAGAATGTCCAAGGAATTTGGTAGATTAGAGCTTAAAAGTACTATGCAACTTACTGAAAAATCCTACAGTATAGATCCATGAAAAGCACAGCATTTATAGTTCCAGAGCTAAATGCAACTACTATAATGCTTAAAACATTGAATTCATGTTACATGTCATGTTCAATTAGGACATGTTTTTGGATTTATCCAAAAACACTTTACCACCTGTCCATGCGTATTCATTGGTTTTGTATAGAATAGCCAAGGAAGTCGCTAGACTATAGTAGAAAAGCACAAAAATATGTACTGAAAAAAAATCCTACTGTATAAATACACAAAAATCAAGGAATTTGTATTTCCGTAGCTAAATGCAACTACTATTCAGCTGAAAACACAGAATGCCTATTACATGTTTTGTTTCAGTTAGAATATGTTTTTGCATTTTGACATAAATGCTTGCATCACCCAGATATGCATATTTCACTGTTTTGTATGAAATGGCCAAAGAAGTTGCCTGATTACGACTGAAAAGAATTATACAACATATTGAATAAACCTGCTATATAGAAACAGGATATCAAAACAATCATATTTCCACAGATAAATGCAACTACAATAAAGCTTTAAACACTGAATGCATGGCACATGTTATATTTCAGTTAGGACATGTTTTTGGATTTTCGCATAAACACATGTACCATCTGGCTATGCATAATTTATTGTTTTGTATAAAATGGCCCAGGAAATCCATAAATTACAGTTGAAAAGCACAATAAAATGTAATGAAAAATCCTACTGTATAGATACAGGAAAATCAAAGCATTGGTAGTTCCAGAGCTAAATGCAACTACTATAAAGCTGAAAAAACTGAATGTATATTACAGCTAATGTTTCAGTTTGGACATGTTTTTGGATTTTGGCATCAACACTTATAGCAACCAGCCATGCGTATTTTATTGTTTTGTATAGAATTCCAAAAATGTTGCCTAATTACAGCTGAAAGCACTATACAATGTATTGAATACACGTGATCTATTGATACATGTAATCAAAGCATTCATAGTTCCACAGCTTAATGCAACTATTATAAACCTGAAAACACTAAATGCATGTTACATGTGATGTTTCAATAAGAAATGGTTTTGGAGTTTGGCATAAAGACTTAAACCACCTGGCCATCCATATTTTATTGTTCTGTATAGGATGTCCAAGTAAGTTGCTAGAAACAGCTGAAAAGCACTATAAAACTTATTGAAAAACCTGGTCTATAGATAAACAAAAAGAAAGCATTCATATTTCCACAGCTAAATGCAACTACTATAAAGCTGAAAACACTGAATGCATGTTACATGTGATGTTTCATTTAGGACATGTTTTTGGATCTTGGCATAAACACTTGTAAAACCTGGCCATGAATATTTCATTGTTTTGTATAGAATGTCCAAGTAGGATGCTAGACTACAACTGAAAAGCACTATATAACTTAGTGAATAAACCCGCTCTATAGATACAAGAAAAGCAAAGCATACATAGTTATTCAGATAAACACAGCTACTAGAAAGCTGTGTTTCTACTGGATGCATGTTTACATGTTATGTTTCAGGTTGGACATGTTTTTGGATTTTAGTATAAACATTTGTAGCCCCGGCCATTCACATTTCACTGTTTTGTAAAGAATGTCCAAGGAAGTTGCTATATTATAGCTGAAAAGCACTATGCAATTTACTGAAAAAACGTACAGTATAAATCCAAGAAAAGTGCAGCATTCATAGTTCCAGAGCTAAATGCAACTACTATAAAGCTGAAAACACTGAATGCATGTTACATGTGATGATTTACTTAGGACATGTTTTTGGATTAGGGCATAAACAGTTGTACCACCTGGCCATGCATATTTCATTGTTTAGTATAGAATGTCCATGTTAGTTTCTAGATTACTGCTGAAAAGCACTATACAACATAATCAAACAATGTATAGTATCAATACAGTAAAAGCAAGCAGTCGTAATTCTTAGCTAAATGCAACTACTATATAGCTGTAAACATTGAATGCATGTTACATGTTATGTTTCAGTTAGGACTTGCTTTTGTATTTCAAGATAAACACTTGTATTTCCTGACTATGCATATTTCATTGTTTTCTATAGAATGTCCAAGTCAGGTTCTAGATTATGGCTGAAAAGCACTGTAAATCCTACTGAAAATACCTACTCTATAGACACACGAAAATCAATATATTCACAATTCCAGAGCTAAATACAACTACTATAAAGCTGAAAACACTGAATCTATGTTCCATGTGATGTTTCAGTTAGGACATGTTTTGGATTTTGGCATAAACACATGTCCCACCCGGCCATGCATATTTCATTGTTTTGTATAGAATGTACAAGGAAGTTGCTAAATTACAGCTTAAAGGCCCTATTCAGCATATTAACAAAAACTACAGTATAGATACACTAAAACCACAGAATTCGTAGTTCCAGAGCTAAATGCAACTAGTATAAATCTGAAAACATTGAATACATGTTACATGTGATGTTTCAGATAGGACATGTTTTTGGATTTTGACATAAACTTTGGTACCACCCAGCTATGCATCTTTCACATTTTGTGTAGACTGGCCAAGGAAGTCACTAGATTACAGATGAAAAGCACTTTAAAACATATTCAAACACCTACAGTATAGATACATGAAAAACAAAGCATTTGTAGTTCCACAGATAAACGCAACTACTATAAAGCTGAAAGCACTGAATGCATTAACAGTTGATGTTTCAGTTAGGACATGTTTTTGGATTTTGGCGTAAACACTTGTTCTACCCGGTTATGCATATTTCACTGTTTTGTATAAAATGGCCAAATAACTTGATTGATTACAGCTGAAAAGCAGTATAAAATGTATAGAAAAAACCTACTGTATAGATACACAAAAATCAAAGCATTCATAGTTCCAGAACTAAACACAATTACTGTAAATCTGAAAGCACTGAATGCATGTTACATGTGATGTTTCAGTGAGGACATGTTTTTGGATTTGGGCATAAACACTGGTACCACCCGGCCATGCATATTTCATTGTTTAGTATAGAATGTCCATGGAAGTTTCTAGATTATAGCTGAAAAGCACTATACCATGGATTCAAACAATGTAGAGTATCAATACAGGAAGAGCACAGCAGGCGTAATTCCACAGCTAAATGCAACTACTATAAAGCTGAAAACACTGAATGCATGTTACATATTATGTTTCAGTTAGGTCATGTTTTTGGATTTTGGCATAAACACTTGTTCCTCTGACTATGCATGTTTCATTGTTTTCTATAGAATGTGAAAGTAAGGTTTTAGATTACAGATGAAAAGCACTATAAAATCTACTGGATATAACTACTACATCAATACACGAAAATCAATGCATTTGTAATTCCAGAGCTAAGTGCAACTACTATAAAACTGAAATAACTGAATCCATGTTCCATGTGATGTTTCAGTTAGCACATGTTTTTGGATTTTGGCATAAACACATGAACCACCTGTCCATGTATATTTCATCTTTTTATAGAGTGTTATAAAAGTTGCTAGATTATGGCTGAAATCCCTCTATATTAAGATAAACCAACTCTATAGATACACAAAAAGCACAGCATTCATAGTTCAGGAGCTAAATGCAACTAGTATAAATCTGAAAACACTGAATGCATGTTATATGTGATGTTTCAGTTAGGAGTGTTTTTGGATTTTGACATAAACATTTGAACCACCCAGTCATGCTTATTTAATTTTTTTTGTATAGAATGTCAAAAATGTTGCTAGTTTATGGCTGAAAAGCACTATGCAACTTACTGAACAAACATACAGTATAGATCCTCGAAAAGTGCAGCATTTGTAGTTCCAGAGCTAAATGCAACTACTATAACACTGAAAACACTGAATGCATGTTACATGTGATGTTTCAGTTAGGATATATTTTTAGATTTTGTAATAAACTCTTGTTCCACCTAGCTAGGCATATTTCATTGTTTTTTTTAAGAATGTCCAAGTATGGTGCTAAGTTACAGCTGAAAAATCACTAAACAACATATTGAAAAATTTTACTCTATAGATACACAAAAATCAAAGATATCATTGTTGCAGAGCTAAATGTGACTACTATAAAAATGAAAACACTGAAGCATGTTACATGTGACGTATCAATTAGGACATGTTTTTGGGTTTTGACATAAATCCTTGGACCACATGGCTACGCATATTTCATTGTTTTGTATAGAATGGCTAAGGATGTCACTAGATTACAGTTCAAAAGCACTGTAGAACATACTCAAATACCTACAGTATAGATACATGAAAGGCAGAGCATTCATAGTTACAGAGCTATTTGCAACAACTATAAAGCTGAAAACACTGAATGCATGTTACATGTGATGTTTCAGTAAGGACATGTTTTTGGATTTTGACATAAACACTTGTACAACCTGTCTTTGCATATTTCCTTGTTTTGTATAGAATGGCCAAGTAAGTTGCTTGATTATGGGTGAAAAACTCTATAAATTGTATTGAAAAAAAAACCTACTCTATAGATACATGAAAATCAAAGCATTAGTGACTCCAGTGCTAAAAGCAACTATTATAATGCAGTAAACACTAATTGTGTGTTACAGGTGATGTTTCAGTTCTGACATGTTTTTGAATTTTGGGATAAACACTTGTACCAACCGGCCATGCATATTTCATTACTCTGTATAGAATGTCCAAGGAATTTGCCTGATTACAGCTAAAAAACACTATACAACGTATTGAATAAACCTGCCCTATAGAAACACGAAATCAAAGCATTCATAGCTCCACAGCTAAACGCAACTATTATAAAGCTTAAAACACTGAATGCAAGTTATAAGTGATCTTTAACTTAGGACATGTTTTTAGATTTTGGCATAAACACTTATACCACCCTGCCATGAATATTTCATAGTTTTGTATATAATATTCAAGTAGTTTTGTAGATTACAGCTAAAAAGTACTATACAACTTATTGAATAAACCTGCTCTTTAGATAAGGAAATCAAAGCATTTTTATTTCCACATTTAAACAAAACTAATAAAATGCTGAAAATACTGACTGTAAGTTTATATGTGATGTTTGAGTTAGGACATGTTTTTGGATTTTGGCATAAACACTTGTACCACCTGGTTATGCATATTTCATTGTTTTCTATAGAATGTCCCAGTAAGGTGCAAGATTACAGCTGAAAACACTACACAACAAATTAAAAAAACCTACATTATAGATACACGAAAAGTGCAGCATTCGTAGTTCCAGAGGTAAATGCAACTACTATAAATCTGAAAACACTGAATGCATGTTACATGTGATGTTTCACTTAGGACATGTTTTTGTATTTTGGCTTAACAATCAGTACCACCCGGCTATGCATAAACTGTTTTGTATAGAATGTCCAAAGAATTTGCTAGATTACAGTTGAAAGCATTATAAAACATATTGAATAAACCTGCTCTATGAAGCATGAAATCAAAGCATTCATAGTTCCACAGATAAATGAAATTATTATGAAGCAGAAAACACCAAATGCATGTTACATGTGATGTTTAAGTTAAGACATATTTTTGGATTTTGGCATAATCACTTATACCACCCAGCAATGCATATTTCATTGGTTAGTATATAATGTCCATGGAAGTTTCTAGATTACAGCTGAAAAGCACTATACAACTTATTAAAACAATGAAGAGTATCGATACAGGAATAGCACAGCAGTCGTAATTCCACAGCTAAATGCAACTACTATAAAGCTGAAAACACTGAATTCATGTTACACGTTATGTTCCAGTTAGGACATGTTTTTGAATTTTTGCATAAACACTTGTACCTCTCAACTATGCATATTTCATTGTTTTCTGTATAATGTCGAAGTAAGGTTCTAGATTACAGCTGAAAAGGACTATAAAATGTACTGGAAATACGTAATATATTGATACACGAAAATCAATGCATTTGTAATTTCAGAGCTAAATGCAACTACTATAAAGCTGAAAACACTGAATGCATGTTACATGTTATGTTTCAGTTAGATTATGTTTTTGGATTTTGGAATAAACACTTGTACCTCTCGACTATCCACATTTCATTGTTTTTTATAGAATGTGGAAGTAAGGTTCTAGATTACAGATGAAAAGCACTATAAAATCTACTTGAAATGCCTAACATATCGATACACAAAAATCAATGCATTTGTAATTCCAGAGCTAAATGCAACTACTATAAAACTGAAAACACTGAATGCATGTTACATGTCGTGTTTCAGTTAGGACATGCTTTTGGATTTTGACATAAACATTTGTACCACCCGGCCATGCATATTTCATTTTTTTTGTATAGAATGTCAAAAAAATTCCTAGACTAAGGCTGAAAAGTACTATGCAACTTACTGAAAAAACGTGCAGTATAGATCCACAAAAAGCACAGTATTCGTATTTCCATAGCTAAATGCAACTACTATAAAGCTGAAAACACTGAATGAATGTCACATATGATGTTTCAGTTAAGATATATTTTTTGATTTTAGCATAAACTCTTGTTCCCCCAGGCCAGGGATATTTCATTGTTTTTTTAAGAATGTCCAAGTATGGTTCTAAGTTACAGCTGAAAATCATTAACCAACATATTGTAAAATCTTATTCTATATATACATAAAAAGTGCACCATTCATAGTTCCAGAGCTATATGCGACTACTATAAAGCTGAAAACACTGAATGCATGTTCCATGTTATGTATTAGTTAGGACATGTTTTTGAGTGCTGAAAAGCACTATACAATATATGAAAGAAACCTGGTCTACAGATACAGAAAAAGGAAAGCAAACCTGGTTCCAGAGCTATAGGCAACTTCTATAAAGCTGAAAACACTGAATGCTTGTTACATGTGATGTTATAGTTAGGACATATTTTCGGATTTTGGTTGAAACAATTGAAACACCCGACCATGCATGTTTCATTGTTTTGTACAGAATATCTAACTAAGTTGCTAGATCACAGCTGAAAAGCACTATGCAACATATTGGAAAAACCTACTGAATTAATACACTAAAAGCAAAGCATTAGTATTTACAGAGCTAAATGCAACTACTATAAACCTGAAAAGACTGAATACATGTTACTTGTGATTTTTCTGTTAGGTCATGTTTTTGGAATTTGGTATAATCACTTGTACCACACCGCCATGCATCTTACATTGTTTTGCATAGAATGTCCAAGGAAGTTGCTAGAGTACAGCCGAAAAGCACTATAAAATGTATCGAAAATACCTGCTCAATAGAAACATGAAAATCAAAGCATTCATAGTTCCATAGCTAAATGCAACTATTATAAAGCTGAAAATACTGAATGCATGTTACCTGTGATGTTTCAGTTAGGACATATTTTTGAATTTTGACATAAACACTTGTACCACCCGGCCATGCATCTTTCATTGTTTTGCATGGAATCTCCAAGGAACTTGGTAGATTCCAGCTGAAAATCACTATAAAATGTATTGAAAAACCCTGCTTTATAGATACACAAAAATCAAAGCATTCTTAGTTTCACAGCTAAATGCAACTATTATAATTCTGAAAACAGTGAATAAATGTTATATATGGTGTTTCAGTTAGGACATGTTTTTAGATTTTGGCATAAACTCTTGTACTACCCAGCCATGCTTCTTTCATTGTTTTGCATAGAATGTCTAAGGAAGTTGCTAGGTTACAGCTGAAAAACACTATACAATGTATTGAAAATACCTGCTCAATAGATACATGAAAATCCAAGCATTCATAGTTCCAGAGCTAAATACTACTATTATAAAACTTAAATATTGAATGCATGTTACCTGTGATGTTTCAGTTAGGACATGTTTTTGGATTTTGACATAAACACTTGTACCACCAGGCCATGCATCTTTCAGTGTTTTGTATAGAATGTCCGAGGAAGTTGCCAGATTACAGCACAAAAACACTATGCAACATATTCAAAAAACATACTCTATAGATACACAAAAGGCAAAGCATTCGTAGTTCAATCCCTAAATGAAACACCTATAAAGCTGAAAACACTGAACACATGATGCATGTAATGTTTCACTTAGGACATGTTTTAGGATTTTTACATAAGCACTGATACCAGCCGGCCAAACATCTTTCATTATTTTGTATAGAATGTCCAATAAAGTTGCCAATTTACAGCTGTAAATCACTATAAAACATATTGAAAAAACCTGCTCTATAGATATATGAAAAAGCAAAACATTCCTTGTTCCAGAGCTATATGCAACTATTTTAAAGTTGAAAACACTGAATGCATGTTATCTGTGATGCTTCTGTTAGGACAGGTTTTTGGATTTTGGAATAAACACTTGTACCAACCAACAATGCACCTTTCATTGTTTTGCATAGAATGTCCTAGGAAGTTGTTAGATTACAGCTGATAAGCACTATACAATGTATTGAAAAATCTGTTGTATAGATACACAAAAAGCAAAGCATTCCTATTTCCAGAGCTAAATGCAACTACTAAAAAGCTCAAAACAATGAATGCATGTAACATGCGATGTTTCAGTTAAGACATGTTTTTGGATTTTGGCGTAAACATTTGTACTACCAGGCCATATGTATTTTATTTTTTAGTATAGAGTGTCCAAGTAAGTTGCTAGATTACTGATGAAAAGCAAAATACAACCTATTCTAAAGCCAGCCCGGTAGATAAAAGAAAAGCAAAGTACTTTTTGTTCTTGAGATAAATATTACTAAGGTAAAGATGAAGATATTAAAGGCATGTTACATGTGATGTTGCAGTTAGGGCATGTTTTTGGATTTTGTCATAAACACTTATACCACCCATCCATGCGTCTTTCATTGTTTTGCATGGAATATCCAAATAACTTTCTAGATAGCAACCGAAAATCACTACAATGTATTGAAAGTCATGCTTTCTAGATACACGAAAATCAGAGCATTCATATTTTCACAGATAAATGCAACTATGATAATGCTGTAAACATGAATGCATGTTATATATGATGTTTCAGTTAGGACATGCTTTTGGATTTTGGCATAAACACTTGTACCACTCAGTCATGCATATTTCAGTATTTTATATAGAATGTCCAAGGAATTTGCTAGATTACACCTGAAAAGCTCTATGCAGCATAGTGAAAAACCTGCTCTATAGATACACAAAAAGCAAAGCATTCCTATTTCCAGAAGTAAATGCAACTACTATAAAGCTGAAAACAATGAATGCATGTAACATGTGATGTTTCAGTTAGGATATGTTTTGGGATTTTGGAGCAAACACTTGCACAACCCAGCCATATGTATTTCATTGTTTTATATAGAATGTCCAAGTAAATTGCTTGATTACTGATGAAAAGCACTATAAAACCTATTCAAGAAACTAGCTCTGTAGATTAAAGAATAGGAAAGGATTCCTTATTCCAGAAATAAATATTACTACGATAAAGATGAAAGGACTGAAGGCATGTTACATGTGATGTTTCAGATAGGGCATGTTTTTGGACTTTGTCATAAACACTTATAACACCGGGCCATGCATCTTTCATTGTTTTGCATGGAATATCCAAGGAACTTGGTAGATTCCAGCTGAAAATCACTATAAAATGTATTGAAAAACCCTGCTTTATAGATACACGAAAATCAAAGCATTCTTAGTTTCATAGCTAAATGCAGCTATTATAATGCTGAAAACACTGAATGCATGTTATATATGGTGTTTCATTTAGGACATGTTTTTGGATTTTGGCATAAACACTTGTACTACCCAGTCATGTTTCTTTCATTGTTTTGCATAGTATGTCCAAGGAAGTTGCTAGATTACAGCTTAAAAGTGCTAAACGATGTATTGAAGAAAACTGCTCTACAGATACATGAAAATCAAAGTGTTCCTTGTTCCAGAGGTATATGCAACTATTATAAAGCTGAAAAAACTGAATGCATGTTACCTGTGATGTTTCTGTTAGGACATGTTTTTGGATTTTTGAATAAACACTTGTACCACCCTGCCATGCATCTTTCACTATTTTGTATAGAATGTCCAAGGACGTTGTTAGATTACAGCTGAAAAGCACTATACAATGTATTGACAAAACTGCTGTATAGATACAAGAAAAGCAAAGCATTCCTTGTTCCAGAGTTATATGCAACTCTTATAATACTGAAAACACTGAATGCATGATATATATGATGTTTCAGGTAGGAAACTTGCTATATTGCAGCTGAAAAGCACTATTGGATTTTGGCATAAACACTTGTACCACCCAGCCATGCGTATTTCATTGTTTTATATAGAATATCCGAGGAATTTGCTAGATTACAATTGAAAAGCATTATGCAACACATTGAAAAATCTGCTCTATAGATACACAAAAATCAAAGCATTCCTATTTCCAGAGTGAAATGCAACTACTATAAAGCTGACAACAATGAATGCATGTAACATGTGATGTTTCAGTTAGGATATGTTTTTGGATTTTGGCTTAAACACGTGTACCACCCAGCCTTATATGTTTTATTATTTTGTACAGAATGTTCAAGTAAGTTTCTAGATTACAGATTAAAAACACTATACAACCTATTAAAAAAAACCAACCCTGTCGATAAAAGAAAAGCAAAGGATTCCAGAGATAAATATTACTATGGTTAACATGAAAACATTGAAGGCATGTTACACATGATCTTTCAGTTAGGACGTGTTTTTGGATTTTGGCAGAATCAGTTGTAGCTATCGGCCATGCATATTTCATTGTTTTGTATAGAATATCCGAGTTAATTGTTAGATTACAGCTTTAAAGCACTATACAACGTATTGAAAGAGCCTACTATATTAATACACATAGAGCAAAGCATTCCTGTTTCCAGAGCTAAATGCAACTACTATAAATGTGAAAACACTGAATGCATGTTACTAGTGATATTTCTGTTAGGTCGTATTTTAGGATTTAGGCAAAACACTTGTACTACCCGGCCATGCATATTTTATTGTTTTATATATAGTGTCCAAGGAAGTTGCTACATTACAGCTGAAAAGCAGTATTTTGAATAAAACCTATTCTATAGATACAAGAAAGGCAATGCATTCGTAGTTCAATCACTACATGAAACACCTATAAAGCTGAAAACACTGAACATATGATATATGTGATGTTTCAGTTAGGACATGTTTTAGGATTTTGGCATATGCACTAATACCAACCAGCCAAGCATCTTTCATTGTTTTGCATAGAACTCCCAAAAAATTTGCTAGATTACTGCTGAAAAGCACATATTGAAAAAATCCTGCTCTATAGATTCACAAAAAGCAAAGCATTCCTTGTTCCAGAGCTATATACAACTATCATAAAGCTGAAAACACTGAATGCATGTTACCTGTGATGTTTCTGTTAGGACAGGTTTTTGGATTTTGACATAAACACTTGAAACACTGGCTGTGCATCTTTCATTGTTTTGCATAGAATGTCCAAAGAACTTGCTAGATTATAGCTGAAAAGCACTATACAATGCATTGAAATAATCTGCTCTATAGATACATGAAAATCAAAGCATTGGTAGTTGCAGAGATAAATGCAACTACAGTAAAGCTGTAAACACTGAATGCATGTTACATGTGATGTTTCAGTTACGACATGTTTTTGCATTTTGGCATAAACACTTGTCCCAACCTGCCATCCATATTTCACTATTTTATATAGAATGTCCAAGGCAGTTGCTAGATTACAGCTGAAAAGCACTATACAATGTAATGAGAAATCATCACTATAGAGACACAAAAAGCAAAGCATTCATAGTTCCAGAGCTAAATGGAACTTCTACAAAGCTGAAGACACTGAATGCATGATGCATGTGATGATTCAGATTGGATATGTTTTTCTAGTTTGGCATAAACACTTGTACCACCCGGCCATGTGTATTTTATTGTTATAGGTATAATGTCCAAGGACTTCAATAGATTACAGCTGAAAAGCACTATACAACATATTATAAATACATACTCTATAGATACAAGATAAGCAAAGTATTCATAGTTCCAGAGCTAAATGCAACACCTATAAAGCTGAAAACTCTGAATGTGATATTTTACTTGTGATATTTCAGTTAGGACTTGATTTAGGATTTTAGCATTAAACACTTGTACGACCCCATCTTGCATCTTTCATTGTTTTATATAGAATGTGCAAGTAAGTTGCTAGATTACAACTGAGAAGCACTATACAACCTATTCACAAAACCAGCCCTATAGATAAAAGAAAAGCAAAGGTTTCTTGTTCCAAGCAAAATACTTGTATGATAAGCTCAAAACAATGAATGCATGTTACATGTGATGTTTCAGTTAGGACATGTCTTTGACTTTTGGCATAAACACTTGTACAACCCATCCATGCATAATTCATTATTTTGTATAGAAATTCCAAGTGAGTTTCTAGATTACAGGTGAAAAGTACTGTACAGAATTTGGAAGAACCTAATGTATATATACATGAAAAACAAAGCATTCGTAGTTCCAGAGCTAAAAGCAACTACAATAAGGCTGAAAATATTGAATGCATGTTACATGTGATGTTTCAAGTTGGAAGTGTCTTTCGGTTTTGGCATAAACACTTGTCCCTGCCATGCATGCCAATTTCATTGTTTCATGCAGAATGCCCAAGTAAGTTGCTAACTTAAAGATGAAAACACTATAAAACATATTGAAAAACCCTACTGTATATATATTCGAAAAGCATACGGTTGGTAGTTCTAGAGCTGAAAGCAACTACAATAAAGCTGAAAACACTGTATGCATGTTACATTTGAGGTTTCAGGTTGGAAATGTCTTTGAATTTTTGCATAAACACTTGTACCAACCTGCAATGCATATTTCATTGTTTTAAACAGAATGCCCAAGTAAGTTGCTACAATACAGCTGAAAAGCAGTATACTATATATTGAAAAAATCCTACTGTATACATATGTGTAAAACAAAGCATTCATACTTCCAGAGCTAAGTGCAACTACAATAAGGCTGAAAACACTGACTGAATGTTACATGTGATGTTTCATGTTGGAAGTGTCTTTGAATTTTTGTATAAATACTTGTACCAGCCAGCAATGCATATTTCATTGTTTTAAAAAGAATGTCCATGTAAGTTGCTACAATACAACTGAAAAGCAGTATACTATGGATTGAAAAACCCTACTGTATAAATACATGAAAAGCAAAACCTTCCTAGTTCTAGAGGTAAATGCAAATACTATAAAGCTGAAAACACTGAATACATATTACATGTGATGTTTCAGTTAGGATATGTCTTTGGATTTTGGCTTAAACACTTGTACCAAATGGCCATGCATACTTATTGTTTTGTATAGAATGTAAAGTCAGTTGCTAGATTATAGCTGAAAAGCAGTATACAATGTATTGAAAAAACCTACTTTACATATACAAAAATGCAAAGCATTTGTAGAGATCCAAAGCTAAATGCAAGGACAATACCTCAGAAAACTGTGAAAGCCTGTAACAAGTGATGTTTACGTTAGGACATATCTTTGGATTTTGGCATAAACCCTTGTAACACCCAGCCATGCATATTACATTGTTTTATATAGAATGTTAAAGTAAGATGCTAGATTACAGCTGTAAAGCACTGTACAGTGTTTTGGAAGAATTTACTGTATATATACAGGAAAAGAAAAAACATTCATAGTTCCAGAGATAAAAGCAACTACAATAAGGTGGAAAATACTGAATGCATGTTACATGTGATGTTTAAGGTTGGAATTGTCTTTAGATTTTGAATAAACACTTGTCCCAGACATGTATTCAAATTTCAGTGTTTTATATAGAATGTCCATGTAAGTTGCTAGCTTAAATATGAAAACACTGTAAAATATATTGGAAAACCCTACTGTATTCATATGCGAAATGCCAACCATTCGTAGTTCCAGTGCTAAATGCAACTGCAATAAGAATGAAAACACTGAATGCATGTTGCATGTGATGTTTCAGGTTGGAAGTGTCTTTGGATTTTTGGATAAACACTTGTACCAACCGGCAATGCATATTACTTTAACGGAATGTCCAAGTAAGTTGCTAGAATACAGCAGAAAAGCAGTATACTATGTATTGAAAACCCCTACTGTATAAATACGTGAAGAGCAAAACATTCATAGTTCAACAGGTAAATGCAACTACAATAAAGCTGAAAACACTGAATGCATGTTACATGTGATATTTCAGTTAGGACATGATTTGAATTTTGGCATAAACACTTGTACCACATGGCAATGCATAATTCATTATTTTGTATAGAATGTCCATGTAAGTTGCTAGATTACAGGTGAGAACACTATACGACTTGTTGAAAAACCTTACTTTACAGATACACTAAATGCAAAGCATTTATAAAGTTCCAAAGCTAAATGCAACTACAATAAGTCTGAAAACACTGAAAGAATGTAACATGTGATGTTTCGGGTAGGACATATCTTTGGATTTTGGCATAAACACTTGTAACAATCAGCCATGCAAATTACATTGTTTAATATAGAATGTTCAAGTAAGTTACTAGTTAAAGCTGAAAAGCACTGTACAGCATTTTGGAAGAACCTACTGTATATATACACAAAAAGCAAAGCATTCATAGTTCCAGAGCTAAAAGGAACTACAATAAGGCTGAAAACATGAATGCATGTTACATGTGATGTTTCAGGTTGGAAATGTCTTTGGATTTTGGCATAAACACTTATCCCACCCAGGCATGCAAATTTCATTGTTTTATATAGAATTTCCAAGTATGTTGCTAGCTTAAAGATGAAAACACTATAAAACATATAGAAAAACTCTACTGTATTCATACTGGAAAAGCAAACCATTTGTAGTTCCAGAGCTAAATGCAATTCAATAAGGCTGGAAACACTGAATGCATGATACATGTGATGTTTCAGGTTGGAAGTATCTTTGGATTTTTGCATTAACACTTGTACCAACTGGCAATGCATAGTTCATTGATTTAAATAGATTGTCCAAGTAAGTTGCTAGAATAGAGCTGAAAAGCAGTATACTATGTACTGAAAAACCCAATGATATAAATACATTAGAAGCAAAACAAAGCTAGTTCAACAGGTAAATGCAACTATAATAAAGCTGAAAACACTGAATGCATGTTATATGTGATGTTTCAGTTAGGACATGTTTTTAGATTTTGGCATAAACTCTTGTACCACTAGGCCATGCATAATTCATTATTTTGTATAGAATGTCTATATAAATTGCTAGATTACAGCTGAAAACACTATACAACTTATTGAAAAAACTTACTTTACAGATAGAAAAATGCAAAGCATTTGAAGAGCTCCAAAGCTCATGCAACTACAATAAGTCTGAAAACACTGAAAGACTGTAAATTGTGATGTTTCGGGTAGGACATATCTTTGGATTTTGGCTTAAACACTTGTAATACCTGGTCATGAAAATTACATTGTTTTATATAGAATGTTCAAGTAAGTGGCTAGATTACAGTTGAAAAGCACTGTACAGCGTTTTGGAAGAACCTACTGTATATATACAGGAAAAGCAAATCATTTGTAGTTCCAGATCTAAAAACAACTACAATAAGGCTGAAAATACTGAATGCATGTTATATGTGATGTTTCAGTTAGGACGTGTTTTTGGATCTTGGGATAAACACTTGTACCTCCAGGCCATGCATCTTTCATTGTTTTGTACAGAATGTACAAGAATGTTGATAGATTAAAGCTGAAAAGCACCATACAAGATATTGAAAAAACCTACTTTATAGATAAACGAAAAGCAAAGCCTTTGTAGAATTCTAAAGCTAAATGCAACTACAATAAGGCTGAAACACTGAAACCATGTTACATGTAATGTTTCATGTAGGACATGTCTTTGGATTTGGCATAAACACTTGTAACACCTGTCCATGCATATTTCATTGTTTTATATAGAATGCCCAAATAAGTTGCTAGCTTACAGTTGAAAACACTATACAACATATTGAAAAAGCCTACTGTATACATACGAATAATCAAAGCATTCGTAGTTACAGAGCTAAATGCAACTACAATAAGGCTGAGAACACTGAATTTATGTTATATGTGATGTGTCAATTAGGACACGTCTTTGGATATGGGTATAAACAATTGTACCAACCAGCAATGCATTGTTTTATACAGAATGTCCTAGTAAAATTGCTAGAATACAGATGAAAAGCATTATGCAATGTATTAAAAAACCTTTCTGTATAAATACTTGAAAAGTAAAAAGTTAGTTCATAGTTCAAGAGGTAAATGCAACTACAATAAAGCTGAAAACACTGAATGCGTGTTACATGTGAACGTTCAGTTAGGACATGTTTTTATATTTTGGCATAAACACTTGTACCACCCAGACATGCATATTTTATTCTATTGTATAGAATAGTTAAGAAAGTTGATAGATTATTGCTGAAATGCACTGTACAGTGTATTGAAAAACCTACTTTATAGATACACAAAATGCAAAGCATTTGTAGAGTTCCACAGCTAAATATGACTACAATAAGGCTGAAAATACTGAAAGCATGTAACATGTGATATTCGGATAGGATGTGTCTTTGGATTTTGGCATAAACACTTGTACCACCCGGGCATGTATATTTCATTGTTTTATATTGAATGCCCAAGTAAGTTGGTAGCTTACAGCTAAAAACACAATACGCTGTATTGAAAAACCCTACTGTATACATACTTGAAAAGCAAAGCATTCGTAGTTACACAGCTAAATGCAACTACAATAAGGCTGAAAACACTGAATGCATGATACATGTGATATTTCAGTTAGGATGTGTCTTTGGATTTTGGTATAAACACTTGTACCAACCAACAATGCATATTTCATTGTTTTATACAGAATGTCCAAGTAACTTGCTAGAATACAGCTTAAAAGCAGTTTACAATGTATTGAAAATCCCTACTGTATAAATACTTAAAAAACAAAACCTTAGTAGTTACAGAGGTAAATGCAACTACTATAAAGTTGAAAACATTGAATGCATGTTACATATTACTTTACAATTAGGACATGTCTTTGGATTTTTGCATAAACAATTGTAGCACCCAGCCATGCATATACATTGTTTTGTATAGAACATAAAGTAAGTTGCTAGATTACAGCTGAAAAGCACTCTACAACTTATTGTAAATACCTATTTTATAGATACTCAAACAGCAAAGCATTTGTAAAAATCCAGATCTAAATGCAACTACAATAAGGATAGAAAAACTGAAAGCATGTAATATGTGATGTTTCAGTTAGGACATGTCTTTTGATTTTGGCATAAACACTTGTAACACCCGGCCATGCATATTTCAGTGTTTTATATAGAATGCTCAAGTGAGTTGCTAGATTAGAGATGAAAAGCACTGTACAGCCTTTTGAAAAAACCTACTGTATATATACATGAAAAGGAAAGCATTCATACTTCCATAGATATATGAAACTATAATAAGGCTGAAAACCCTGAGTGCATGTAACATATGATGTTTGAGTTAGGACGAGTTTTTGTATTTTGTCATAAACACTGGTACCTCCTGGCCATGCATATTTCATTGTTTTATATAGAATGTTCAACTAAGTTGCTAGCTTAGAGCTTAAAACATGATACAATGTATTGTAAAACCCTACTGTTCACATACGGGAAAAGCAAAACATTCATAGTTACAGAGCTAAATGCAACTTCAATAAGGCTGAAAACACTGAATGCATGTTACACATGATGTTTCATTTAGGATGTGTCTTTGGATTTTGGTATAAACACTTGTATCAACTGGCAATGCATATTTCATTGTTTTATACAGAATGTCAAAGTAAGTTGCTAGAATACAGCTGAAAAACAGTATACAATGTATTGAAAACCCTAATGTATGAATATGTGAAAAGCAAAACCTTAGTAGTTCCAGAGGTAAATGCAACTACTATAAAGGTGAAAACATTGAACTTATGTTACAGGTTACTTTACAATTAGGACATGTCTTTGGATTTTTGCATAAACAATTGTAGCACCCGGCCATGCATATTCATTGTTTTGTATAGAACATAAATTAAGTTGCTAGATTACAGCTGAAAAGCAGTATATAACTTATTGTAAAAACCTACTTTATAGGTACACGAACAGGAAAGCATTTGTACAGATCCAGATCTAAATGCAACTGCAACAAGGCTGAAAAAACTGAAATCATGTAACATGTGATGTTTCAGGTAGGACATGTCTTTTGATTTTGGCATAAACATTTGTAACACCCGGCCACGCATATTTCACTGTTTTCTATAGAATGTTCATGTAAATTCCTAGATTACAGTTGAAAAGCACAGTACAGCGTTTTGAAAAAACCTAAGGTATATATAAAAGAAAAGCAAATCATTCTTAATTCCAGAACTAAATGCAACTACATTAAGGCTGAAAACACTGAATGCATGTTACATGTAATGTTTTAGTTAGGACGAGTTTTTGCATTTTGCCATAAATACTTGTACCACACCTCCATGCATATTTCATTGTTTTAAATAGAATGTTCAAGTAAGTTGCTAGCTTACAGAGAAAAACACTATACAACTTATTGAAAAACCCTACTGTATACATACGCGAAAAGCAAAGCATTCGTATTTACAGAGCCAAATGCAACTACAATAACGCTGAAAACACTGAATGCATGTTAAATGTTATGTTTCAGTTAGGATGTGTCTTTGGATTTTGGTATAAACTCTTGTGCCACGTGGCAATGCATATTTCATTGTTTTATACAGAATATCCATGTAAGTCGTTAGAATACAGTGGAAAAGCAGTTTAAAATATATTGAAAAACCCTACCGTATAAATTCATGAAAAGGAAAACATCCAAAGTTCAAGAGGTAAATGCAACTACATAAGGCTGAAAACATTGAATGCATGTTATATGTGAAGATTTGTTATGAGTTTTGAATTTTGGCATAAACACTTTTACCACCCAGCCATGCATACTACATTCTTTTGTATAGAATGTCCAAGAAAATTGATACTTTATAGCTGCAATGCACTGTACAAATATTGAAAAACCTACTGTATACATACACGAAATGCAAATAATTCACAGTGCCAGAGCTAAACACAACTACAATTAGGCTGAAAACACTGAATGCATGTTACATGTGATTTTTCAGTTTGGTAGTGTCTACGGATTTTAGCATAAACACTTGTATTAGCCAGGCATGCACATTTCATAGTTTTATATAGAATGTCCAAGTAACTTGCTAGCTTACCCCCGAAAACCATATACAACGTATTGAAAAACCCTACTGTATACATATGTGAAGAGCAAATCATTCGTAGTTCCAGAGCTAAATATGACTACAATAAGATAGAAAACACTGAATGCATGTTACATGTGATGTTTCAGTTAGGACATGTTTTTGGATTCTGGCATAAACACTTATACAAACCAGCCATGCATATTTCTTTATTATGTATGGAATGTCCAAGTATTTTGCTAGATTACAGCTGAAAAGCACTGTACAATCTATTGAATAAACCTACTTTATAGATACACAAAATACCAAGCATTTGTAGAATACCAGAGCTAAATGCAACTACAATAAGGCTGTAAACACTGAAAGCACGTAACATGTGATGCTTGAATTTTGGCATAAACACTTGCATCACCCGGCAGTGCATATTTGATTGTTTTATGTAGAATGTCAAGTACATTGCTAGATTACAGCTGAAAAGCACTGTACAGTGTTTTGAAAAAACCTACTGTATCAGTACACGAAAAGCAAGGCTTTCATAGTTCCAGAGATAAGTGTAACTACAAT
The DNA here is from genome assembly GCF_004785775.1 of Grammomys surdaster. Lineage (NCBI taxonomy): Eukaryota > Metazoa > Chordata > Mammalia > Rodentia > Muridae > Grammomys > Grammomys surdaster. Next base: position 6,105,447 of record NW_021604767.1, read on the forward strand.
AAGGCTGGAAACACTTAATGCATGTTACACATCATATTTGAGTTAGGATGAGTTTTTGAATTTTGGTATAAACAATTTTAAGACAGAGCTATGCATATTTCATTGATTTGTATAGAATATCCAAGAAAGTTGATAGATTATAGCTGAAATGCACTGTGAAATGTATTGAAAAAACGTATTGTATACATACACAAAAAGCAAAGCATTTGTAGAGTTCCAGATCTAAATACAACTACAATAAAGCTGTAAACACCGAATGTATGTTACATGTGATGTTTAAGTTTGGAAGTGTCTTTGGGTTTTGGCATAAACACTTGGTCTAGCCAGGCATGAAAATTTCATACTTTTATATAAAATGTCTAAGTAAGTTGCTAGCTTACAGCTGAAAACAATATACAACATATAGAAAAACCCTACTGTATATATACCTGAAAGCAAAGCATTCATAGTTACAGAGCTAAATGTGACTACAATAAGGGTCCAAACACTGAATGCATGTTACATGTGATGTTTCAGTTAAGATGTGTCTTTGGATTTTATTATAAACACTTGTAGCAACAGGTGATGCATGTTTCATTGTTTAATTCAGAATGTCCAAGTATGTTCCTAGAATACAACTGAAAAGCAGTATACAATCTATTGAAAAACCCTACTGTATAAATATGTTTAAAGCTAAAAGTTTGTAGTTCAAGTGGTAAATGCAACTACAATAAAGCTGTAAACACTGAATGCATGTTACATGTGATATTTCTGTTAGGTCATGTTTTTGGATTTTGGCATAAACACTTGTACCACCTGCCATGTATATTTCTTTATTTTGTATAGAATGTCCAAATAAGTTGCTAGATAACAGCTGAAAAGCACTGTACAACATACTAAAAAAACCCTACTTTATCGATACACAAAATGTCAAACATTTGTAGAGTTTCAGAACTAAATGCAACTACAATAAAGCTGTAAACACTGAAAGCATGTAACATGTGATGTTTCATGTAGGACATGTGTTTGAATTTTGGCATCAACACTTCTAACACATGGCCATGCATAATTCATTGTTTTATATAGAATGTTCAAGTAAGTTTGTAGATTACAGCTGAAAAGCACTGTACAGCCTTTGAAAAAAACATACTGCATAAATATACAAAAAGCATGGCATTCGTAGTTCCAAAACTAAATGCAACTACTACAAGGCTGAAAAAGCTTAAAGCGTGTAACATGTGATGTTTCAGTTAGGGTATGTCTTTGGATTTTGGCATAAACACTTGTAACACCCAGCCATGCATATTTAATTGTATTAATAGAATGTTCAAGCAAGTTGCTAAATTACAGCTTAAAAGCACTGTACAACATTCTGAAAAAAACCTACTGTATATATATGAAAAGCAAATCATTCTTAGTTCCAGAGCTAAATACAACTACATTAAGGCTGAAAATGCTAAATTCATGTTACATGTAATGTTTTAGTTAGGATGAGTTTTTGCATTTTGGCATAGATACTTGTACCACATGTCCATGCATATTTCATTGTTTTATATAGAATGTTCAAGTAAGTTGGAAGCTTACAGCTAAAAACACTATACAATGTTTTGTAAAAACATACGTATACATATGCAAAAAACAAAGGATTCATAGTTACAGAGTTAAGTGCAACTACAGGAAGGCTGAAAACACTGAATTCATGTTACATGTGATGTTTTAGTTTGGAAGTGTCTTTGGATTTTGGCATAAAAACTCATCCTAGCCAAGCATGCAAATTCCATAGTATTATAACGAATGTCCAAGTAAGTTGCTAGCTTACAGCTGAAAACACTATACAACTTATTGAAAAACCCTACTGTATACATATGTGAAAAGCAAAGCATTTGTTATTACAGAGCTAAATGCCACTACAATAAAGATGAAAACAATGAATGCACATTTCATGTGTGTTTTAGTTAGGACGTGTCTTTGGATTTTGGTATAAACACTTGTACCAACAGGAGATGCATATTTCATTGTTTATACAGAATGTCCAATTAAGGTGCTAGAATAGAGCAGAAAGCAGTATAAAATATATTGAAAAACCCTATTGTATAAATACATAAAAAGCAAAACATTCATAGTTCAAGAGGTAAATGCAACTACAAGAAGGCTGAAAATGCTGAATGCATGTTACATGTAATGTTTGAGTTAGGACTAGTTTTGAATTATGGCATAAACACTTGTACTACCCGGCCATGTATATTCATTGTTTTTTTTATAGAATGTCCAAGAAAGTTGATAGATTATAGCTGCAATGCACTGTAAAACATACTGAAAAAACCTACTGTTTAGATACACGAAAAGCAAAGCATTTGTAGAGTTCCAGAGCTAAATACAACTACAATAAGGCTGAAAACACTGAATGCATGTTACATGTGATGTTTCAGTTTGAAAGTGTCTTTGGATTTTGGCATAAACACTTCTTCTATCTAGGCATGCAAATTTCATAGTTTTATATAGAATGTTCAAGTAAGTTGCTAGGTTACAGCTGAAAACACTATACAAATTATTAAAAAACCTACTCTATACATATGTGAAAAGCAAACCATTCTTAGTTCCAGAGCTAAAGGCCACTACAATAAGGCTGAAAACATTGAATGCATGTTACATGTGACTTTTATGTAAGGACCTATATTTGGAGTTTGGTGTAAACACTTGTACAAACAAACAATGAATATTTATATGTTTTATACAGAATGTCCAAGTAAGTTGCTAGAATACAGCTGAAAAGCAGTATACAATGTATTGAAAAACCCTACTGTATAAATACATGAAAAACAAAACGTTCGTAGTTCAACTGGTAAATGCCACTACCATAAAGCATAAAACATTGAATGCATGTTACATGTGATATTTCAGTTAGGACATTTTTTTTTTTTTGCATTCTGGCATGAACACTTGTACCACCCGGCCATGCATATTTCTTTATTTTGTATGGAATGTCCAACTAAGTTGCTAGATTACAGCTGAAAAGTACTATACAACATATTGAAAAAAAACTACTTTATAGGTACACAAAATGCAAAGCATTTGTAGAGTTTCAGAGATATATGTAACTACAATAAGGCTTTAAACAATGAAAGCAAGTAACGTGATGTTTCGGGTAGGACATTTTTTGGATTTTGGCATAAACACTTGTATCACCTGGCCATGCATATTCCATTGTTTTATATAGAATATTCTAGTTTGTTGCAAGATTACAGCTGAAAAGCACTGTATGATGTTTTGAAAAAAACCTATAGTATAAATACTTGAAAATCAAGGCATTCATAGTTCCAGAGCCACTGAATACATGTTACATGTGATGCTTGAGTTAGGATATGTTTTTGAATTTTGGCATGAACACATTTACCACCCAACCATGCATATTTAATTCTTTTGTATAGAATGTCCAAGAAAGTTGATAGATTAATGCTGAAATGCACCATGGAATATATTGAAAAAACCTACTCTATACATACATGAAAAGCTAAGCATTTGTAGAGTTCCAGATTTAATGCAACTACAATAAGGCTGAAAACACTGAATGCATGTTTCGTGTGATGATTCAATTTGAAAGTGTCTTTGGATTTTGGAATAAACAATTGTACCACCAAGTCATGCAAATTTCATTGTTTTATGTAGAATGTCCAAGTAAGTTGCTAGCTTACAGCTGATAACAGTATACAACATATTGAAAAACCCTACTGTATAAAAAAACGTAAAGCAAATCATTCAAATCATTCATAGTTACAAAGTTGAATGCAACTACAGCAAGGCTGAAAACACTGAACGCATGTTGCATGTGATGTTTCAGTAAGGACATGTCTTTGGATTTTGGTTTTAACACTTGTACCAATAGGCAATGTATATTTCATTATTTTATAAATAATGTCCAAGTAAGTTGTACTGTAGATCTCAAAAGCAGTATAAAATATATTGAGAAACACTACTGTACAAATACGTGAAAAGCAAAATATTTGTAGTTTAAGAGGTAAATGCAATACAATGAGGGTGAAAACACTGAATGCATTTTACATGTGATGTTTGAGTTAGGACGAGTTTTTAATTTTGGCATAAACACTTTTACCACCCAGCCATGTATATTTTAATCTTTTGTATAGAATGTCCAAGAAAGGTGATAGATTATAGCTGAAGTGCACTGTGGAACGTATTGAAAAAACCTACTGTATACATACACAAAAAAGCAAAGCATTCATAGACTTCCAGAGCTAAATACAACTAAAATAAGGCTGAAAACACTGACTGTATGTTACATGTGATATTTCTGTTTGGAAGTGTTTTTGGATTTTGGCATAAACACTTGTTCTAGTCATGCATGAAAATTTCATTGTTTTATATAGAATGTCCAAGTAAGTTGCTAGCAAACAGCTGAAAACACTATACAACACATTGAAAAACGCTGCTGCATACAAATACGAAAAGCAAATCATTCATAGATACAGAGCTGAATGCAACTACAGCAAGGCTGAAAAACTGAATGCACATTGCATGTGATGTTTCAGTTGGAATTTGTCTTTGGGTTTTGGTTTTAACACTTGTACCAACAGGCAATGCATATTTCATTGTTTTATACAGAATGTCCAAATAAGTTGAAGAGTAGATCTCAAAAGCAGTATAAAATATAATGAGAAACACTACTGTACAAATACATGAAAAGCAAAATGTTAGAAGTTTAAGAGGTAATTGCAACTACAATGAGGGTGAAAACACTGAATGCATTTTACATGTGATGTTTGAGTTAGATCAAGTTTTTAATTTTGACATAAATGATTTTAGCCACCAACTAAGCATATTTCATTCTTTTGTATAGAATGTCAAAGAAAGGTGTTAGATTATAGCTGCACTGTTGAATGTATTGAAAAAACCTACTGTACAAATACACAAAAAAGCAAAGCGTTGTAGAATTCTAGAGCTAAATACAACTACATTAAGGCTGAAAACACTGACTGTATGTTACATGTGATGTTTTAGTTTGGAAGTGCTTTTGGATTTTGGCGTAAACACTTGTTCTAACCAGGCATGCAAATTTCATTGTTTTATATAGAATACCCAAGTAAGTTGCTAGCTTACAGCTGAAAACACTATACAACATATTGAAAAACCATACTGTATAAAAAACCAAAAACCAAATCATTTGTAGTTACAGAGCTGAATGTGACTGCAATAAGGCTGAAAACACTGAATGCACGTTACATGTGATGTTTCAGTTAGGCCATGTATTTGAGTATTGGTATAAACACTTGTACCAACTGGCAATGCATATTTCATTGTTTTATATAGAATGTACAAGTAAGTTCCTAGAATACAACTGCAAAGCAGTATACAATTTATTATAAAACCCTAGTGTATAAATACATGAAAAGCAAAACCTTTGTAGTTCAGGTGGTAAATGCAACTACAATAAAGCTTAAAATACTGTACACATGTTACATGTGATATTTCAGTTAGGTCATGTTTTTTGATTTTGGCATAAACACTTGTACCACCCTGCCATACATATTTCTTATTTTGTATAGAATGTCCAAGTAAGTTGCTAGATTATAGCTGAAAAGCACTGTACAACATATTGAAAAAACCTACTTTATAGATACACAAAATGCCAAGCATTTGTAGAGTTCTAAAGCTAAATGCAGCTACATTAAGGCTGTAAACATTGAAAGCATGTAACATGTGATGTTTCATGTAGGACTTGTTTTTGAATTTTGGCATAAACACTTGTAACACACAGCCATGCATATTACATTGTTTTATATTGAATTTTCAAATAAGTTGCTAGCTTACTGTTGAAAAGCACTCTACAAGGTATTGAATAAATCCTACTGCACAGACATGCGAAGAGCAAATCATTTGTAGTTCCAGAGCTAAATGCAACTAAAATAAGACTGAAAACAGTGAATGCATGTTACATGTCATGCTTCAGTTTGCAAGTGTCTTTTGATTTTGGTATAAACACTTGTACCAAACGGCAATGCATATTTCATTGTTTTATACCGAATGTCCAAGTAAGTTACTAGAATACTACTGCAAAGCAGTATAGAATCTATTTATAAACCCTACTGTATAAATACATGAAAAGCAAAACATTTTTAGTTCAGGAGGTAAATGCAGCTACAATGAGGCTAAAAACACTGAGTGCATGTTACATGTGAAGTTTGAGTTAGGATGAGTTTTGAATATTGGCATAAATACTTTTACCACCCAGCCATGCATATTTCATTCTTTTGTATAGAATGTCCAAGAAATTTGTTAGATTATAGCTGAAATGCACTGTGCAATGTATTGAAGAACCCTAGTGTATATATACACAAAAAGACAAGCATTTCTAGAGTTCCAGAGCTAAATGCAACTACAATAAGGCTGTAAATACTAAAGCATTTAACATGTGATGTTTTGGGTAGGTCATGTGTTTGGATTTTTGCATAAACAATTTTATCACCAGGCCATGCATATTTCATTGTTTTATATAGAATGCTCAAGTAAGTTGCTAGATTACAGCTGAAAATCACTGTACAGCATTTTGTAAAAACCTACTGTATTAATACACGAAAAGCAAGGCATTCATAGTTCCAGAGCTAAATGCAACTACAATAAGGCTGAAAAGACTGAAGGCATCTTACATCTGATATTTAAGTTAGGATAAGTTTTTGATTTTGGCATAAACAATTTTACCACCGATCCATGTATATTTCATTCTATTGTACAGAATGTCCAAGAAAGTTCATAGACTATAGCTGAAATAGAATGTAAAACATATTGAAAAAACTGTAATGTACTGTAATGTATGTACTGTATACATACATTAAAAACAAAGCATTTATAGAGTTCCAGATCTAAATGCAACTACAATAAGGCTGAAAACACTGAATGCATGATCAATGTGATTTTTCAGTTTGGAAGTTTCTTTGGATTTTGGCATAAACACTTGTTCCACCCAGGCATGCAAATTACATTGTTTTATACAAAATGTCCATGTAAGTAGCTAGCTTACAGCTGAAAACACGATACAGCATATTGAAAAATCATACTGTATACATACCTGAAAGCAAAGCATTCATAGTTACAGAGCTAAATGCAACTACAATATCGCTGAAAACACTGAATGCATGTTGCATGTGATGTTTCAGATTGCAAGTGTCTTTGGATTTTGGTATAAACACTTGTACCAACCCGCAATGCATATTTCATTGTTTTATACTGAACGTCCAAGTTTTTTCTTAGAATACAACTACAAAGCAGTATTCAATCTATTTATAAACCCTATTGTAAAAATACGTGAAAAGCAAAGTGTTTGTAGTTCATGAGGTAAATACAACTACAATGAGACTGAAAACACTGAATGCATGTTACATATGATGTTTGAGTTAGGACGAGTTTTGAATTTTGGCATAAATCTTTTACCACTGAGCCATGCATATTTCATTCTTTTATATAGAATGTCCAAGAATGTTGATAGATTAAAGCTGAAATGTACTGTAGAATGTATTGAAAAACCTACTCTATACAAACATGCTAGATTACAAGCATTTGTAGAGTTCCAGATTTAATGCAACTACAATAAGGCTGAAAACACTGAATGCATGCTCCATGTAATGATTCATTTAGGAAGTTTCTTTGGATTTTGGCATAAATACTTGTTCCAGCCAGGCATGCAAATTTCATTGTTTTATATAGAATGTCCAAGTAAGTTGCTAGCTTACAGCTGAAAACACTATACAACATATTGAAAAACCCTACTGCATACAAATACGATAAGCAAGTCATTCATAGTTACAGAGCTGAATGCAACTACAGCAAGGCTGAAAACACTGAATGCATGTTACATGTGATGTTTCAGTTAGGAGGTATCTTTGGATTTTGGTTTTAACACTTGTACCATGTGGCAATACATATTTTATTGTGTTATACAGAATGTCCATGTAAGTTGTAGAATAGAGCTGAAAAGCAATATAAAATATATTGAGAAACACTACTGTACAAATATGTGAAAACCAAAACGTTTGTAGTTCAAGAGGTAAATGCAACTACAATGAGGCTGGAAACACTCAATACATTTTACATGTGATGTTTGGGTTAGGACGAGTTTTTAATTTTGGCATAAACACTTTTACCACCCAGCCATGCATATTTTAATCTTTTGTATAGAATGTCCAAGATAGATGATAGATTATAGCTGAAATGCACTGTGCAACATATTGAAAAAACCTACTGTATACTTACACAAAAAAGCAAAGCATTTGTAGACTTCCAGATCTAAATACAACTACATTAAGGCTGAAAACACTTTATGCATTTTATATGTGATGTTTCAGTTTGGAAGTGTCTTTGGATTTTGGCATAAACACTTGTTCTAGCCACGTATGCAAATTTTATACTTTTATATAGAGTATCCAAGTAAGTTGATATCTTACATCTGAAAACAATATAAAATGTATTGAAAAACTCTACTGTATACATACCTGAAAGCAAAGCATTCATAGTTACAGAGCTAAAAGCAACTACAATAAGGCTGAAAACACTGAATGCACGTTACATGTGATGTTTCAGTTAGGATGTGTCTTTGGATTATGGTATAAACACTTGTACCAACCGGCAATGCATTTTTCATTGTTTTATACAGAATGTACAAGTAAGTTCATAGAATACAAATGAAAAGTAGTATGCAGTCTATTGAATAACCCTACTGTATAAATACGTGAAAGGCAAAATGTTTGTAGTTCAGGTGGTAAATGCAACTACAATAAAGCTTAAAACACTGAATGCATGTTACGTGTGATATTTCAGTTAGGTGATGTTTTTGGATTTTGACATATACACGTGTACCACCCTGCCATGCATATTTCTTATTTTTATAGAATGTCCAAGTAAGTTGCTAGATTATAGCTGAAAAGCACTGTACAACATATTGAAAATACCTACTTTATAGGTACACAAAATGCCAAGCATTTGTAGAGTTCCAGAGCTAAATGCAACTACATTAAGGCTGTAAACATTGAAAGCATGTAACATGTGATGTTTCATGTAGGACTTGTTTTTGAATTTTGGTGTAAACACTTGTAACACACAGCAATGCATATTACATTGTTTTATATAGAATTTTCAAGTAAGTTGCTAGCTTACTGCTTAAAAGCACTCTACAAGGTATTGAATAAATCCTACTGCACAGACATGCAAAGAGCAAATCATTTGTAGTTCCAGAGCTAAATGCACCTACAATAAGGCTGTAAACACTGAAAGCATGTAACGTGTGATGTTTAAGGAAGAACATATGTTTCAATTTTGCCATAAACAATTTTATCTCCCAGCCACGAATATTTCATTGTTTTATATAGAATGTTCAAGTAGGTTGCTAGATTATAGCTGCAAAGCACTGTACAGCGTTTTGAAATAACCTACTGTATTAATACATGAAAGGCAAGGCATTCATAGTTCCAGAGCTAAATGAAACCACCATAAGGCTGAAAAGACTGAATGCATCTTACATGTGACATTTGAGGTAGGAGGAGTTTTTGAATTTTGGCATAAACTATTTTACCACTGAGCCATGCATATTTCATGCTTATTTTGTATAGAATATCCAAGAAAGTTCATAGATTATAGCTGAAATGCAATGTAAAACATATTAAAAAAAACCTACTGTATACATACTGAAAAGCAAAGCATTTGTAGAGTTCCAGATCTAAATGAAACTACAATAAAACTGAAACACTGCATGCATGTTAAATGTGATGATTCAGTTTGGAAGTGTCTTTGGATTTTGAAGTAAACTCTTGAACCAGCCAGGCATGCAAATTTCATTGTATTATATAGATTGTCCAAGTAAGTTGTTAGCTTATAGCTGAAAACAATATACAACTTATTGAAAAACCCTACTGTATACATACCTGAAAACAAAACATTCGTAGTTCCAGAGCTAAATGCAACCACAATAATGCTGAAAACATTTAATGCATGTTACATGTGTTGTTTCAGTTAGGATGTGTCTTTGGATTTTGGTATAAATACTTGTACCAAACGGCAATGCATATTTCATTTTTTTTTTTTATACAGAATGTCCAAGTAAGTTCCTGGAACACAACTGAACAGCAGTTTAAAATCTATTGAAAAACTCTACAGTATAAATATGTGAAAAGCAAAACGTTTGTAGTTCAAGTGGTAAATGCAACTATAATAAAGCTTAAAACGCTGAATACACGTTACATGTGATATTTCAGTTAGGACACGTTTTTGGATTTTGGCATAAAAACTTGAACCCCTCGGCCATGCATATTTCTTTATTTTGTATAGAATGTCCAAGTAAGTTGCTAGATTACAGCTGAAAAGCACTGTACAACGTATTAAAAAACCTACTTTATAGATACACAGAATGCCAAGCATTTGAGGAGTTCCAGAGCTAAATCCCACTAGAATAAGGCTGTAAACACTAAAGCATGTAACATTTGAAGTTTCGGGTAGTACATGTGTTTGGATTTTGGCATTAACACTTGTATCACCCAGCCATGCATATTTCATTGTTCTATATAGAATGTTCAAGTAAGTTGCTAAATTACAGCTGAAAAGCACTGTACAACATTTTGAAAAAGACATACTGTATAAATTCAAGAAAAGCAAGGCATTCATATTTCCAGAGCTAAATGCAACTACAATAAGGCTGAAAACACTGAATGTATCTTACATGTGACATTTGATGTAGGATGAGTTTTTGAATTTTGCCATAAGCAATTTTACTACATAGCCATTCATATTTCATTCTTTTGTACAGAATTTCAAAAAAGTTGATATATTATAGCTGAAATGCACTGTACAACATATTGAAAAAACCTATGTATACATCCATTAAAAACAAAGCATTTGCAGAGTTCCAGATCAAAATGCAACTACATAAGGCTGAAAACACTGAATGCGTGTTCCATGTGATGATTCAGTTTAGAAGTGTCTTTGGATTAAGGCATAAACACTTCTACCAGCCAGGTATGCAGATTTCATTGTTTTATAAGGAATGTCCAAGTAAGTTGCTAGCTTACAGCTGAAAACACTATACAATGTGTTGAAAAACCCTACTGTATATATACATGAAAGGCAAAGCATTTGTACTTTCAGAGCTAAATGCAACTACAACAATCGGCAATGCATATTTCATTGTTAATACAGAATGTCCAAGTAGCTAAAACACAGCAGAAAAGCTGTATACTATGTATTGAAAAACCCAACTGTATAAATAAGTGAAAAGCAAACTTTCGTATTTAAAGTGGTAAATGCAACTACAATAGGCCTGAAAACACTAAAAGCCTGTAAAATGTGATGTTTTGGGGAGGACATGTCTTTGGATTTCGGCATAAACACTTGTAACACACAGCCATGCATATTTCATCATTTAATATATGCCCAAGTAAGTTGCTAGGTTACAGCTGAAAACACTGGACAACATACTGAAAAACCCTACTGTATACAAATGTTAAAAGGAAAGCATTCGTAGTTCCAGATCTGAATGCAACTACAATAAGGCTGAAAACATTGAACGCATGTTACATGTGATGATTCAGTTAGGACATGCCTTTAAAATTTGGTGAAACACTTGTACCAACTGGTAATACATATTTCATTGTTTTATACAGAATGTCCAAGTAAGTTGCTAGAATACAACTGAAAAGCAGTATACAATCTATTGAAAAATCCTACTGTATAAATAAGCGAAAAACAAAACATTTGTAGTTCATGTGGTAAATGCAACTGCAATAATCCTGAAAACACTGAAATCTTATAAATGTGATGTTTCAGTTAGGACATGTCTTTGGATTTTGGCATAAACACTTGTAACACCCAGCCATGCATATTTCATTGCTTTATATAGAATGTCTGAGTAAGTGTCTAGCTTACAGCTGAAAATACTGTACAACTTATTAAAAACCCCACTGTATACAAATGGGAATAGCAAAACATTCGTAGTTCCAGATCTAAATGTAACTACAATAAGGCTGTAAACACTGAATACATGTTACACGTGATGTTTCAGTTAGGACGTGTCTTTGGATTTTGGTATAAACAGTTTTACAAACTGGCAATACATATTTAATTGTTGTATACAGAATGTCCAAGTAAGTTGTTATAATACACCTGAGAAGCAGTATACAATGTATTGAAAAACCCTACTCTATAAATATGTGAAAAACAAAACTTTCATAGATCAAGTGGTAAATGCAACCACAGTTAAGTTTCAAACATTGAATGCACGTGATATTTCAGTTAGGACATATTTTTGGATTTTGGCATAAACACTTGTACCACCCGGCCATGCATGATTCTTAATTTTGTATAGAATGTCCAAGTAAGTTGCTAGATTACAGCTGAAAAGCCCTGTACAACATACTGCAAAAACCTACTGTATTCATACACAAAAAGCAAAGCATTTGTAGAGTTTCAGATCTAAATGCAACTACAATAAGGCTGAAAACATCACATGCCTGTTACATTTGATGATTGAGTTTGGAAGTGTCTTTGGATTTTGGCATAAAGAATTGAACCAGCCAGGCATCCAAATTTCATTGTTTTATTTAGAATGTCCAAGTAAGTTTCTAGCTTACAGCTGAAAACACTATACAGCATCTTGAAAAACCCTATTCTATATATACGCGAAAAGCAAAGCATTCGTAGTTACATAGCTGAATGCAACTACTGCAAGGCTCAAAACACTGAATGCATGTAACATGTTCTGTTTCAGTTAGGATGTGTCTTCGGATTTTGGTATAAACACTTGGACACACCAACAATGCATATTTCATTGTTTTATACAGAATGTCCAAGTTTGTTCCTATAATAAAACTGAAAACCATTATAAAATCTATTGAAAAACCCTACTGTATAAATACGTGAAATGCAAAACCTTTGTAGTTCAAGTGGTAAATGCAACTACAATAAGCCTGAGAACACTGAAAGCCTAAAATGTAATGTTTAGGGTAGGACATGTCTTTTGATTTTGGCATAAACACTTGTAACATCCGGCCATGCATATTTCATTGATTTATATAGATGTCCATTTAAGTTGCTAGATTACAGCTGAAAAGCACTATATAGGATATTGAACGACCTGCTCTATTGATACAGGAAAAGCTAAGCATTCATAGTTCCATTTCTGAATGCAACTAGTATAAAGATGAAAACACTGAATCCAACTTACATGTGATGTTTCAGTTAGGACATGTTTTTAGATTTTGGCAAAACACTCGGAGCACCCGATTCTGCAAATTTCACTGTTTTGTATAGAATGCCCAAGTAAGTTGCTAGATTACAGCCTAAAAGGACTACACAATATATTGAAAAAAAACAGCACTATACATACACTAAAAGCAACAAATTGATAGTTCCATAGCTAAATGCAAAAACTATAATGTTGAAAACATGCAGTACAGGTTACCCGTGATGTTTCATTTAGGAAATTATTTTCAAATTTTGGCATAAACACTTGTACCACTCCACCCTGCAAATTTCATTGTTTTGTATAGAATTTTCAAGTAAGTTGCTAGATTACAGCTGAAAAGGACTGTACAATGTATTGAAAAAACCAGCAGTATACATACACTAAAAGCAAGAAATTCATATTTCCAGAGCTAAATGCAACTACTATAGAGAAGAAAACACAAAATGCATGTTACACGTGATATTTCAGTTAGGACATGTTCTTGGATTTTTGCATAAACAATTGTACCACCAGGCCATGTGTCTTTCATTGCTTTGAAAAGTCTTCCAAGTAAGTTGCTAGATTACATATGAAAAACACTATACAAATTATTGACAAATCTGCTCTATAGTTACAGGAAAAGCAAAGCATTCATAGTTCCAGAGTTCTTTAAAACTACTATAAAGATGACAAAACTGAGTGCATGTTACCTGTGATGTTTCAGTTAGGACATGTTTTTGGATTTTGGCATAAACACTTGTACCATCCGGCAATGCAAATATCATTGTTTTGCATAGAATGTCCAAGTTGCTAGATTACATCTCAAAAACACTATACTGAAAAATCCTGGTCTATTAATGTGGGGAAAATTTAAAAAGGCCGCCACAGCGGCGCAAGCCCCAGAGGGGCTTCCGCCGCCATGGCGGGTCCCACATTAGGGAGGGAGTCCTATGGTTCCAGTGGCCTGAGGGCCTTGGCGACGGCAGGCCCCAGTAACACGAGGAAGTCCTTGGTTCCAAAAGGGTTTATTGTCATGGCAGATAATAGATGGATCTAGGCGTACCCCCCAAAAACTCAGGGCAGTCCCGAGTTATATAGGGAGGGAGAAAGGGGGAGGATTGGGGGATGATCTGGGGGAGGCATGTTTAATTTGCTCTGCCCTCTGGCCTTCATTAGTATGTAAATCCCTAGGGCCTGAGGCTTATAGCCTGGCCTATGTGACTCTATGGAGATGTGACTGCTTTTCAGGATCCTGGATGATGGGAGGGACCGAATTCCTGCCGGTTCTCGCCCAGAATTCCATGCAGCAGAGTCTGCAGAGTCTCAGGGTTCTAGGCACCTGCTCAACCATGATCCAGGATACCCTTATACAGTCCCACATCTCCTCCCTTTACTTTTTTTAAAAAAAGGGGGGTCACTGTGAAAATTTTGGATGAGGAAGTCGAAAGAAAGCACTATGTAGGACAGAGGTATTAGCATAATTACGTCACAGGGTAAGGGGAGTTGGGGGTGTAGGGAAGGTAAGGGATCATTGAATCAATTGAATTTATGTGGTACAGTTTGAGGGTAGTAATATCTGACTAATCTAGATAGACATTACGTTTTCCTCACTAACATGTAACTTTAGTTATTTGACTTTGGCAGAAGAGTTCATTTGTAGCTGGAAGGTCTGAATCTGTCCATAGGACTCAGCATCCCTGGATCTTGGCATGTGTCTCTGGATCTCAGCGTGTCTCTGGAATCTGTAGTCAGGCGGTGTGGCTGTAAGAAGACAGCACGGCATCCTAGGCAGGTTCCAGGAGGCTCTATAAGTCTCTGCTGGACTTGTGGGAGCACCTTTAGAATAATCACAACAGAGAAGCAGCACCCCAGCAGGGGGATGTCTGTAAAGGGGTAGCAAGTATTAGGCATCTTGGGATCAGGTACGTCATGGTGTGTCTTTGAGATCCTAGAAAGCAAAGGTGTTTGAAGAAATTTCAGTTTTAGAAGTCACCTTTGAGTCTGTTTTAGCTGACTGTGGAAGAAAATCATATTAATTATGCAGGCAGCAACAATTTGTCTGTAAAAGGAAACTAGTTGTTAATTAATAATTGAAAGATATTGATCAGCTTCTTGATTTAACCTGTGGAAGTAAATTTAGATGACTTTCACACCTTGAAGAAATTTTAAAAGTTGAAAAAAATTGTTGAGAATATATCATGAGTGAAAAGGAGACATTTAAACAAAAAACAAAAAAATTTGTGTTGAAAACCATAAACACTGTTGTTCTAGGCATTCCTGTTAGGGGAAAAGGCATTAATGGCAGATTTAGAAGTAGTGGAGGAAAGGCCTGTTCTGCCTTGTGGTGGTTTGGGCTACCACGTGGTGGCTGGGTATTCTAGCAGAGAGGCCAAGGAATTCCCCCTGTTGTTTTTCTTAGAGAAAAGGAAGGCTAACTTTGAAGAAAAGTTTAAAGCGAAAAACATAGAGGTTTGATCAACAGAGTCAGAAGGAATGAAAGGCTGTGTGAGACTGAGCTACGGCAGAGAGACACCTAGAGGTTGAGAAAGAAATTGTAAGTTAAACAAAGGCGAAGGGGTGCAGATCGAGTCTCAGACTCTCTGCTATCAGGCAAGCCAGCTGGGGTATAGCTGGTCGCA
>NW_021604767.1:6121290-6123965 GCF_004785775.1 Grammomys surdaster
ACTGCTTTTCAGGATCCTGGATGATGGGAGGGACCGAATTCCTGCCGATTCTCGAGTAGAATTCCATGCAGCAGAGTCTGCAGAGTCTTGGGGTTCTAGGCACCTGCTCAACCATGATCCAGGATACCCTTACGCAGTCCCACATATAAATACACAGAAAGCAATGAATTCCTAGTTCCAGAGCTAAATGAAACAACTATAATGCTGAAAACACTGAGTGCAGGTTACCTATGATTTTTCAGTTAGGAAATGGTTTTCAATTTTAAAATAAACACTTTAACCACTTGACCCTGCAAATTTTATTGTTTTAGATAGAATATCCAATTAAGTTGCTAAATTCCAGCTGAAAGGCACTATACTAGGTAATGGAAAAACCTATTGTAAAGATTCCTGAGAAGCACAGCATTTGTACTTCAAGAGCTAAAGGCAACTAGTATAACGCTGAAAATACTGAATACATGATATCTGTGTTGTTTCAGTTAGGATGTGTGCTTGGTTTGTAGCATAAACACTTGTACCACCTAGCCAAGCATATTTCAGGTTTTGTATAGAATGCCTAAGTAAGTTGCTAGATTCCAGCTGAAAAGCACCAAACCAGGTATTGAAGAAACCTACTGTAAAGATACATGAAAAGCAATGAGCTACAGACAACTTCCAGAGCTACAGGCAACTATTACAAATCTGAATACACTGAATGTACGTTACATGATGTTTTAGTTAGGACATGTGTGCTTTATAGCAAAACACTTGTGCCACAGAGCCATACATATGTAATTGTTTTGTATAGAATATCCAAGTAAGTTGCTAGACTCCAGCTGAAAAGCACTATATAAAGTTTTGAAGAAACCTACTGTGAAATACTAAAAAATCAGTGCATTCGTACTTCCAGAGTTGAAGGCAACTTCCATAAAGCTGAAAACACTGAATGGACGTTATATGTGATGTTTCAGTTGGGACTTGTGTTTGGTTTATAGCATAAAACCTTGTACCGCCCGGCCATGTATATTTTATGGTTGTGTATAGAATGTCCATGAAATTTGGTATTTTCCAGCTGAAAAGCACTATACAACGTGTAGCGAGCCATTCTGTTGCTCTGGTCCGCGGTCAGGGGGCAAGATTGGGGACACGGACACAGAGAATGGAGACAAGTCTGGTCAAAGACGAAGTCTGCCTGCTGGAGATGGAGTCTGAGTCTGTCTGCTCTCTGTCGAGTCTGACTCTGGGACTGTCCTGGCCTCTCCTTTTATATCTCTCCTGAGTCAATCTGCCTGACCTTGACTGAAAGAATCAAGATAATTATCAGAGTGTGTTCAGTGGTTGTAAACAAGTCTCTTGTCAGGGTATATGGCTCAAGATGGCTGCAAAGATAATAGCTGCTTTCGGCTCAGAGTTGGCTCCCAATAACAATGTATTGTAAAGACCTACTGAAAAGATTCCTGAGAAGCACACCATTCATCCTTACACAGCTAAAGGCAAATACTATAAAGCTGAAAACCAAGAATGAAGGTTACATGCAATGTTTCAGTTAGGAGGTGTGGCTTGTTGCATAAACACTTGTACCCCCACACCATGCATATTTCATCGTTTTGTAAAGAATGTCTAAGTAAGTTGCTTGATTCCAGCTGAAAAGCAGTATACAACTTATTGAAAAAATGTACTGTATAGATTCCTGAGAAGCACAGCATTCGTACTCCCAGAGCTAATGGCAACTACTATAAAGCTGAAAACTGAGAATGTATGCTACATGTGATGCTTTATTTAGGACATGTGTTTGGTTTGTAGCATAAAGCCTTGTACCACCCAGCCATGCATAAATAATGGTTTTGTATATAATGTCCAGGTAAGTTGCTAGATTCCAACTGTAAAGAACTATACAAGGTATTTAAAAACATAATGTAAAGATAACTGAGAAGAAAAGCATTTGTATTTCAAGAGCTAAAGGCAACTACTATATAGCTGACAACACTGAATGCACGTTACATGTGATGTTTCAGTTAGGACAAGTGTTTTGTTTGTTGCATAAACACTGGTACCACCTGGCAATGCATATTTAATGGTTTTGTATTCAGCCATTCATATTTCATGGCTTTATATAGAATGTCCAATTAAGTTGCTAGGCTCCAGCTGAAGAGCAGTATATATCGTATTGAAAAAACCTACTGTAAAGATTCCTGAGAAACACAACATTCGAAGTTCCAGAGCTAAATGCAACTAATATAAAGCTGAAAAAACTGAATGCAAGTTACATGTGATATTTCAGTTCAGATGAGTGTTTGGTTTATAGCATAAACACTTGTACCATGCATCTATGTATACTTGAGGGCTTTCTATTGAATGTCCAAGAAAGGTGATAGATTCCAGCTAAAATGCACTAAAATATGTATTGATGAAACCTACTTTAAAGAACATGAAAAGCAATGCATTCGTACTTCCAGTGCTAAAGACAACTACTATAAATCTGAATACACTGAATGCAGGTTAGATGTGACGTTTCAGTTAGTGAGTGTGTTTAGTTTAAATCATAAACACTTGTACCAAGCTGCCACCCATATTTCATTATTTTGTATATAATGTCCAAGTAAGTTGCTAGATTCCAGCTGAAAAGCACTGTAAAACATAATATGAAGTCCATAAAGAAGGAAGACCAAGTGAGGGTGATTCGGTCCTTCTTAGAA
>NW_021604767.1:6124365-6128299 GCF_004785775.1 Grammomys surdaster
GTGGAAGTTTGGGAGTGGCCCAGCCATTGTGCTGATTAAAGCATATTAAATATAAAAAAACAAACAAACAAAAAAACAAAAAAACAAAAAAAAAAAAGAAAAAGAAAATAAGTACTGTAAAGATTCCTGAGAAGCACAGCATTTGTATTTCCAGAGCTAAAGGCAGCTAATATAAAGCTGAATATCCTGAATGTACTTTACAAGTGATGTTTAAGTTAGGACATTCGTTTGGTTTATAGCATAAACACTTGTACCATGCAGCCGTGCATATTTCATTGTTTCGGATAGAATGTCTAAGTAAATTGCTAAATACCAGCTGAAAAGCAATATAGAACATATTGGAAAAACCTATTGTAAAGCACTATAAAATGTATTGAAAAAACCTACAGCATATATACGTGGAAAGCAATGTATTCATACTTCCAGATCTACAGGCAAATACTATAATGCTGAAAACACTGAATGCATGTTACATGTGATGTCTCAATTAGAAAATGTGTTTAGTTTATAGCATAAACCTTCTACCTCACGTCCATGCATACTTCATGGTTTGTATACAATATTCAAGTAAATTGCTAGATTCCAGCTGAAAAGAACTACAATAGGTATTGAAGAAACCTACTGTAAAGATATAGGAAAAGCAATGCATTCTTACTTCCAGAACTAAAGGCAACTACTATAAAGCTGAAAAAACTGGATGTACTTTAATTGTGTTGTTTCAGTTAGGACTTGTTTTTGTTTAAAAGCATAAATATTTGTACCAACTGGCCATGCATATTTCATTGTTTCACATAGAATGTCCAAGTAAGTTGAGAGATTCCAGCTGAAAAGCACTATACAAAGATTGAAGAAACCTACTGAAAAGATACCCGAAAAGCATGGCATTCATACTTCCAGATCTAAAGGCAACTACTATAAATCTGAATAAACTGAATGCACTTTACATGTTATGTTTCAGTTAGGATATATGTTTTGTTTATAGCAAAAACACTTTTACCACCCGGCCATACATATTTCATGGTTTTATATAGAATTTCCAAGTAAGTTGCTAGATTCCAGCTGAAAAACACTATGCTAGGTATAAAAGAAACATCATGTAAAGATACACAAACAGCAACTCATTCATACTTCCAGAGCTAAAGACAACTACTATAAAGCTGAATAGATTGACTGCACATTACATGTGATATTTCAGTTAGTACATGTGTGGGGTTTTTAGCATAATTTTTTTACCACAGGACATACATGTCATTATTTTGTATAGAAAGTCCAAGTAAGTTGCAAGATTCCAGCTGAAAAACACTATATAAAATATTGAAGAAACCTATTGTAAATATGCACAAGAAGCAATACATTCCTACTTCCAGAGCTTATAACTTCTATAAATCTGAATACATTTAATGCAAGGAACATGTGATGTTTCAGTTGGGATTGTGTGTTTGATTTATAGCAAAAACATTGTGCCACCCGGCCATGCACATTTCATGGTTTAATATAGAATAAACAAGTAAGTTGCTAGATTCCAGCTGAAAAACAACATATTGAAGAAACCTACTGGTAAGATACAGGAAAAGTAATGCATTCTTACTTCCAGAGCTACAGGCAACTACTATAAAGCAGAAAAAAACTGAAAGCTCCTTACATGTGATGTTTCAGTTAGTATGTGATTGTAATTAGTAGCATAAACACTTGTACCACAGGGCCATACATATGTCATTCTTTTTAATAGAATGTGCAAGATTGTTGCTAGATTCCAGCTGAACAGCACTGTACAACATTTTGAAGAAACCTACTGAAAAGATACACAAAAAGCAGCACATTCATACTTCCAGAGCTAAAGGCAAATACTCTAAAGCTAAATACACTGATTGCATGTTACATGTGATATTTCAGTTAGGACATTAGTTTGGTTGATAGCATAAACCCTTGTACCACCCAGACACATATATTTAATGGTTTTGTACAGAATGTCCAAGTAATTTGGTAGATTCCAGCTGAAAAGCACTATACAACATATTGGAAACCTATTGTAAAGACTCCTGAGATGCACAGCATTCATTCTTCCAGAGCTAAACACAACTACTATAAAAAGAAAACACTGAATGTACATTGCATGTGATGTTTAGTTAGGACGAGTGTTTGATTTATAGCATAAACCCTTTTACCACTAGGCCTTACATATTTCATGGTTCTGTATAGAATGTCCAAGTAAATTTCTAGATTCCAACTGTAAAGCACTATACAACATATTGAAAAAACCTACTGTAAAGATATCTGAAAAGCAATGCATTCATACATCCTGAGCTAGAGGAAAACTACTATAAAGCTGAAAACACTGAATGCGCATTACTTGTGATGTTTCAGTTAGGACATGTGATTGGATTATAGCATAAATACTTGTACAACAGGGCCACGCATATTTCATGGTTTTCTATAGAATGTCCAAGTAAGTTGTTAGATTCCAGTCAAAAAACACTATACTAGGTATTGAAAAACCAACTGCAAAGATACACAAAAAGTAATGAATTCATACTTCCATAGCTAAAGTCAACTACTATAAATCTGAATACACTGAATGCACACTACATTTGATCTTTCAGTTAGGATGTGCATTTGGTTTATAGCATAAACACTTGTACCACCTGGGCAGGCGTATTTCATGGTTTTGTATAGATTGTCCAAGTAAGTTGCTAGAATCCATCTTAAAAGCACTATACAACATACTGAATATACCTACTGTAAAGATTTCTGAGAAGCACAGCATTCATATTTCCAGAGCTAAAGGCAACTACTATAAATCTGAAAACACTGAATGCACATAACTTGTGATGTTTCAGTTAGAAGGTATGTTTGGTTTATAGCAAAAACAATTGTACCACCTAGCCACGCATATGTCATGGTTTTGTATAGAATGTCCAAGTAAGTTGCAAGATTCCAGCTGAAAAACACTACACAACATTTTGAAGAAACCTACTGAAAAGATACATGAAAACAATTCATTCTTACTTCCAGAGCTACAGGCAATTACTATAAAGCTGAAAACACTGAATGAATGTTACATGTGATGTTTCAGTTAGGACATTCGTTTGGTTTATAGCATAAACTCTTGTACCACACGGCCATTCATATTTCATTGTTTAGGATAGAATGTCCAAGTTCGTTGCTAGATTCCAGCTGAAAAACATTATACTAGGGACTTAAGAAACCTCCTGTAAATATACATGAACAGCATCTCATTCATACTTCCAAAGCTAAAGACAACTACTATAATGCTGATTACACTGAATGCACGTTACATGTGATGTTTCAGTTAGCACTTGTGTGTGGTTTATAGCATAAACACTAGAACCACAGGGCCATACATATGTCATTGTGTTGTATAGAATGTCCAAGTTGCTAGATTCCTACTAAAAAACACACTGTACAAAATATTGAAGAAACTTACTGTAAATATATACAAAAATCAATTCATTCCTTCTTCCAGAGCTAAAGGTAACTACTCTAAAGCTGAAAAGACTGAATGGAAGTAACATGTGATGTTTCAGTTAGGATGTGTGTTTGGTTTATAGCATGAACCTTGTAACTCCTGGCCATGCATACTTCATGTTTTAGTATAGAATATTGAAGTAAGTTGCTAGATTCCAGCTGAAGAGCTCTAAACATCATATTAAAAAAAAAAAAACAAGAGTAAAGATACACGAAAAGCAATGCAATTCTTCCAGATCAAAAGGCAACTACTATAATGCTAAAAATGCTGAATGCAATTTATATTTGATGTTTCATTTAGAATGTGTGTTTTGTTCATAGCATAAACACTTGTACCACATGGCCATGCTTATTTCATTTTCTTTTTCTTTTTTTTTTATTGGATGTTTTATTTACATTTCCTATGTTGTCCCCTTACCCCATCCCCCACCCACCCCGGAACCCCCAA
>NW_021604767.1:6128399-6218206 GCF_004785775.1 Grammomys surdaster
CCCTGGGGCATCCAGCCTTCATGAGGTCAAGGTTCTCTTCTTCCACCTATGCCCAGCAGGGCCCTCCACTCTTACATATTCAGTTGAAGCCCTGGATCCCCCCCCCTAAGTGCTCCCAGGCTGGTGGATTAGACCCTGGGAGCTGTGGTTGGTTGGTATTATTGTTCTCCTCATGGTGCCGCAAATCCTTTCAGCTCCTTCAGTCTTCACTCTAACTCCTCTATCGAGAAACCCATGATCAGTTCAATGGCTAGTTGTGAGCATCTGCCTCTGAATATGTCAGACTCTTGAAGACCTCTGAGGAGACATCCATATCAGGCTCTTATCAGCATGCACTTCCTGACTTCCACATCAGCATCTACCTTTGGTGACTGCACATGGGATGGATACTCAGGTGGAAAGGTCTTCAGACGGCCCCTCCTTCAGTTTCTGTCCCTCGCTTTGTCTCCATATTTGCTCCCTTGAGTATTTTGTTGCTCCTTCTAAGAAGGACCGAATCACCCCCACTTGGTCTTCCTTCTTTATGGACTTCATGTGGCCTGTGAGTTGCATCTTGGGCATTTCAAGGTTCTGGGCTAATATCCAATAATCAGTGAGTGAATACCATGTGTGTTCTTTTGTGATTGGCTTACCTCACTCAGGATGATAATTTCTAGTTCCATCCATTTACCTAGGAAACTCTCGAATTCATTGTTTTTAATAGCTGAGTAATACTCCATTGTGTAAATATACCACATTTTTTGAATCCATTCCTCAGTTGAAGGACATTTCTTTTGTATAGAACGTCCAAGTAAGTTTCTAGGTTACAGCTGAAAAGCACTATACAATGTATTGAAGAAACCTACAGTAAAGATAAACAAAAAGCATTGCATTTGTACTTAAATAGCTAAAGACAACTACTATAAAGCTGAATATACTGAGTGCATGTTACATGTGATGTTTCATTTAGGATGTGTGTTTGATTTACAGCATAAGCACTTGTACCACTGAGCTATGTATATTTCATGTTTTTTTTTATAGAATGTCCAAAAAATTAGGAAGATTCCAGCTGAAAAGCACTATACAAGGTATTGAAAAAACCTACTGTAAAGATAACTGACAAGAAAAGCATTCATACTTCCAGAGCTAAATGAATCTACTATAAAGCTGAAAACACTGAACGCATGTTACATGTGAATTTTCAGTTAGGTTATATTTTTGGTTTATAGCATAAACACTTGTACCATCCAGCCATGTATATTTCATGGTTTTCTATAGAATGTCCAAGTAAGTTGCTAGATTTCAGCCAAAAAGCACTGTACAAGGTATTGAAAACCCTACTGCAACGATAAACGAAAAGCAAGGCATTCATACTTCCAGATCTAAAGGCAACTACTATAAATGTGAATACACTGAATGCTCGTTACATGTCATGTTTCAGTTAGGATGTGTGTTTGGTTTATAGCATTAACACTTGTATCACAGGGCCATACATATGTCATATATGTATTGTATTATATAGAATGTCCAAAATGTTTCTAGATTCCAGCTGAATAGCACTATAAAACATATTGAAGAAACAAACTGTAAATATATACAAAAAGCAATGCATTCGTACTTACAGAGCTAAATGTAACTACTATAAATTTGAATACACTGAATTCAAGAAACATGTGATGTTTCAGTTAGGATGTGTGTTTGGTTTGTATCATAAACACTTGTACCACCTGGCCATGCATATTTAATTGTTTCAGATAGAATGTTCAAGTAAGTTGCTAGATTCCAGCTGAAAAGCACTATACAACATATTGAAGAAACCTACTGTGAAGATAAACAAAAAGTAGCACATTTGTACTTCCAGAGATAAAGGCGACTACTATAAAGCTGAATACACTAAATGCACATTACATGTGATGTTTCAGGTAGGATGTGTGTTTGATTTATAAAATAAACACTTATACAACCCAGCTATGTATATTTCATGGTTTTGTATAGAATGTCCAAATAATTTGGTAGATTCCAGCTGAAAAGCACTATACAACATATTAAAAAACCTACTGTAAAGATACCTGAGAAGCAATGCATTCATAACTCCAGAGCATAAGGCAACAACTATAAAGGTGAAAACACTGAATGTATGTTACATGTGATGTTTGAGTTAGTACGTGTTTTGTTTGTAGCATAAACACTTGTACCACCTGGCCATGCATATTGCATGGTTTTGTATAGAATGTCCAAGTAAATTGGTAGATTCCAACTGTAAAGCACTATACAACATACTGAAAAAACCTAATGTAAAGATACATGAATAGCAACTCATTCCTTCTTCCTGGGCTACAGGCACCTTCTATAAAGTTTAATACACTGAATGCACATTACATGTAATGTTTCAGTTAGTGTGTGTGTACCCAATAGCGATGCATATTTCATTGTTTTGTATAGAATGTGCAAGTAAGTTGCTAGATTCCAGCTGAAAAGCGCTATTAGATCTTATGGAAAAACCCTACTGAAAGTATACACGAAAAGGAACACATTGGTCCTTCCTGTGCTAAAGGCAACTACTATAGAGCTGAAAACACTGAATGCACGTTACTTGTGTTGTTTCAGTTAAAAAGTGTGTTTGGCTTATTGTATAAACACTTGTACCACCAGGCCATGAATATTTCATAGTTTTGTATTGAATGTGCAGTTAAGTTGCCAGATTCCAGGAGAAAAGCACTATTAGATTATATTGAAAAAAAAAAAAAAACATTGTAACGATACATAAAATGCAATGCATTCGTACTTCCAGAGCTTAAAGCGACTACTATAGAGCTGAAAACACTGAATGATTGTTACATGTGTTGTTTCAGTTAGGAGGTGTGTTTGGTATATAGCATAAACTCTTGTATAACAAGACCATGCTATTTCATTGTTTTGTATAGAATTTGCAAGTAAGTTGCTAGATTCCAATTGCAGAGCAGTATTAGAAGATATTAACAATACCTACTGTAACAGTACATGAAAAGTAACTCATTCCTACTATCAGAGCTAAAGGCAACTACTATAGAGCTGAAAACAATGAATGCTCATTACATGTGTTGTTTCAGTTAGGAAGTGTGTTTGGTTTATAGCATAAACCCTTGTACCACCAGGCCTGAATATTTCATTGTTTTTTTACCGAATGTGCAAGGATGTTTTCAGATTGCAGCTGAAAAGCACTATTAGAACATATTGAATAAAACCTACTGTAAAGATACATGAAAAGGAACACATTCATACTTTCAGAGATAAAGGCGACTACTGTAGAGATGAAAACACTGAATGCTTGTTACATATGTTGTTTCAGTTAGGAAGCGTGTTTGATTTATAACATAAACACTTGTACCACCTGGCTATGCATATTTCATTGTATTGTATAGAATGTGTAAGTAACTTGCTAGGTTCCAGCTGAAAACTCTATTAGAACATATTGAAAAAAACCTACTGTAAAGATACATGAAAAGGAATGCATTCATACTTCCAGAGCTAAAGGCAAATACTACAGAGCTGAAAACACTGAATGCTCCTCACATGTGTTGTTTCAGTTAGGAAGTGTGTTTGGTTTATAGCATAAACACCTGTACCACCTGGCCATGCATATTTCATTGTTTTGTATAGAATGTGCAAGTATGTTGCTAGATTCAACCTTAAAAGCACTATAAGAATGTATTGAATAAAACCTACTGTAAATATAGACAAAAAGGAATGCATTCGTAATTCCAGAGCTAAAGGCAACGACCATAGAGCTGAAAACACTGAATGATTCTTAGATGTGTTGGTTCAGTTAGGAAGTGTTTTTGGTTTATACCATAAACACTAGTACCATCCGGGCATGTATATTTCATTGATTTGTATAGAATGTGCAAGTTAGTTGCTAGATTCCAGCTCAAAATCACTATTAGCACGTATTGAAAAAAAAAAAACCACTATAAAGATTCAACAAAAGCAATGTATTCTTACATCCAAAACTAAAGGCAACAAGTATAGTGGTGAAAACACTGAATGCACTTTACATGTGTTGTTTCAGTTAGGAGGAGTGTGTGGTTTATAGCATAAACACTTGTACCACATGGCCATGCATATTTCATTGTTTTGTATAGAATATGCAGGTATGTTGCTAGATTCCAACTGAAAAGCAGTATTAGAAGATATTGAAAAAACCTACTGTAAAGATACGCCAAAAGGAACTCATTTGTATTTCCAGAGCTAAATGCAACTACTATAGAGCTGAAAACACTGAATGCATGCTACATGTGTTGGTTCAGTTAGGAATTATGTTTAGTTTATAGCATAAACACTTGTACCACCCTGCTATGTATATTTCAATATGTTCTAATAGTGCTTTTCAGCTGGAATTTATGAACATACTTGCACATTCTATACAAAACAATGAGATATGCATGGTCATATGGTATAAGTGTTTATGCTATAAACCAAAAATACATCCTAACTGAAACAACACATGTAAAGAGCATTCAGTGTTTTCAGCTTTTCAGCTGGAATCTCAGAACTTACTTGAACATTCTATACAAAACAGTGAAATATACATGGCCAGGTTGTATAAGTGTTCATGCTATAAACCAAACACACTTCCTAACTGAAACAACACATATAAAGAGCATTCAGTGTTTTCAGCTCTGCAGTAGTTGCCTTTAGCTCTGGATGTAAGAATGCATTGCTTTTCTCGAATCTTTGTACTGTTTTTTTTTTTTAATACGTTCTAATAGTGCTTTTAACCTGGAATCTAGCAACTTACTTGCACATTCCATACAAAATAATGAAATATACATAGCAGGGTGGTACAAGTGTTTATGCTATAAACTAAACATAATTCCTAACTGAACCAACACATGTAGCATGCATTCAGTGTTTTCAGCTCTATAGTAGTTGCATTTAGCTCTGGAAATACAAATGAGTTCCTTTTGGTGTATCTTTACAGTAGGTTTTTTCAATATCTTCTAATACTGCTTTTCAGTTGGAATCTAGCAACATACCTGCATATTCTATACAAAACAATGAAATATGCATGGCCATGTGGTACAAGTGTTTATGCTATAAACCACACACTCCTCCTAACTGAAACAACTGTAAAGACTCATGAAAAGGAATGCATTCGTATTTCCAGAACTAAAGGCAACTACTATAGGGCTGAAAGCACTGAATGCTTGTTACATATGTTGTTTCAGTTAGGAAGTGTGTTTGGTTTACAGCATAAACAATTGTACCACCCAACCATGCATATTTCATTGTTTTGTATACAAGGTAAAAGTAAGTTGCTAGATTCCAGCTGAAAACACTATTAGAACATACTGAAAAAAAAAACACTGGAAAGATACGGGAAAAGCAATGCATTAGTACTTCCAGAGCTAATTGCCACTACTATAGAGCTGAAAACATTGAATGCTTTTTACAAGTGTTGTTTCAGTTAGGAGATGTTTTTGGTTTGTAGCATGAACACTTGTACCACCTGGCCATGAATATTTCATTGTTTTGTATAGAATGTGCAAGTAAATTGCTGGATTCCAGCTGAAAAGCAGTTTAGAAGGTATTGAGAAAAACTACTGTAAAGATACCCAAAATGCAACACATTCTTACTTCCAGAGCTGAAGGCAACTACAGTACAGCTGAAAAAACTGAATTCATGTTACATATGACATTTCAGTTGGGATGTGTGTTTGCTTTAAAGCATGAACACTTGTACCACCCGGCCATGTGTATTTCATTGTTTTATATAGAATATCCAAGTAAGATGCTAGATTCCAGCATCAAAACACTATAAAATGTATTGAAAAAACCTACTGTAAAGATACACAAAATGCAACAGATTTGCACTTCCAGAGGTAAAGGCAACTACAATACAGCTGTACACACTAATTTCACATTACATGTAACATTTAGTTACTTCATGTGTTTGGTTTCAAGCAAAAACACTTGTATCAAAGGGCCATGTTTATTTCATGTATTTCATTGTTTTATATAGAATGTCCAATTAAGTTGTTAGATTCCAGCAGAAAAGGACAATACAATGTATTGAAAAAACCTACTGTCAAAGTACGCGAAATGCAACACTTTCGTACTTCCAGAGCATATGTCAACTACAATACAGATGAAAACCCTGAATGCAAGTTACATGTGATGTTTCAGTTAGGATGTGTGTTTGGTTTAAAGCATAAACACTTGTACCACACGGCCATGGGTATTTCATTGTTTTATATCGAATGTCAAAGTAAATTGCTAGATTCCAGCTGAAAAGCACCATGCAACCTATTGAGAAAAACTACTGTAAAGATACTCGAAAAGCAATTCATTCTTAATTCTGGAGCTAAAAGCAAACACAATACAGCTGAATACCCAGAATGCAAGTTACATGTGATGTTTCAGTTAGGACGTGTTTTTGGTTCAAATCATAAACACTTGTACATCCCGGCCATGAGTATTTCATTGTTTTGTATGATATGTCAAATAAGTTGCTAGATTCCAGCTGAAAAGCACCATACAACATGTTGAGAATACGTACTGTAAAGATATGTGATAAGCAATGTATTCTAACTTACAGAGCATATATCAACTGTAATACAGCTGAAACATTGAATGCAAGTTACATGTGATATTTCAGTTAGGATGTTTGTTTGGTTTAAAGCATAAACACTTGTACAACCCGACCATTCTCATTTCATTGTTTTGTATATAATGTCCAAGAAAGTTGCTAGATTCCAGCCGAAGAGCACCATACAACCTAGTGAGAAAACCTACGGTAAAGATACTCGAAAAGCAGTGCATTCATACTTCCAGAGCTAAAAGCAACTACAATACAGCTGAAAACCCAGAATTCAAGTTACATGTGATTTTTTCAGTTAGGATCTGTGTTTGCTTTAAAGCATAAACACTTGTACCACCCGGCCATGCATATTTCACTGTTTTGTATAGAATGTCCAAGGTCCAAGTAAGTTGCTAGATTCCAGCAGAAAAGCACCATACAAACTATTGAGAAAACCTACTGTAAGGTTACTGGAAAAGCAGTGCATTTTAACTTCCAGAGCTAAAAGCAACAACAATACACCTGAAATCCCTGAATGCAATTTACATGTGATGTTTCAGTTAGGTTGTGTGTTTGCTTTAAAGGAAAAACTCTTGTACCACCCAGCCAAGCGTATTTCATTGTTTTGTATAGAATGTCCAAGTAAGATGTTAGATTCTGGCAGAAAAGCACCATACCACCTACTGATAAAATCTACTGTACAGATATTCAAAAAGCAATGCATTCTCAGTCCAGGTCTAAAAGCAAGTACAATACTGCTGAAAACCCTGAATTCAAGTTACATGTGATGCTTCAGTAAGGACTTGTGTTTGGTTTAAAGAATAAACACTTGTACCACATGGCCATGTGTCTTTCATTGCTTTGTATAGAACGTCCAAGTAAGTTACTAGATTCCAGAAGAAAAGCACCATGCAAACTATTGAGAACACCTACTGTAAATATACTCAAAAAGCAGTGCATCCTTACTTCCAGAGCTAAAAGCAACTACAATACAGCTGAAAACCCTGAATGTAAGTTACATGTGATTTTCAGTTAGGATGTGTGTTTGCTTTAAAGCATAAACACTTGTACCACCTGCTTATGCGTATTTCATGTAAGTTGCTAGATTCCAGCTGAAAAGCAACATACAACATATGGAGTATACCAACTGTTTAGATATGCGAAAAGCAATGAATTCTTACTTCCAGAGCATATATCAACTAGAATACAGCTGAAAACCCTGCATTGTAGTTATATGTGATGTTTCAGTAAGGACTTGTGTTTGGCTTAAAGCATAAACTCTTGTACCACACAGCCATGCGTATTTCATTGTTTTGAATAGAATATCCAAGTAAGTTGCTAGATTCCAGGAGAAAAGCACAATGCAAAGTTGAGAAAACCAGTGTAAAGACATGTGAAAACAATTCATTCTTAATTCCAGAGCTAAAAGCAACTACAATACCTCTGAAAACCCTGAATGCAAGTTACATGTGATGTTTCAGTTAGGATGTGTGTTTGCTTTACAGCATAAACACTTGTACAACCCGGCCATGAGTATTTCATTGCTTTGTATATAATGTCCAGGTAAGTTGCAAGATTCCAGCAGAAAAGCACCATACAACATACTGAGAATGCCTACTGTAACGATACAGGAAAAGCAATGAATTCTCACTTCCAGAGCATACATCACCTAGAATACAGCTCAAAACAGTGAATGCAAGTTACATATGATGTTTCAGTTAGGATGGGTATTTGGTTTAAACCATAAACACTTGCACCACCGGGCCATGCT
The DNA here is from genome assembly GCF_004785775.1 of Grammomys surdaster. NCBI lineage: Eukaryota > Metazoa > Chordata > Mammalia > Rodentia > Muridae > Grammomys > Grammomys surdaster. The sequence continues at coordinate 6,136,709 of NW_021604767.1, forward strand.
TACTTCATAGTTTTGTATAGTATGTCCAATTAAGTTGCTTTATTTGAGCAGTAAAGCACCATACAACATATGGAGAAAACGTACTGTACTAATACGCGAAAAGCAATGGATTCTCACTTCCAGAACTAAAAGCAACTACAATACAGCTAAAAACCCTGAATTCAAGTTACATGTGATGTTTCAGTAAGGACTTGTATTTTGTTTAAGGCATAAACTCTTGTACCACATGGCCATGCGTATTTCATTGTTTTGAATAGAATGTCCATGTAAGTTGCTAGATTCCAGCCGAAAAGCACCATACAACCTATGGAGAAAACCTACTGGTAAGATACTGGAAAAGCAGGCATTCTTACTTCTAGAACTAAAAGCATCTACAGTACATCTGAAATCCCGGAATGCAAGTTACATATGATGTTTCAGTTAGGACTTGTTTTTGGATCAAATCATAAACACTTGTATCACCCGGACATGAGTATTTCATTGTTATGTGTGGTATGTCCATGTAAGTTGCTAGATTCCAGCTGAAAAGCACCATACAATCTATAGAGTAAACCTACTGTAAAGATATTTGAAAAGCTATGCATTGTAACTTAAATAGCTATCGGCAACTTCAATACCTGTGAAAAACCTGAATGCAAGTTACATGTGATGTTTCAGTTAAGACGTGTGTTTTCTTTAATGCATAACCACTTGTACCACCCGGTCATGCATATTTCACAGTTTTGTATAGAATGTCCAAGTAAGTTGTGAGATTCCAGCAGAAAAGCACCATACAAACTATTGAGTAAACCTACTATAAATATACTCGAATAGCAATGCATTTTTACTTACAGAGCTAAAGGCAGCTACATTACAGCTGAAAAACCTGAATGCAAATTACATGTGATGTTTCAGTTAGGCTGTGTGTTTCTTTAAAGCATAAACACTTGTACCACCCATCCACGCATATTTCACTGTTTTGTATAGAATGTCCAAGTAATTTGCTGAATTCCAGCAGAAAAACACCATACAACCTATTGAGAAAATGTACTGAAAATATACTCGAGAAGCAGTGCAGTCTTAGTTTCAGAGCTAAAAGCAACTACAATACACCTGAAATTTCTAAATGCAGTTTCCATGTGATGTTTCAGTTAGGACATGTGTGGTTTAAAGCAAAAACACTTGTACCACCCAGCCATGTGTATTTCGTTGTTTTGTAAAGAATGAAAAAGTAATATAATAGTTTCCAGCAGAAAAGCACCAGACACCCTACTGAGAAAATCTACTGTAGAGATATGGGAAAAGTAATGCATTCTCACTTACAGATCTAAAAGCAACTACAATACAGCTGAAAACCCTGAATTCAATTTACATGTGATGCTTCAGTAAGGACGTATGTTTGGTTTAAAGCATAAACTCTTGTAGCACCTGGCCATATGTATTTCACTGTTCTTTATAGAATGTCCAAGAAAGTTGCTAGATTCCAGCAGAAAATCATCATACAACCTAATGAGAAATACTATTGTAAATATACTTGAAAAGCAGTGCATTCTTACTTCAAGAGCTAAAAGCAACTACAGTACAGCTTAAAACCCTGAATGCAAGTTACATGTGATGTTTCAGTTAGGATGTGTGTTTGGTATAAAGCATAAACACTTGTACCAACTGGCCATGCATATTTCATTGTTTTGTATAGAATGTCCAACTAAGTTGCTAGATTCCATTAGAAAAGCACCATACAACATATTGGGAATACATACTCTAAAGATTCATGAAAAGCAATGAATTCTTACTTCCAGAGAATATATCAACTAGAATACACCTCAAAACCCTGATTTCAAGTTACATGTGATGTTTCAGTAAGGACTTGTGTTTGGCTTAAAGCATAAACTCTTGTACCACCTAGCCATGCGTATTTCATTGTTTAGTATAGAATGTTCAAGGAAAGTGCTAGATTCCAGTAGAAAAGCACCATACAACCTATTAAGAAAACCTACTTTAAAGATACTGGAAAAGCAACTCATTCTTAATTCCAGAGCTAAAAGCAATTACAATACAGCTGAAAACCCAGAATTCAAGTTACGTATGATGTTTCAGCTAGGATGTGTGTTTGTTTTAAAGAATAATCACTTGTACCACCCGGCCATGTGTATTTAATTATTTTGTATATAATGTCAAAGAAAGTTGCTAGATTCCTGCTGAAAAACACCATACAACCTACTGAGAAAACCTACTGTAAAGATACTCGAAAAGCAGTGCATTCTTACTCAAAGAACTAAAAGCAACTACAATAAAAGCTGAAATCCCTGAATAGAAGTTACATGTGTTGTTTCAGTTAGGACGTGTTTTTGGATCAAATCATAAACACTTGTACAACCTGGCCATGTGTATTCCATTGTTTTGTATGGAATGTCCAAGTAAGTTGCTAGATTCCAGCTGAAACGGACCATACAACCTACTGAGTAAACCTACTGTAAAGATACTTGAAAAGCAATGCATTCTTACTTACAGAGCTCAAGACCATGACAATAGAGCGAAAAACCTGAATGCAAGTTACATGTCATGTTTCAGTTAGGAAGTGTGTTTTGCTTAAAGCATTAAACACTTGTTCCACCTGGCCATGCATATTTACTGTTTTGTATAGAATATCCAATAAGTTGCTAGATTCCAGCAGAAAAGCATCATACAAACTATTGAGTAAACCTACTGTAAAGATACTTGAAAAGCAGTGCATCCTTACTTAAAGAGCTAAAATCAATACAATACAGCTATAACCCCTGAATGCAAGTTACATGTGATATTTCAGTTAGGACGTGTTTTTGGTTCAAATCATAAACACTTGTACCACCTGGCAATGAGTATTTCATTGTTTTGTTTCGAATGTCCAAGTAAGTTGCTAGATTCCAGTGAAAAGCACCATACAAACTATTGGGAAAACCGACTCTACAGATAAGCAAAAAGCAATGCATTCTCACTTCCAGATCAAAAAGCATCTACAAAACAGCTGAAAACCCAGAATTCAAGTTACATGAGATGTTTCAGTAAGTACTTTTGGTTGGTTTAAAGCTTAAACACTTGTACCACCGGATCATCAGTATTTCATTGTTTTGTGTGGAATGTCCTAGAAAGTTGCTAGATTCCAGCTGAAAAGCTCCATACAAACTATTAATTAAACCTACTGTAAAGATACTCGAATAGCAATGCATTCTTCCTTACAGAGCTAAAGGCAACTACAATACAGCTGAAAAACCTGAATGAAAGTTACATGTGATGTGTAAGTTAGGACACATGTTTCGTTTAAATCATAAAAACTTGGCCATGAATATTAAATTGTTTTGTATAGAATGGTCCAACTATGTTTCTAGATTCCATGAGAAATGCACCGTACAAATTATTGAGAAAACCAACTGGAAAGATACTCGAAAAGCATTGCATTCTTACTTTCAGAGCTAAAAACAATACACCTGAAATCCCTGAATGCAATTTACATGTCCTGTTTCAGTTAGGATGTGTTTTTGGTTTAAAGCAAAAACACTTGTACCACCCAGCCAAGCGTATTTCGTTGTTTTGTATAGAATGTCCAAGTAAGATTTTAGATTCCAGCAGAAAAGCTCCATACAACCTACTGAGAAAATCTACTGTACAGATATGCAAATAGCAGTGCATTCTCAATTCCTGATCTAAAAGCAACTACAATACTGCTGAAAACCATGAATTCAAGTTACATGTGATGCTTCAGTAGGGACTCATTTTTGGTTTAAAGCATAAAAATTTAACCACCCAGCCATGTGTATTTCATTGATTTTAATAGAATGTTCAAGTAAGTTGCTAGATTCCAGCAGAAAAGCACCATACAAGCTATTGAGAAATCCTATTGTAAATATACTCGAAAAGCAGTACATTCTTGCCTCCAGAGCTAAATGCAACTACAATACAGCTTAAAACCCTGAATGCAATTACATGTGATGTTTCAGTTAGGATGTGTGTTTGGTTTAAAGCATAAACACTTGTACCACCCGGCCATGCATATTTAATTGCTTTGTATAGAATGTCCAAGTAAGGTTCTAGATTCCAGCAGAAAAGAACCATACACCATATTGAGAATACATATAGTAAAGATACATGGAAAGCAATGAATTCTTAATTCCAGGAGAATTAAGAATTCTTAGATTCCAGCAGAAAAGCAGTATACAACATACTGTAAAAATCTATTGTAAAGATACAAGATATGCAACACTTTCATACTTCCAGAACCAAAGGCAAGTACAACACAGCTGAAAACACTTAAATCACTTTACATGTGACAATTCATTTAGGACATGTGTTTCGTTTAACACATAAACACTTGTACCACCTGCCTATGTATATTACATTGTCTTATATAGAATGTAGAAGTAAGTTGCTAGATTCCAGCAGAAAAGCACTATACAATGAATTGAAAAAAACCCACTGTAAAGATCCGCGCAATGCAACACATTCGAAGTTCCAGCTCTAAAATCAACTGCAACACAGCTGAAAAAAACTTAAATCATGTTACATATGACATTTCAGTTAGTTAGTGAGTTGGGTTTAAAGCATAAACACTTATCCCATCCGGCCATTTATATTTCATTGTCTTTTATGGAATGTCCAAGTAAGTTGCAAGATTCCAGCTGAAAAGCACTATACAACATGTTGAAAAAAACTATTTTAAAGATACAAGAAATGCAACACATTCCTACTTCCAGAGATAAAGGCAACTACAACGGAGCTGAAAACATTTAAATTACTTTACATGTGACATTTCAGTTAGGATGTGTGTTTGGTTTAAAGCATAAACACTTCTACTGTCAGGCAATGTATATTTCATTGTGTTATTAAGACAGTCCTAGTAAGTTGCTTGATTCCAGTAGAACAGCACTATAAAATGTATTATAAAAACCTACTGTAAATATATGAGCAATGCAACACATTTGTACTTCCATAGCTAAAGGCAATTATAACACAGCTGAAAACACTTAAATCATGTTACATGTGACATTTCAGTTAGGACCTGTGTGTGGTTTATAGCATAAACACTTGTACCATCCAGCCATATATGTTTCATTGTGTTATATAGAATGTGGTAGTTAGTTGCTTGATTCCAGTAGAACAGCACTATACAATGTAGTACAAAATCCTACTGTTAACATACGCACAATGCAACACATTCGTACTTCCAGAGCTAAATGTAACTACAACACAGCTGAAAACACTTCAATCATGTTACGTGTGATATTTCAGTTAGGACCTGTGTTTGGTTTAAAGCACAATCACTTGTACCATCCAGCCATGTATATTTCATTGTGTTATATAGAATGTCCAAGTAAGTTGCTAGATTCAAGCAGAAAAGCACTATACAATGTATTGTAAAAACCTACTGTAAAGATATGTGCAATGCAACACATTCCTACTTCCAGAGGTAAAGGCAACTACAACACAGCTGAAAACACTTAAATCATGTTACATGTGATATTTCAGTTAGGACCTATGTTTGGTTTAAAGGATAAACCCTTGTACCATTCGGCAATGCATATTTCATTGTGTTACATAGAGTGTCCAAGTAGGTTGCTAGATTCAAACAGAAAAGCTTTATACAAGTTGCTGAAAAAACTGCCTGTAAAGATATGCACAATGCAAATAAATTGTACTTCCAGAGCTAAAGGCAACTACAACACAGATGAAAACACTTAAATCATGTTTAATGTGACATTTTAGTTAGGACATGTGTTTGGTTTAAAGCACAAACACTTGTACTGTCCAGCCATGTATATTTTATTGTGTTATATAGGTTGTTCAAGTAAGTTGCTAGATTACAGCAGAAAAGCACTATACAATGTATTGAAAAAACCTAGTGTAAATATACAAGCATGCAACACATTCGATGTTCCAGCTCTAAAGGCAACTACTAGACAGCTGAAAACAATTAAATCACTTTACATGTGCTATTTCAGTTAGGATATGTATTTGGTTTAAAGCATAAACACTTGTACCATACAGACATTTATATTTCATTGTCCTATATGGAATGTCCAAGTAAGTTGCCAGATTCCAGCAGAAAAACACTATACAACATATTGAAAAAACCTATTGTAAAGGTACAAGAAATGCAACATGTTCGTACTTCCAGAACGAAAGGCAACCACAACACAGCTGAAAACACTTAAATCATGTTACATGTGACAGTTTGTTAGGTCTTGTGATTGGGTTAAAGCATAAACACTTGTACCATCCAGCCATGCATATTCCTTTGTGTTATATAGAATGTCTAATTAAGTTGCTAGATTCCAAAAGAAAGGACTATACAATGTATTGAAAGAAACCCAATGTAAAGATAGGGGCAATGCCACACATTCATAGTTCCAGCTCTATAATGAACTGCAAAACAGCTGAAAACACTTCAATCACTATACATGTGACATTTCAGTTACTTTGTGAGTTTGGTTTAAAGCATAAACACTGGTTCCATCCCGTCAGGTATATTTCGTTGTCTTATATGGAATGAACAAGTATGTTGCAGGATTCCAGCAGAAAAGCACTATACAACGTATTGAACTACTGTAAAGATACTTGCAATGCAACACATTCATACTTCCAGAGATAAAGGCAACTACAACACAGCTGAAAACATTTAAATTACTTTACATGTGACATTTTAGTTAGGACCTGTGTTTGGTTTAAAGCCTAAACACTTCTACTGTCCAGCAATGTATATTTCATTGTGTTACTCAGACTGTCCTAGTAAGTTGCTTGATTCCAGTAGAACAGCACTATACAATGTATTAAAAAAACTACTATAAATATACATGCAATGCAACACATTTGTACTTCGAGAGCTAAAGGCAACTACAACAGAGGTCAAAACACTTAAATCACTTTATATGTGACCTTTCAGTAAGGACGTGTGTTTTGTTTATTTCATAAACACTTGTACAATCTGACCTTATATATTTCATTGTGTTATATAGAATGTCCAAGTAAGTTGCTAGATTTCAGCAGAAAAGGACTATACAATGTATTAAAAAATCCAGTTAAGATGTGTGTTTGGTTTATAGCATAAACACTTGTATCATCCGGCCATTTATATTTAATTGTCTAAATGGAATGTCAAAGTAAGTTGCTAAAATCTAGCAGAAAAGCACTATACACTGTACTGAAACTATCTACTATAAAGATACATGCAATGTAATATATTCATACTACAAAAGGCAACTAAAACACAGCTGAAAAAACTTAAATCATGTTACCTGTGACATTTCAGTTAAGACTTGTGTTTGTTTTATAGCATAAACACTTGTACCATCCGGCCATATATATTTCATTGTGTTATATAGAATGTCCTAGTAAGTTGCTTGATTCCAGCAGAAGGTATTAAAAAAACCTACTGTAAATATACTTGCAATGCAAAACATTCATACTTCCAGAGCTAAAGGCAACTACAACACAGTTGAAAACACTTAAATCACATTACATGTGACATTTCAGTTAGGACATGTGTTTGGTTTAAAGCATAAGCACTTGTACCGTCCGGCCATGTATATTTCATTTTGTTATATCTAATGTCCAAGTAAGTTGCTAGATTCTAGTAGAAAAGCACTATACAAATTATTGAAAGAAACCCACTGTAAAGATAAGGGCAGTGCAACACATTCGTAGTTCCAGCTCTATAATGAACTGCAAAACAGCTGAAAACACTTCAATCACTATACATGTGACATTTCAGTCACTTTGTGAGTTTGGTTTAAAGCAAAAATGTAACTTGATGTTTTAAACCAAACTCACAAATTTACTGAAATGTCACATATAACTTGATTTATGTGTTTTCAGCTGTGGTGTAGTTGACTTTAGAGCTGGAAATCTGAATGTGTTGCATGTCTTTACAGTGGTTTTTTTTCAATACATTATATAGTGCTTTTCTGCTGGAATATAGCAACTTAATGGGACATTCTATATAACAAAATGAAATATACATTGCCAGACGGTAGAAGTGTTTATGTTTTAAACCAAACACCGGTACTAACGGTACTAACTGAAATGTCACATGTAAAGTGATTGAAGTGGTTTCAGTTGTTTTGCAGTTCACTTTAGAGCTGGAACAACAAATGTGTTGCATTGCCCATGTCTTTACAGTGGGTTTTTTTCAATACATTTTATAGTGCTTTTCTTCTGTAATCTAGCAACTTACTCCAAAAGTATATAAAACACAATGAAATATACATGACTGAACGGTACAATTGATTATGCTTTAAACCAAACACAGGTCCTAAGTGAAATGTCACATGTAATGTGATTTAAGTGTTTTCACCTGTGTTGTAGTTGTCTTTATCTCTGTAAGTAGGAATGTGTTGTATTGCACATATCTTTATAGTAGGTTTTTCCAATAAGTTGTATAGTGCTTTTCTGCTGGAATCTAGCAACTTACTTGGACATTCTATATAACACAATGAAATATATATGGACAGATGGTACAAGTGTTTATGCTTTAAACCAAACTCACAAATAACTGAAATGTGACATATAGCTTGATTTGAGTTGCCATGCAACTCATTCCTAGTTAGAGCTCTAAAGTCATCTACAACACAGCTGAAAATACTTAAATCAAGTTATATGTGACATTTCAGTTAGGACATGTGTTTGGTTTAAAGCACAAACACTTGTACCATCCACCCGTGTATATTTCATTGTGTTATACAGAATGTTGAAGTTTGTGGGTAGATTCGAGCAGAAAAGCACTATACAATGTAAAAAAAAAAACCTAGTGTAAATATACAAGCAGTGCAACACATTCGAAGTTCCAGCTCTAAAGTCAACTGTAACCCAGCTGAAAACACTTAAATCACTTTACATATGACAGTTAAGTTACTTTGTGAGTTTGGTTTAAAGCATAAACACTTGTACAATCCGGACATTTATATTTAATTGTCTTATATGTAATGTCCAAGTAAGTTGCTAGATTCCAACAGAAAAGCACTATACAACATATTGAAAAAACCTATTGTAAAGATACAAGAAATGCAAGACATTCATACTTCCAGAACTAAAGGCAAGTACAACACAGCTGAAAACACATAAATCACTTTACATGTGACAATTCATTTAGGACATGTGTTTGGTTTAAAGCATAAACACTTGTACCATCTGGCTATGTATATTTCATTGTGTTACATAAAATGTCCAAATAAGTTTCTAGATTCCAGCAGAAAAGCACTATACAATGAATTGGAAAAAACACACTGTAAAGATATGCGAAATAAAACACATTCGAAGTTCCAGCTCTAAATTTAACTGCAGCACAGCTGAAAAAACTTAAATCACGTTACATATGACATTTCAGGTAGTTTGTGAGTTTGGTTTAAAGGATAAACACTTGTCCCATCTGGCCATTAATATTTGATTGTCTTATATGGAATGTCCAAGTAAGTTGCTAAATTCCAGCAGAAAAGCACAATACAAGGTATTGAAAATACCTAGTGTAAATATACCTGCAATGAAACACATTCGTACTTCCAGAGCTAAAGGCAACTACAACACAGCTGAGAACACTTATATAACTTTACAAGTGACAATTCAGTTAGGTCCTGTGATTGGTTTATACAATAAACACTTGTACCATCCGTCAATGTATATTTCATAGTCTTATATAGAATGTCCTAGTAAGTTGCTTGATTTCAGTAGAACAGCACTATACAATGTATTAAAAAAAATCTACTGTAAGTATACATGCAATGCAGCACATTCGTAGTTCAAGACCTAAAGGTAACTACAACACAGCTGAAAACACTAAAATCACTTTACATTTGACATTTCAGTTAGGACCTCTGATTGGTTTATAGCATAAACACTTGTACCATCCGGCTATTAAATATTTCATTGTGTTATATAGAATGTCCAAGAAAGTTTCTAGATTCCAGCAGAAAAGCACTATACAATGTATTGAAAAAACCTACTGTAAAGATATGCACAAGGCAACACATTCGTACTTCCAATGCTAAGGACAACTACAACACAGATAAAAACAATTATATCATATTACATATGACATTTTAGTTTGGACATGTGTTTGGTTTAAAGCACAAACACTTGTACCCTCCTGCCATGTATATTTCATTGTGTTATATGGAATGTCCAAGTAAGTTGCTAGATTCCAGCAGAAAAGGACTATAAAAGGTATTGAAAAAAACTGACTGTAATGATATGTGCAATGTAACATATTCAGAGTTCCAGCTCTAAAGTCAACTGCAACAAACCTGAAAACACTTAAATCAGGTTACATTTGGCATTTCAGTTAGTTTGTAAGTTTGGTTTAAAGCATAAACACATGTACCATCCAGCCATATATATTTCATTGTCTTATACGGAATGTCCAAGTAAGTTGCTAGATTCCAGCAGAAAAGCACTATACAACATATTGAAGAAACCTATTGTAAAGATATAAGAAATGCAAGACATTCATACTTCCAGAACTAAAGGCAACTATTACACAGCTGAAAACATTTAAATCAAGTTATATGTGACATTTCAGTTAGTTTGTGAGTTTTGTTAAAAGCATAAACATTTGTATCATCCGTTCAGTTACATTTCATTGTCTTATATGGAATGTCCAAGTATGTTGCAAGATTCCAGCAGAAAAGCACTATACAATGTGTTGAAAAAAACCTACTGTAAAGATGTGCGCAATGCAACACATTCGTACTTCCAGAGCTAAAGGCAACTACAACACAGGTGAAAAACTTAAATTACTTTACATGTGACATTTCAGTTAGGATATGTGTTTGGTTTAAAGCATAAACACTTGTATCATATGGCCATGTATATTTCATTGTGTTATATAGACTGTCCTAGTTAGTTGCTTGATTCCCGTAGAACAGCACTATACAATATATTAAAAAAATCTACTGTAAACATACTCACAATGCAACACTTTCCTACTTCCAGAGCTTAAGGCAACTACAACACAGCTGAAAACACTTAAATCACATTATGTGTGCCATTTAAGTTAGGACCTGTGTGTGGTTTATAGCATAAACACTTGTACCATCCGGCCATGTATATTTCATTTTGTTATATGGAATGTCCTAGTAAGTTGCTTGATTCCAGTAGAACAGCACTATACAATGTTTTAAAAATTTACAGAAAAGCACTATACAATGTATTGAAAAAACCTAGTGTAAAGATATGGGCAATGCAACACATTAGTACTTCCAGAGCTAATGGCAACTACAATACAGCTGAAAACACTTAAATCATGTTACATGTGACATTTTAGTTAGGACATGTTTTTGGTTTAAAGCACAAACATTTGTACCATCCACCCGTGTATATTTCATTTTGTTATATACAATGTTCAAATAAGTTGCTAGATTGAAGCAGAAAAGCACTATACAATATATTCAAAAAACCTAGTGTAAATATACAAGCAATGCAACACATTCGAAGTTCCAGCTCTAAAGTCAACTGCAGCACAGCTGAAAACACTTAAATCAGATTACATATGACATTTCAGTTATTTTGTGAGTTTGGTATAAAGCATAAACACTTTTACCATCCGGGAATTTATATTTCATTGTCTTATATGGAATGTCCAAGTAAGTTGCTAGATTCCAGCAACATGTGACATTTCAGTTAGGTCGTTTGATTGTTTTAAAGCATAAACACTTGTAACATCTGGCCATATATATTTCTTTGTGGTATATAAAGTCCAAGTGAGTTGCTTGATACAATGTATTGATAAAAAATCCACTGTAAAGATATGCGCAATGCAACACATTCATAGTTCCAGCTCTAAAGTCAACTACAACACAGCTGAAAATGTTTAAATCAAGTTATATGTGACATTTCAATTAGTTTGTGAGTTTCAGGTAGTTTGAGAGTTTGGCTTAAAGCATAAACACTTGTATCATCAGGTCAGGTATATTTCGTTGTCTTAAATGGAATGTCCAAGTAAGTTGCAAGATTCCAGCAAAAGCACTATACAATATATTCAAAAAACCTACTGTAAAGATGTGCACAATGCAACACACTTGTACTTTCAGAGTGAAAGTCAACTACAACACAGCTGAAAACACTTAAATTACATTACATGTGACATTTCAGTTATGTTGTGTGCTTGTTTTACAGCATAAACACTTGTACCATCCTGCCATGTATATTTCATTGTGTTATATAGAATGTCCTAGTAAGTTTGCTTGATTCCAGTAGAACAGCACTATACAATTTATTAAAAAAAATTACTGTAAAGGAACGCACAATGCAACTCATTTGTACTTCCAGAGATAAAGGCAACTACAAAGCAGCTGAAAACACTTAAATTACTTTACACGTGACATTTCAGTTAGGATATGTGTTTGGTTAAAAGCATAAACACTTGTACCATCCTGCCATTTATATTTCATTGTGCTATATAGAATGTCCAAGTGTGTTGCTAGATCCCAGCAGAAAAGGATTATACAATGTATTGAAAAAACCTACTGTAAAGATATGCGCAATGAAACACATTAGTACTTCAAGATCTAAAGGCAATTATGACACAGCTGAAAACACATAAATCATGTTACATGTGAAATTTTAGTTAGGACATGTGTTTGTTTTAAAGCACAAACACTTCTAACGTCCGGCCATGTATATTTCATTGTGTTATATAGAATGTTCAAGTAAGTTGCTAGATTCCCCCAGAAAAGCACTATACACTGTATTAAAATAACCTAGTGTAAATGTACAAGCAATGCAACACATTCGAAGTTGCAGCTCTAATGTCAACTGCAACACAGCTGAAAACACTTAAATCCCGGTAAAGTGACATTTCAGTGAGTTTGTGAGTTTGGTTTAAAGCATCAACACTTGTACCATCTGGATATTTATATCTCATTGCCTTTTATGGAATGTCCAAGTCAGTTGCTAGATTCCAGCAGAAAAGCACTATACAACATATTGAAAAAACCTATTGTAAAGATACAAGAAATGCAACACATTCATACTTCCAGAACTAAGGGCGACTACAACACAGCAGAAAACACTTAAATCATGTTACATGTGACATTTCAGTTAGGAACAGTGTATGGTTTACAGCATAAACACTTGCACCATCCAGCCATATATATTTCATTGCATTATATAGAATGTCCAAGTATGTTGCAATATTCCAGCAGAAAAGCACTATACAATGTACTGAAAAAACCTACTGTGAAGATATGTAAAATGCAACACATTAGTACTTCCAGAGATAAAGGCAACTACAACACAGCTGAAAACATTTAAATTACTTTACATTCGACATTTCACTTAGCATGTGTGTTTAGTTTGTAGCATAAACATTTGTACAATCCAGCCATGTATATTTCTTTGTGTTATATAGAATGTCCATGTAAGTTGCTAGATTCCAGCAGAAAAGCACTTTGCAATGTCTTGAAAAAAACCCACTGTAAAGATATGGCCAATGCAACACATTCATATTTCCAGCTCTAAAGTCAACTACAACACAGCAGAAAACATTTAAATTAAGCTATACATGACATTTCAGTTAGTTTGTGAGTTTGGTTTAAAGCATCAACACTTCTACTATCTGGCCATGTATATTTCATTGTGTTATATAGAATGTACTAGTAAGTTGGTTGATTCCAGTAGAACAGTATTATACAATGTATTAAAAAACCTATTGTAAATATACACACAATGCAACACATTCATACTTACAGAACTTAAGGCAACTACAACACAGCTGAAAACACTTAAATCAAGTTACATGTGACATTTCAGTTAGTTCCTGTGATTGGTTTAAATCATAAACGCTTGTACCATCTGGCCATGTATATTTCTCTGTGTTATATATAATGTCCAAGTAAGTTGCTAGATTCCAGCAGAAAAGCACTGTACAATGTTTTGAAAAAAAACCCACTGTAAAGATATGCGCAAAGCAACACATTCATAGTTCCAGCCCTAAAGTCAACTAAAACACAGCTGAAAACATTTAAATTAAGTTATATGTGACAATTCAGTTTGTTTGTGAGTTATGTTTAAAGCATAAACACTTTTATCACTGGGTCAGGTATATTTTGTTGTCTTATATGGAATGTCCAAGTAAGTTGCAAGATTCCAGCAGAAAAGCACTATACAATGTATTGAAAAAAACCTATTGTAAAGATATGTGCAATGCAACACATTCGTACTTCCAGAGCTAAAGGCAACTACAACACAGCTGAAAACACTTAAATTACTTTACATGTGACACTTCAGTTAGGATGTGTATTTGGTTTAAAGCAGAAACACTTGTACGATCCAGCCATGTATATTTCATTGTGTTACATAAAATGTCCTAGTAAGTTGCTTGATTCCAGTAGAACAGTAGTATACAATGTATTAAAAAATGTACTGTAAATATTCTCACATTAGAACACATTCATACTTCCAGAGCTAAAGGAAAATACAACACAGCTGAAAATACTTAAATCACATTACATGTGACACTTCAGTTAGGATGTGTATTTGGTTTAAAGCACAAATACCTGTACCATCCAGCCATGTATATTTCAGTGTGTTATGTAGAATGTTCAAGTAAGTTACTAGATTTCAGCAGAAAACCACTATACAATGTATTCAAGAAACCTAATGTAAATATACAAGCAATGGAACACATTGGAAGTTCCAGCTCTAAAGTCATCTGCAACACAGCTGAAAACACTTAAATCATGTTACATATGACTGTTAAGTTACTTTGTGAGTTTGGTTTAAAGCATAAACACTTGTAACATCCAGCCATTATATTTCATGGTCTTATAAGGAATTTCCAAGTAAGTTGCTAGATTCCAGCAGAAAAGCACTATACAACATATTGAAAAAATCTATTGTAAAGAGACAAGAAATGCAACACATTCATACTTCCAGAACTAAGGGCAACTACAACACACCTGAAAACACTTAAATCATGTTACATGTGACATTTCAGTTATGTTGTGTGATTGGTAAATCATAAACACTTGTATGTATCATTGGCCATGTATATTTCTTTGTGTTATATAAAATGTCAAAGTCAGTTGCTAGATTCCAGCAGAAAAGAACTATACAATGTATTGAAAAAAAAAAACACACTGTAAAGATATGTGAAATGCAACAGTTTCGTAATTCCAGCTCTAAAGTCAACTAAAACACAGCTGAAAACATTTAAATCAAGTTTTATGTGACATTTCAGTTAGTTTGTGAGTTTGGTTTAAAGCATAAACACTTGTATCATCCGGTCAGGTATATTTCATTGTCTTATATGGAATGGACAACTAAGTTGCAAGATTCCAGCAGAAAAGCACTATACAATATATTGAAAAAAACTACTGTAAAGCTATGCACAATGCAACACATTCATACTTCCAGACCTAAAGGCAACTACAACACAGCTGAAAACACTTTAATCACATTACATGTGACATTTTAGTTAGGACATGTGTTTGGTTTAAAGCACAAACACTTGTACCATCAGGCCGTGTATATTTTATTGTGTTATATAGAATGATCATTAAGTTGCTAAATTCCAGCAGGAAAGCACTATACAAACTCTTGAAATATCCTAGTGTAAATATAGAAGCAATGCAACAGATTCGAAGTTCCAGCTCTAAAGTCAACTGCAACACAGCTGAAAACACTTAAATCACTTTACATGTGACATTTCATTTAGGTCCTGTGTTTGGTTTAAAATAATCACTTGTACCATCTGGTTATGTGTATTTCGTTGTGTTATTAAGACTGTCCTAGTAAGTTCCTTGATTCCAGTAGAACAGCACTATACCATGTATTAAAAAAAACCTACTTTAAATATATGGGCAATGCAACAAATTTATACTTCCTGAGCTAAAGGCAACAACGACACAGCTGAAATCAGTTAAATCAAGCTATATGTCACATTTCAGTTATTCGTGAGTTTGGTTTAAAGCATAAACACTTGTACCATCTGTCCATATATATTTCATTGTGTTATATAGAATGTCCAAGTAAGTTGCTAGATTCCAGCAGAAAAGCACTATACAACTTATTGAAAAAACCTATTGTAAAGATATGTGCAATGCAACACATTCCTACTTCCAGAGATTAAGGCAACTACAACACAGCTGAAAACACTTAAATCACATTACATGTGATATTTCACTTAGGACTTGTGTTTGGTTTAAAGCATAAACACTTCCACCGTCCGGCAATGTATATTTCATTGTGTTATATAGAATGTCCTATTAAGTTGCAAGATTCCAGCAGAAATGTACTATACAATGTATTGGAAAAAAACCACTGTAAAGTCTTGCCCAATGCAACACATTCCTATTTCCAGCTCTAAAGTCAACTACACCACAGCTGAAAACACATACATCAAGTTATATGTGACATTTCAGTTAGATTGTGAGTTTGGTTTAAGGCATAAACACTTGTACCATCTGGTGAGGTATATTTACTTGTCTTATATGGAATGTCCAAATAAGTTGCAAGATTCCAGCAGAAAAGCACTATACAAGGTATTGAAAAAACCTACAGTAAAGATACATGCAATGCAACACATTCATACTTCCAGAGATAAAGGCAACTACAACACAGCTGAATACATTTAAATTACATTACATGTGACATATCAGTTAGGACATGTGTTTGGTTTAAATCATAAACACCACTATTGTCCAGCGATGTATATTTCATTGTGTTATTCAGACTGTCTAGTAAGTTTCTTGATTCCAGTTGAACAGCACTATACAATGTATTATAAAAAACCTACTGTAATTATATATGCAATGCAACACATTTGTACTTTCAGAGCTAAAGACAACTACAGCATAGCTGAAAAAAAAATTAAATCACATTACATGTGTCATTTCGGTTAGGATGTGTGTTTGTTTTAAAGCATAAACTCTTGTACCATCTGTCCATGTGTATTTCATTCTGTTATATTGAATGTCCAATTAAGTTGATATATTCCAGCAGAAAAGGACTACACAATGTACTGAAAGAAACCCAATGTAAAGATAGGGGCAATACCACACATTCATAGTTCCAGTTCAAAAGTGTACTGCAAAACAGCTGAAAACACTTCAATCACTTTACATGTGACATTTAAGTTAGGTTGTGTGATTGGTTTAACGCATAAACACTTCTATCGTCCGGCCATGTATATTTCTCTGTGTTAAATAAAATGTCCAAGTAAGTTGCTAGATTCCAGCAGAAAAGCACTATACAATGTATTGAAAAAAACACACTGTAAAGATATGTGCAATGCAACACATTCATAGTTCCAGATCTAAAGTCAACAACAACACATCTGAAAACACATAAATCAAGTTTTATGTGACATTACTGTTCGTTTGTGACTTTGGTTTAAAGAAAAAACACTTGTATCATCCGGTCAGGTATATTTCATTGCCTAATATGGAATGTCCAAGTAAGTTGCAAGATTCCTGCATAAAAGCACTATACATTGTATTGAAAAAACCCACTGTAAAGATATGCACAATGTAACACATTCGTACTTCCAGAGCTAAAGGTAACTACAACACAGCTGAAAAAACTTATATCACTTTACATGTGACAATTCAGTTAGGTCCTGTGATTGGTTTATAAAATAAACACTTGTACCATCCATCCATGTATATTTCATAATGTTATATAGAATGTCCTAGTAAGTTGCTTGATTCCAGTAGAACAGCACTATACAATGTATTAAAAAACCTACTGTAAATATACATGCAATGGAACATATTCGTATTTCCAGAGAAAGGAAACTACAACAGAGCTGAAAACACTTAAATCACATTACATGTGACATTTCAGTTAGGACCTGTGCTAGGTTTATAGCATAAACACTTGTATCATCCGGCCAAATATATTTCATTGTGTTATATAGAATGTCCAAGTAAGTTTCAGGATTCCAGCAGAAAAACACTATACAACATATTAAAAAAACCTACTTTAAAGATATGTGCAATGCAAGGCTTTCATACTTCCAGAGCTAAAGGCAACTACATCACAGCTGAAAACAATTAAATAACGTTACATGTGACATTTCAGTTAGGATGTGTGTTTGGTTTAAAGCATAAACATTTGTACCCTCCAGTAATGTATATTTCGTTGTGTTGCATAGAATGTGCAAGTGAGTCTAGATTCCAGCAGAAAAGCACTATACAATGTATTAAAAAATCCTAGTGTAAATATACAAGCAATGCAATACATTCGAACTTCCAGCTCTAAAGTCAACTGCAACACAGCTGAAAACACTTAAATCACTTTACATGTGACAATTCATTTAGGATGTGTTTTTGGTTTAAAGCAAAAACACTTGTACCACCCGGCCATGTATATTTCATTGTGTCGGACAGAATGTCCAAGTAAGTTTCTAGATTCCAGCAGAAAAGCAATATACAACCTATTGAGAGATCCTACTCTAAAGATATGCACAATGCAACACATTCATTCTTCCAGAGCTAAAGGCAACTGCAACACAGCTGAAAACACTTAAATCACATTACATGTGACATTTTAGTTAGGACATGTGTTTCCTTTATAGGATAAACACTTGTACACTCCGGCCACTTAAATTTCATTGTGTTATACTGAATGTCCTAGTAAGTTGCTAGATTCCAGCAGAAAATAAATATACAATAAATTGAAAAAAACCCACTGTAAAGATAGGCGTAATTCAACACATTCATACTTCCAGATCTAAAGTCATCTGCAATCCAGCTGAAAACACTTAAACCACGTTACATAATACTTTTCAGTTAGTTTGTGAGTTTGGTTTAAAGCATGAACACTTCTAAATTCCGGCCATTTATATTTCATTGTCTCATATGGAATGTCCAAGTAAGTTGCTAAATTCCAGCAGAAAAGCACTATACACATATTGAAAAAACCTATTGTAAAGATACAAGAAATGCAACACATTCAGACTTCCAAAACTAAAGGCAACTACAACACAGCTGAAAACAATTAAATAATGTTACATATGACATTTCAGTTAGGTAGTGTGATTGGTTTAAGGTATAAATACTTGTACCATCTTGCCATTTATATTTCTTTGTGTTATATAGAAAGTCCAAGTAAGCTGCTAGATTCCAGCAGAAAAGCAGTATACAATGTATTGAAAAACACCCACTGTAAAGATATGCACAATTCAAAACATTCATACTTCCAGCTCTAAAGTCAACAACAACACAGCTGAAAACATTTAAATTATGTTATATGTAACATTTTAGTTATTTTGTGAGTTTGTTTTAAAGCATAAACACTTGTACCATCTGGTCAGGTATATTTCATTGTCTTATATGGAATTTCCAAGTAAGTTGCTAGCTACCAGCAGAAAAGCACTGTACAACTTACTGAAAGTACCTACTGTAAAGATATATGCAATGCAGCCCATTCTTACTTCCAGAGCTAAAGGAAACTACAACACAGCTGAAAACACTTAAATCACTTTACACGTGACATTTAAGTTAGGATGTATGTTTGGTTTATAGCATAAGCACTTGTATCATCCGGACATATATATTTCATTGTGTTATATAGAATGTCCAAGTAAGGTGCTAGATTCCAGCAGAAAAGCACTATACAATGTATTGAAAAAAATATTATAAAGATATGCACAACACAACACATTCCTATTCCAGAGCTAAAGGCAACTACAACACAGCTGAAAACAATTAAATCACTTAACATGTGACATTTTAGTTAGGATGTGTGTTTGGTTTAAAGCATAAACATTTGAACCTTCCAGCAATGTATATTTCATTGTGTTACATAGAATGTCCAAGTAAGTTGCTAGACTTTAGCAGAAAAGCATTACCCAAAGTTTAAAAAGCACCTAATGTAAATATACTCGCAATGCAACACATTCCTGCTTCCAGAGCTAAAGGCAACTACAGCTCAGCTGAAAACACTTAATTCACTTTACATGTGACATTTTAGTTAGGACATGTGTTTGGTTTCAAGCACTAATACTTATAACGTCCAGCCATGTATGTTTCATTGTGTTATATAGAATGTTCAAGTAAGTTGCTATATTCCAGCAGAAAAGCACTAAACAATGTATTGAAAAAAACCTAGTGTAAATATACATGTAATGCAACACATTCGAATTTCCAGGTCTAAAGTCAACTGCAACACAGCTGAAAACACTTAAATCAAGTTACATATGACATTTCAGTTAGTTTGTGAGTTTGGTTTAAAGCATAAACACTTGTAACATACATCCATATATATTTCATTGTGTTATATAGATTGTCCAAGTAAGTTGCTAGATTCCAGCAGAAAAGCACTATTCAACGTATTGAAAATACCTACTGTAATGATACACGCAGTGCAACACATTCGTACTTCCAGAGCTAAAGGCAACTACAACAAGTTGAAAACACTTAAATCACATTATATGTGACATTTCACTTAGGACATGTGTTTGGATTATATCATAAACACTTGTACCATCTGGCCATGTATATTTTATTGTGTTATATACAATGTCCAAGTAAGTTGGTAGATTCCCGCAGAAAAGCACTATACAACATATTGAAAAACCTATTGTAAAGGTACAAGAAATGCAACACATTCATACTTCCAGAACTAAAGGCAACTACAACACAGCTGAAAGCACTTAAATCACATTACATGTGATATTTCTGTTAGGTTGTGTGATTGGTTTAAAGCATAAACACTTGTACCATACGGCCATGTGTATTTCTTTGTGTTATATAGAATGCCCAATTAAGTTGGTAGATTCCAGCAGAAAAGCACTATACAATGTATTGAAAAATACCCACTGTAAAGATGTGTGCAATGCAACACATTTGTAGTTTCAGCTCTAAATTCAAATACAACAGAGCTGGAAACACTTATATCAAGTTATATGTGACATTTCAGTTAGTTTGTGAGTTTGGTTTAAAGCATAAACACTTGTACCATCTGGTCAGGTATACTTCCTTGTCTTATATGGAATGTCCAAGTAAGTTGAAAGATTCTAGCAAAAAGAAATATACAATGTATTGAAAAAACATACTGTAAATATACATGCAATGCAACACATTTGTACTTCCAGAGATATAGGCAACTACAACACAGCTGAAAGCATTTAAATCACATTACATGTGACATTTAAGTTAGGAAGCATGTTAGCTTTAAAGCATAAACACTTGTAGCATCCCGCCATGTATATTTCATTGTGTTATGTTGAATGTCCCAGTAAGTTTCTAGATTCCAGCAGAAAAGCACTATGCAAAATAAGGAAAGAACCTATTGTAAAGATACAAGAATTGCAACACATTCATACTTCCAGAACTAAAGGCAACTACAACACAGCTGAAAACACTTAAAGCACTTTACATGTGACATTTCAGTTAGGTCATGTGATTGGTTTTAAGCATAATCACTTGTACCATCATGCCATTTATATTTCTTTGTGTTATATAAAAGTTCCAGGTAAGTTGGTAGATTCCAGGAGAAAAGCACTATAAAATGTTCTGAAAAAAACCCACTGTAAATATATGCGCAATGCAACACATTCGTAGTTCCATGTCTAAAGTCAACTACAACACAGCTGAAAACACCTAAATCAAGTACAAGTGACATTTCAGTTAGTTTGTGAGTTTGGTTTAAAGCATAAACACTTGTACCATCTGGTCAGGTATGTTTACTTGTCTTATATGGAATGTCCAAGTAAGTTGCAAGATTCCAGCAGAAAAGCATTATCCAACATATTGAAAGAACCTGCTGTTAAGATATGCCCAATGCAACACATTCGTACTTCCAGAGCTAAAGGCAACTACAACACAGCTGAAAATACTTAAATTATGTTACTTGTGACATTTTAGTTAGGACATGTGTTTGGTTTAAAGCACAAATACTTGTATTGTCTGGCCTTGAATATTTCATTGTGTTATACAGAATGTTCAAGTAAGTTGCTAGATTCCAGCAGAAAAGCACTATACATTGTATTTAAAAAACCTAGTGTATATATACAAGCAATGCAACACATTCGAAGGTCCATCTCTAAATTCAACTGCAACACAGCTGAAAACACTTAAATCACTTTACATGTGACAATTCATTTAAGACATACGTTTGGTTTAAAGCATAAACACTTCTAATGTTCAGCCATGTATATTTCATTGTGTTATATATAATGTCATAGTAAGTTGCTAGATTCTAGAAGAAAAGCACTATACAATGTATTTAAAAAAATTACTGTAAATATAAGTGCAATGCAACACATTTGTAGTTGTAGCTCTAAAGTGAACTGCAAAACAGCTTAAAACACTTCAATCACTTTACATGTGACATTTCAGTTAGTACCTGTGTTTGTTTTAAAGCCTCAACACTTCTACCGTCCAGCAATGCATATTTCATTGTGTTATACAGAATGTCCTAGTAAGTTGTTTGATTCCAGCTGAAAAACACTACACAATTTGTTAAAAAAACGTACTGTAAATATACTCCCAATGCAACACATTCCTACTTCCAGGGCTAAATGCAACTACAACACTGCTGAAACACTTAAACCATGTTACATTTGACATTTCAGTTAGGTAGTGTGTTTGCTTTATATCATAAATGCTTGTAACATCCGTCCATATATATTTCATTGTTTTACATAGAATGCCCAAGTAAGTTGCTTGATTCCATCAGAAAGGCACTATACAATGTATTAAATAAATGTACTGTAAATATACATACAATACAACACAATTGTACTTCCAGAGCTAAAGGCAACTACATCACAGCTGAAAACACTTAAATCACATTACATGTGACATTTCAGTTAGGACATGTGTTTGATATAAAGCATAAACACTTGTACCATCCAGCGATGTATATTTCATTGTGTTATATCGAATGTCTCTGTAAGTTGCAAGATTCTAGCTGAAAAGCACTATACAACATGTGGAAAAAAACCTACTGTAAAGATACCTGCAATGCAACACATTCATACTTTCAGAGAGAAAGGCAACTGCAACACAGGTGAAACACTTAAATTACTGTGCATGTACATTTCAGTTAGTATGTGTGTTTGGTTTAAAGCATAAACATTTCTACTGTCTGGCAATGTACATTTTATTGGGTTATTCAGACTGTCTTTGTAAGATGCTTGATTCCAGTAGAACAGCACTATACAATATATTTAAAAAAACCTACTGTAAATATATGCGCAATGCAACACATTTGTAATTCCAGAGCTAAAGGTAACTACAACACAGGTGAAAACACTTAAATCAAGTTACATGTGACATTTTAGTTAGGAAGTGTGTTTGGTTTATAGCATATACACTTGTATCATCCGGCCATATATATTTAATTGTGCTATATTGAATGTCCAAGTAAGTTGCTAGATTCCAGCAGAAAAAAAGACTATACAATGTATTGAAAGAAACCCAATGTAAAGATACGGGCAATGCAACACATTCCTGGTTCCAGCTCAAAAGTGAACTGCAAAACAGCTTAAAACACTTCAATCACTTTACATGTGACATTTCAGTTAGTTCGTGTGATTGGTTTACAGCATAAATTCTTCTAACATCCAGCAAAGTATATTTCATTGTGTTATATAGAATGTCCATGTAAGTTGCTAGATTCCAGCAGAAAAGCACTATACAACATATTGAAAATGCCTACTGTAAAGATACGGGCTAAGCAACACATTGGTACTTCCAGAGTTAAAGACATCTACAACATAGCTGAAAACACTTAAATCATGTTACATGTGACATTTTACTTGGGACATGTGTTTGGTTTAAAGCACAAACACTTGTACCATCTGGCCATGTATGTTTCTTTGTGTTATATAGAACGTCCAATAATTTGCTAGATTCCAGCAGAAAAGTACTATACAATGTACTGAAACTAACCCACTGTAAAGATACACGCAATGCAACACATTCATAGTTCCAGCTCTAAAATCAACAAAAACACAGCTGAGTACACTTAAATCAAGTCATATGTGACATTTCAGTTAGTTTGTTAGTTTGGTTTAAAGAATAAACACTTGTACCATCTGTCCTTATATATTTCATTATGTTATATAGAATGTCCAAATAAGTTGCTAGATTCCAGCAGAAAAGCACTATAGAATGTATTGAAAATACATACTGTAAAGATACACGCAAAGCAACTCATTTGTACTTCCAGAGCAAAAGGCAACTACAACACAGCTGAAAACACTTAAGTCATGTTACATATGACATTTCAGTTAGGACCTGTGTTTGCTTTATAGGATAAACACTTGTACCATCCTTCCACATATATTCCATTGTGTTATATGGAATGTCCACATAAGTTGCTTGATTCCAGCAGAAAAGCATTATACAATGTGTTAAATAAACGTACTGTAAATATACATAAAATATAACACATTTGTACTTCCAGAGTAAAAGGCAACTACAACACAGCTGAAAACACTTAAATCACATTACAAGTGACATTTCAGTTAGGACATGTGTTTGGTTTAAAGCATAAACACTTGTATCATCCAGCCATGCATATTTCATTGTGTCATATCGAATGTCCATGTAAGTTGCAAGATTCCAGCAGAAAAGCACTATACAACGTATTGAAAAATCCTACTGAAAGATATGTGGAATGCAACACATTTGTACTTCCAGAGATAAAGGCAACTACAACACAGCTGAAAACATTTAAATTACTTTACATGTACATTTCAGTTAGGTCGTGTGTTTGGTTTAAAGCATAAATGTCGGGAAGTGCATATATATATATATATATATATATATATATATATATCAACTGTATTTGGATAAAAGTAAGCTTTTATCCAAACATGTAGAGTCATATCCTATTCATACATACATATAGCCATTTTGATACTTTCATTTCTACTTGAAAACTTTCAATGAGAACATACAACTTCAATTATTTGTTTTTGTGTGTGTGTGTGCATGCACATGCATGTGCACATATGTTTGTATATGTGGATATATCTATATATCTACATATGTACTTGATTTTATTAATGTTTTATCCAAAGCAGTGCCATATTTTTATTTTCTTGATTTTAATTTTCTTTTAACTTCCCATTAAGCAAATAAATTAGCTGAGTGCAAAGTAATATTCTTCGAGGAACTGTTCCAAGAATGTCTGTGAAACTGCATCTCAATAACAATTAGACTTGCTTCTTTTTCTGTATAAACCTCTCTCCATCATTGAAAATGTAATTCTGCAGTGTTTAGCAAAGACATGTTTAAAATACAGCTTGATTTTCAATCACTGAGCTACATCTAACTCAAATTAACACTGGAAACCGATTAAGAAAAAGTCAAACACTCCGGCCATTTGAATACTTTCCCTTGTACTTGAAAAGTGTCAATGGGTGCATATAACTTGAATTGCATTTGGTTTGTGGAGTGTAAATGGAAGAGGCTGACCAGGAAATCATGGGTCACTAGGCAGAATTGCTCTCTGTAAGGGAGATTGAATAGAAATGTAGGTTAGTAGAAAAATCCTTTTAATAATGTTTTCACATAAGGAACATTTGTAAAACAGCAAAGGATTACTTTGTTGTGGAAGGATACTCAGTACAGAGTCACTCTCCTCATAGCCTAAAAAACAAATGCTTGTCTCAGAGACCTTGGCCTGGATTCAGATCTAGAGAGATGTTTTTAGCAAAGATTTCCAGTCCTGACACCTGTGGATAAGGGGCCAATTTATGCCAATTATTAGGGATATCAAATATCCATATTTAACAAATTAAGAATATTAACAAACTCCACATAGGAAACAATGGACAGTGAACTGATCTACAAGGCTCAAGAATACCATTAAGTATATGGAGTCAGGATTATACCCACCCTGTAAGTCACACACTTGAAGGATTTGAAAATATAGTTTCTCTTAGGCTATATACCTCAAATTCACATTACTCCCTTGGCTATAACCTTGACGAACATGCTATGGAGTAGGTGATACTGGCGGCTAGAATGGAGATGTCACCCAAGCATATTGCATTTATGACACTAATGTTATTGTTGAGTAAACAGAGCAAGAAAGTACTAATTTCTATTTGGTTCTAAGCTCACCTGACCACTACCCTACCACAATAAGCAACCATGTCTCAAGGGTCACTAGTCCTGGCTATGCCACAGACTGGCCAGGCAAATTCAGTTTAGTAATTTTTTGGTATATATTCAAAAGCAAATGATAGACTACCACTGAAATTCAGAAGATAAAGCATCTAAAATACATTAACAGCTATCTCCAAAGATTATCTACTAGCATGGCTATGTACTACATATTACTTAAGTGAAAGATGGGGAAATATTCCCTGTTTTGTAACTGTATACAACCAGATCTAGTGGGATTGTCTTCATGTGGATCGATTCTTTTTAGTATAAAACAGCTCTTTAAATATTACCCTAAGTCATCACCCCAAAATATTTTTTCAGAAATTTTTCTTAATGGCACAGAATTTTTCCCATAATCTATGTTCTATAAATCTACAGTCATTGAGATTTCACAAGGTTAGTAAGAGCTTCCACATCTAAAATGTTATTTTTTTTCAAAATTAATTTGGCATTTATAGGAGAGGGACCGGATACATATTGATACAATTTTTTTAAAATTTCTTGGTCTAGGAAGGTACAGTAAAATGTGCATCTAAGATAGATTTACATGGAAGGTTAGAATCCCTTATGTGCCTTACTTTCTGCTCAAAAGCAAACACTAAACTCATTCAGAGACATGCTAGAAAGGTATTTTATTGTTTCTTAGGTTTTGACAAATTGCTACATGTATACACTCTCCTGTGATTTCGCACTCATTCTCCTCTTGCCTTCCCATCATTTTTCTCCTTTCAGACTATTAATACAGAATATTCTGCATTGTGAATGAATTGCAAAAAATGTAGTAGTAATGCATAGCTAACCTGTTAATCAAATAAAGTAAATGTCCAGAACACTCAGTTCTGTCTTATAATAAACACAGATCCAGGGATACATGTGAGGACAGAATGGTAAGATATGAGGTTGGTCTGGAAAAAATACAAACAGCATTGTCAGAATGGGAGAAAAGGCCCTGACCTTCACAAATTAAAACAATAAATACAAGATTTTTGAATGTTTCCACCTTTGGTGGAATTAGAAATAGACAGAATAAAATAATAAACATAAGAAAACATATAATCTCCCATCTTCAAAGAGAAAATATGGAGTGTGTTTCCAAAATGGCGGCAGCGATGGATGTGGATACCCCCAGCAGCACCAACAGTGGCGCGAGCAAGAAGCGCTTTGAAGTTAAAAAGTGGAATGCAGTAGCCCTCTGGGCCTGGGATATTGTGGTTGATAACTGTGTCATCTGCAGGAACCACATTATGGATCTTTGCATCGAATGTCAGGCCAACCAGGCATCAGCTACTTCTGAAGAGTGTACGGTTGCATGGGGAGTCTGTAACCATGCTTTTCATTTCCAGTGCATCTCTCGATGACTCAAAATGAGGCAGGTGTGTCCGCTGGACAACAGAGAGTGGGAATTCCAAAAGTATGGGCATTAAGAAAGACTCTCCCATAAAGCTTGTGATCCTAGGTACCTGGGAATTAGGTAGAAGTATCCTTTGAATCCAGGAGAGCTTGTTTCTAAAACAAATTGTAGTTTGGAGTCTAGGGGGCACTGTAGCTCAGCTGTAAGGCCTTGAGTTCAATTTGCTGGCATAAATTTAAAAAAAAAAGTTGAAATTGAATTAACAATAGCTCAAGTTTCCTTTAAACCTACTGGCCAGGGAAGAAGCAGCCATCCTTGTGCTGATTCTGTGGCTGTAGTCTACTGAGATACCCTTTCTGCTGCTGTGGTTCTCATGTAGTTAACGATCCTACAAAGGTTCTGAAATCCTTCAGGGGAGTTTTCCTTTTTCCGGTGCCACTCCAGGTGAAAGCAATGGCCAGATAAAGCCCGTCTGAGACTACAACTGTCTTCTGTTGTCAGAAAAAGGTTGAAAAAAAAGTGAAACAATGCTGTCATTATTCTTGTTTTCAAAATTAATTTTAATAAAGATATTTATGTTAATGGCTTCTTTAAAAAAAACAAAGAGAAAATATGATGAAAATAGAAATACAGGCCTGCCCTGGAGTAAAATAAATG
Organism: Grammomys surdaster; assembly: GCF_004785775.1. NCBI lineage: Eukaryota > Metazoa > Chordata > Mammalia > Rodentia > Muridae > Grammomys > Grammomys surdaster. Next base: position 6,164,786 of record NW_021604767.1, read on the forward strand.
AAGTAGAACCACTAATTTCATTTGAAATTGGTACTAATTAGGTGCCTTCACTGTCTTGTTTTGTTTCAGATAATCCATGAGGACTTTTCTAACCCAAGGACCTACTGACACTCAATAATTGATAAGGAAACGAATATAATTTTCATCAGTGGTTTACTCACTGCAAAAGTTGTTCATGTGTAAGACTGGAGTCTGTATTTCCAGCTATCTTGCTTGTTGCAGAGCTCCTCAGAGTCCAGATGTCTCTGTGGTCTTATGCTCCTAATCTCCTGAGTGGAAGAACTCCTGGGACTCAGGCCACCTCTTGGATCTGGAAATCCTTCTGCTCTGAGTGCGGTGGCTCCTCAGCTGCTCTGAGTGCAGTGGCTCCTCGTTGACTCAGGATTCAGTATCTCCACAGGACAGGAGCAGACCAATTCTGTGTCTGCTCCAGCCCAAAGGACCAGTCAGGGGAGGAAGGGAAGTGGAATTCTGGAGGGGGCGGGGTTTGTGTAGCTGCTGTGTCCTGAATGTCCCTGGCTCCCAGATGTATCTCTGGGGCTTAGGGAGTGAGATGGAGTTCTTAACGGCTGCTCTGAGTGCAGTGGCTCCTCGATGACTCAGGATTCAGTATCTCCACAGGACAGGAGCAGACCGACTCTGTGTCTACCCCAGCCCAAAGGACCAGGCAGGGGAGGAAGGGAAGTGGAATTCTGGAGGGGGCGGGGTTTGGGTAGCTGCTGTGTCCCGAATGTCCCTGGCTCCCAGAGGTATCTCTGGGGCTTAGGGAGTGAGATGGAGTTCTTAACGGCTGCTCTGAGTGCAGTGTCTCTTTTAGGATGACTCAGAATTCAGTATCTCCACAGGACAGGAGCAGACTGATTCTGTATCTGTCCCAGCCCAAAGGACCAGGCAGGGGAGGAATGTAGGGATGGTTCAATATTCAGAAATCCATCAATGTAATCCACTATATAAACAAACTCAAAGAAAAAAAACACATCCCACTAGATGCTGAGAAATCATTTGACAAAATTCAACATCCCTTCATGATAAAAGTCTTGGAAAGATCAGGAATTCAAGGCCCCTACCTAAACATAGTAAAAGCAATTTACAGCAAACCAGTAGCCAACATCAAGGTAAATGGAGAGAAACTTGAAGCAATCCCACTAAAATCAGGGACTAGACAAGGCTGCCCACTCTCCCCCTACCTATTCAATATAGTACTGGAAGTCCTAGCCAGAGCAATTAGACAACAAAAAGAAGTCAAAGGGATACAAATAGGAAAGGAAGAAGTGAAAATATCGCTATTTGCAGATGATATGATAGTATACTTAAGTGACCCTCAAACTTCCATCACAGAACTCCTAAACCTGATAAACAACTTCAGCAAAGTGGCTGGTTATAAAATCAACTCAAACAAATCAGTAGCTTCCCTCTACATGAAAGATCAACAGACTGAAAAAGAAATTAGGGAAATGGCACACTTCACAATAGTCAGAAATAATATAAAATACCTTGGTGTGAATCTAACCAAGCAAGTGAAAGACCTGTATGACAAGAACTTCAAGTCTATGAAGAAAGAAATCTAAGAAGATCTCAGAAGATGGAAAGATCTCCCATGCTTATGGATCGGCAGGATCAATATAATAAAAATGGCCATCTTGCCAAAAGCAATCTACAGATTCAATGAAATCCCCATTAAAATCCCAACTCAATTCTTCACAGAGTTAGAAAAGGAAATTCTCAAATTCATATGGAATAACAAAAAACCCAGGATAGCGAAAACTATTCTCAACAATAAAAGAACTTCTGGAGGAATCACCATCCCTGACCTCAAGCTGTACTACAGAGCAATAGTGATAAAAACTACCTGGTATTGGTACAGAGACAGGCAGGAAGATCAATGGAATAGAATTGAAGACCCAGAAATGAACCCACACTCCTATGGTCACTTGATCTTCGACAAAGGAACTAAAACTGTCCAGTGGGAAAAGGACAGCATTTTCAACAAATGGTGCTGGTTCAACTGGAGGACAACATGTAGAAGAATGAAAATTGATCCATTCTTATCCCCTTGTACAAAGCTCAAGTCTAAGTGGTTAAAGACCTCCACATAAGACCAGATACACTGAAACTAATAGAAGAGAAGGTAGGGAAGAACCTCGAATACTTGGGCACAGGGGAAAAATTCCTGAACAGAACACCAATGGCATATGCTCTAAGATCGAGAATTGACAAATGGGACTTCATAAAATTGCAAAGTTTCTGTAAGGCAAAGGACACTGTCAATAGGACAAAATGACAACCAACAAATTGGGAAAAGATATTTACCAATCCTTCATCTGATAGAGGGCTAATATCCAATATATACAAAGAACTCAAGAAATTAGACTCCAGACAACCAAATTACCCTATTAAAAAATGAGGTATAGAGCTTAACAAAGAATTTTCAACGGAAGAAACTTGAATGGCCGAGAAGCACCTAAAGAAATGTTCAGCATCCTTAGTCGTCAGGGAAATGCAAATCAAACAACCCTGAGATTCCATCTCACACCAGTCAGAATGGCTAAGATTAAAAACTCAGGTGATAGTAGATGCTGGCGAGGGTGTGGAGAAAGAGGAACACTCCTCCATTGTTGGTGGGACTGCAAGACAGTGCAACCACTTTGGAAATCAGTCTGGTGGTTCCTCAGAAAACTGGACATAGCGTTACCTGAGGATCCAGCCATACCACTCCTAGGCATATACCCAGAATATGCTCGAACATATAACAAGGACATATGCTCAACTATGTTCATAGCAGCCTTATTTATAATAGCCATGAGCTGGAAAGAACCCAGATGTCCTTCAACTGAGGAATGGATTCAAAAAATGTGGACTATTACTCAGCTATTAAAACAATGAATTCGAGAGGTTCCTAGGTAAATGGATGGAACTAGAAATTATCATCCTGAGTGAGGTAAGCCAATCACAAAAGAACACACATAGTATTCACTCACTGATTATTGGATATTAGCCCAGAACCTTGAAATGCCCAAGATGCAACTCACAGGCCACATGAAGCTCATAAAGAAGAAAGACTAAGTGGGGGTGATTCGGTCCTTCTTAGAAGGAGCAACAAAATACTCAAGGGAGCAAATATGGAGACAAAGTGAGGGACAGAAACTGAAGGAGGGGCCATCTGAAGACAACTCCACCCGAGTATCTATCCCATGTGCAGTCACCAAGGGTAGATGCTGATGTGGAAGTCAGGAAGTGCATGCTGATAAGAGCCTGATAGGGATGTCTCCTCAGAGGTCTTCAAGAGTCTGACATATTCAGAGGCAGATGCTCACAACTAGCCATTGAACTGATCATGGGGTTCTCAATGGAGGAGTTAGAGTGAAGACTGAAGGAGCTGAAAGGATTTGTGGCACCATGAGGAGAGCAACAATACCAACCAACCACAGCTCCTAGGTCTAAACTACCAGTCTGGGAGCACTTAGGGAGGGATCCAGGGCTTTAGCTGAATATGTAAGAGTGGAGGGCCCTGCTGGGCATAGGTGGAAGAAGAGAACCTTGACCTCATGAAGGCTCGACGCCCCAGGGGGTGGGAATTTTGAGGGTGGGGCGGTAGGAGTGGGGGAGGGTAGATAGAGGTTACATCCACAGAGAAGAAGGAGGAGGGGTGAGGGGATTGAGGGTTCCTGGGTGGGTGGGGTATGGGGTAAGGGGACAACATATGAAATGTAAATAAAACATCCAATTAAAAAATTAAAAAAAAGTTGTTTATGATCCATTAAATACATTAAATAACTTCTAATCTATATTAAGTAAGCAACCCTAATTAAATTTATTGGGTCATGCCAATAAAAGACATAACTTAAAATTCCCAGGTCACCATTCACTTTTTTTTTGCTTGCTTGCTTGCTTACCTGAATTAATTGCTAAGATAATATTGTTGAAGATAATCCCATACGTTAACTGCAAGACTTAAAGTAATTAAGCTATATCTGAGTTATAAATTTCCTCCTTCTGGTTAATACAAAATGATACTTACTCTACATGATGCTGGGTGTGAAGTGGTGTCAACAGTCTTATCTAGATGTGAAAATGATTAACACAATATTAACCTAGATGTATCCACAAGTGCATTACTAGCACAAATACATGGGGGAAACCAAGTGTTCTTTACTGAGACTTGAGACTTATACCAAAAGAAAAAAATGCATGACTATTTCTATATATATTGCCAAAAATTTACAGCGAAAAAAGTTAGATACTAAGTAGGGAAACTTACAATTAGTGTTGAGTTAAATTGTCAATACCCTAAGATATTGCTTTAATGCTTAAGTGTTCTTTTTTAATTTCAAAGATTTTTAAAATTATTATTCTTTGATCTTTTTTTACAGTCCAGTCAGTATTGCCTTCCCTGTCTACCCTCCAAGAGTTCCTTATCCCGTTCTTCCTCCCCCATCTCCAAGAGGATGTTGCCACACCTTACACACACCCAGACACTCCTCCAGGCCTTTGTATTTCCTGTGTCCTCAAGTCTCAAGGGTTAGGTGCTTCTTCTCTAATTGAGGCCTGACCAGGCTGTCCTCTGCTGTATATGTGTCGGAGGTCTTAAACCAGCTAGGATATGCTGCCTGGTTGGTGACTCAGTGTTTAAAAGTTTTCTGGAGTCCAAGTATGTTGAGAATTCTGACCTTCCTATGGGGTCTCCCCTCCTCAACTTCTTCCAGCTTTTTCCTAAATCAACCACAGTGGTCCTCTATTCCAAACTATTGTTTGGGTTTAAGTATCTGCTTATGTCTGAGTCAGCAGCTTGTTGGGCCTCTCTGAGGGCAGTCATGCCCTTCTTGGTTCCTGTCTGTAAGTACATCATAACCTCAGTAATAGTGTCAGACCTTGGAGACCTTAACATATGTCCTAATTTGGGCCAATCACTGAACCTTCTTACCCTCTATCTCTTCTCCACTTTTGTTCCTACAGTTCTTTAAGACAGGAACAATTCCAGGTCAGAGTTTTTGATTGTGAGATGGCAACCTCATGCCTCCACTGGGTTTCCTATCTTTCTACTGGCAGCGGATTGTACAAGTTCCCTCTCCCCACTGCTGGGCATTTCTTCTAAGGTTCTTCCCTTTGAGGCCTGAGATGCTCTCACCTCTCAGGTCTCTGGTACATTCTAGAGGATCACCCCACCTCCTACCTCCTCAGGTTATGTATTACCATCCATTATGCTGTCCCTTGAGGCTTCACTCCTGTTCCCCCCACAAAACTTGACAATGTTCTCCTTTTCCCCTGCCCTTCCCACTCCCCTCTCCCACCCAGTTCCTTCCCTCCCTCTGCCCTTTGCTTTTTTCTCCCTCCTAAGTAGGATTGAAGCATCCTTGCTTGGACTCTTTGGTGTGTTAACTGTGACTTCTGTGGGTTGTGTTCTAGGTATTCTGTACTTTTTATGGCTAATATCCACTTATTAGTGAGTACATATCATGCATGTCTTTTTGGGTCTAAGATATATCACTCAGGATTATATTTTCAAGTTCCATCCATTTGCCTGCCAAATTCATAATGTCTCATTCTTAATAGTTAAGTAGTATTCCATTGTGTAAGTGAACCACATTTTCTGTATCCATTCTTCCCTGTGGGACATCTGGGTTGTTTCCAGCTTTTGGCTATCACAAATAAGGTCACTGTGAAGAGAGTGGAGCATGTGCCCTTGGGGCATGGTGGGGTGTCCCTCGCAATAATCTCACCAGCAAGAATGCACACAGACACCAGGGTCCTTCTGCAGCAAAACTTTTATTGCGATGTGAAGAGGAAAGACCCCGGGCCCCGAAAAGGCACCGCTTAAATACACCCTGGAGCAGCGTGTCTACTGGTTGAGGATGGGCCGTGACTTGGAGCACATTTTCCACTCGCACAAAGGCAGTTTATCTTTAAGCTTGTGAGAGCACCAGATGCCAGCGCCATTCTATAATGGCGAATACTGTCACTGCTCACCGCGGCTCTCCACATCTCCCCCTTTTTGTTTTAATAAGAATCACAGGCACTGGCCAATGCCCCGTGTCTTAGGCTAGCTGACGTGAATCTATAACCAGCACCAATGAAAGGTGAGTTCCCTGTCTTAGGCAGCGAGGGTTGCACACCCACACCTGGCATTCTCTGAATGTGCACCCCAGGTTGTGGCCACTTGCAAGGCCCGTCACGGGGTGGACTCACAGCTAGTGGTGCTTCTGGCTTATGGTGTCAACCTATTCCCGTCGTTGGGACCAATGGCAGCTGGCCCGGAGGCATAGTAGCATCTGTCAGCACAGTCTTCCCAACCCTACCAGGTGCAATGGACACAAGTCCTCTGGGTGCAAGGGCTAAGGGAGACAGAAAGAGATGCAAACACCCATCCCTGTGCAATGGAGCCATCTCCCAGGGGTGCAAGGGCTGTTTGCCTCAATATACAGGTACCAGAGCTACACAGACAAGGACCAGCCAGGCCAAGACTCCTCACCGACCCAGTGCAATGGGCTGAACCTTTGGGGTGCATTGGCTGAGGACCTAAACACTGGCTATTTCCTTAACATAGACAACCAGATTTCGGGAGATGAACCTTGTTCTAAGGCCACAAGTGCTTGGGCAATAACGACCTTATCACGTTTCTGTTGAGCTCTGAGCTTGCAAACCAACCAGAGTATGAACACTAATCCACAACACAGGGCTGCACCAAACAGGCCTACTCCCACACACTCTTTAAAGAAGGAGAAGACTGAAGAAATCCAGGAGGAGAGTCCTTCAGTCAGTGAAAGGTCCACACGCGTTGAGTTGATGGCCACCACTGCTGCTTGCAACTTCTCGAGAAGTTCATCAAATCCTTCTGACCATTCTCCTGCTAGGTAACGAGACAATTGTCTGGACAAATTAGCTGCTCGAGTAAAGTTTTCATATTGAACACTAGTAATACAGAGGGCTCCCAGATTTCTTTCACATCCCAATTGTGCCAGTTGAAAGAGAATATCTAACCTTTCTTCTACCAAGTCTAGGCACTGATTAACAATCATCAATCCACCTTTCAATTCAGCACTCGTAGAAGTATGGATGTTGACCGCCTCTGCCACTGCAGTGGATAGCTGACTTAAAGCTGCATCTGTTTGGACTTTGGTTGCCATAGCAATCCCAGCAGCCGTAGCTGCAATGGCACTAACTGATATCGCCATCACTATGGCTGCAGTTATACCAAAGTCTCTTTTTTGTCTGAATAATGATAGGGTAGAAGGGGTTTCAACAGGAACAGGGACCCATTGTGGCACCCTGGCAACCATGGCACGCTTAGCTTGTCCAACAGCCCAGCACTGAGACATCATGCATGAATCATTAGTGCAGTTTTCAAATGAAGAATTTGAAAGAATAAACAGGAAGGGGGGAAAGACACACACTGGGGTAGGTGAAAATACCGTTTGATTTACAATAATCTTGCTAACTCCAGTAATTAACTGAGTAGCATTTGTCAACTGAGGGGCCTGATCTGAACTCTGCTTCACCATAGTTCCGTTAATAACTCCCGTAAAGGATGCCCTTCCTGCCGCTCCGCCCTGGAGAAAGGCTAGGGAGTTGAGGTCGGTACAACTGCCATTAATCCCACAAAGTAGCCATTTGTGGAAGGGATTCATACTAGGGCCCTGTAGAAAAGGGCCCTCTCTCATCACCGCGTTAGCTCCAGGATCCACCAACATATTGGGTGAAAAGGAAAAGGTTTCATTGGTATCTGTCCATCGTGTTACTCTGGATTGACAATCAGACCAGGACAGAACAACTCCCTCATCTTCTTGACTACAAAAGGGGGAGACCTTAGGTTGACGGGGATGCTTCCCATCAGTAAAGTTGGGTGATAAAAATGTTCCATTTATCCAAATGGCCGGTTGCAAAAAGGACTGTGAGAACTCATTGACATAACTATTATCCTTTTCATTATTATTCTTTTTAGTTGTTAATTTAACCCAGCTTCTCTTGTCATAAAACCACCCCAAGGCTCTCTTCGAGAGAGTTATACAGTTTCCTGTCTCAGTAATCTGAAAGCAGAGAGAGCCCAGTTCAGGCAAGGAGCGATTTTCCCCCAGGGGGGAATGGGTTTTATCATAGGGAAGATAAGGCAACCCCATGGTTTTATTAGTTGTAAGAAATCTTGGAAACAGCACGGCATCATGTCTAACAGGTATGGGTTTAGGAAAAGCAGATAATATAGCCCATCATTGTTCCCCCCATATACTAGGAACCCAAATCTGGAGGATCCAAATTAGGACTGGAAACGTCTGCAGATGAATCCTTCAGGGGGTCATCTTCAGTTGCCATGAGCCTTCGAGTCAGTTGCTCTGGTTGCCAAAATGGATTGTCTTCTTCCTGCGGAAAAACACAAACAGCTCCCCTGGATCTTATTAAAATAGGATCCGGGCCTTTCCATTGTCTGGTCAAGACATCCTTCGATCTGACCATCTCTTTTGGCCTGTCAGGCTCTCAACAATGGCAGTCAGCAGCCGAATGGCCCTGACTGTCCAAATTTAAAAAATTAAGAATAAAGAGTGCTATAGAAACGGTTACTCGTGGCACTAAGGGTAGAGCCTCCTCAACTCCCCCTTTTTGTTTTATTAGATAAGATTTTAGAGTGCGATGAGCCTGTTCTATGATGCCTTGTCCTTGAGGATTGTATGGAAGGCCCATCAGATGGGTCACCTCCATTTGGCGACAAAATTGTCCAAACTTTTGAGACGTATAAGCTGGTCCATTATCAGTCTTGAGAATTTTAGGCTTTCCCCAGGCACTCCAGGCCTCAAGGCAATGTTGGATAACATGTGCTGCCTTTTCTCCCGATAAAGGGGAGGCAAAAATGATTTCAGAACAGGTGTCAATAGAAACATGTAAATACTGAAGTCTCCCAAAAGATGGAATATGGGTAACATCCATTTGCCAAATCTGCAATGGTCGAATTCCTCATGGATTAATTCCCACATGAGGCACAGGTAAAAATTGACAGCAATTCTGACTGAGTAACTATATCTCTAGCTTCTTTTCTAGTTATATCAAATCGACGACGTAATGTCTCTGCTGTCACATGAAATTTTTTATGAAAGTCTTTGGCCAAATCCAATTTTGGGGATAGGGCGATAGCAACCAACTTTGTGGCTTGATCCGCCAGGTCATTTCCATGAGACATTGGACCTGGTAGACCTGAGTGAGCCCTAATATGTGTAATAAAAACAGGATACCTCCTATTAACCAAGATAGATTGAATCTTTTGAAAAACTTCTGAAAGCCTGCTAGAGGGCCTAATTAATCCAGCAACTTCCAAGACTTTAACTGCATTTACCACATATAGGGAATCAGATACAATATTTAAGGGGCCTGGAAAGGTTTCTAAGACTTCCAGTACCACTAAGCATTCCACAATTTGAGGTGAAGTTTCATTATATTGTTTAGATGTAACTCTATCATTAACCACATAGGCGCCTATTCCTGTTTTTGACCCATCTGTATATACCACTACCCCATCTGGGAGTGGTTCTTGAGATAAAATATGTGGGAAAACAACAGCCTGACTCAAGGCAAATTGTAAAATAGGATGTTTAGGATAATGATTATCTATTTGGCCATTAAAGGAAGTGACTAACACTGCCTGAACATCAGAGGTAGCAGTTAATATTTGAACCTGATGTGCAGTGTAAGGTACTACCAGAACTTTAGGCTCCCACCCAAAATGAGTAATAGCTGCTTTTAATCCTCGAAGGGCAAGCTGAGCAGTTGCATCTGGATACCATTCAATAATCCTTGCAGGGGATGCATTGGGATGGATCCATAATAAGGGCCCATCCTGCCATAACACAGCAGTTGGTAAATGTCTGGTTTTAAAGACACACAAATTAAAAGTTTTAGTCTCATCAATGCGTTTCAGCTGGGCTTCCTGTAAAGCATCCTCTACTATTTGCAGGGCACGGCTTGCAGCCAGTGTTAGTGCTCTTGGTGAGGAAATGTGAGAATCTCCTTCCAAAATGTCAAACAAAGGTTTCAATTCAGCAGAGGGAATTTTCAAAAATGGTCTTAACCAATTTATATCACCTAACAATTTTTGAAAATCATTTAAGGTATGTAAATGATCTCTGCGAATTTCTAATTTTTGAGGAACTATTTTCTCAGGGTAAATAACTGTCCCTAAAAAGGAACCAATTTCTGAAATTTGAACCTTCTCTGTGGCAATATGCAGACCCCGCTGTCTTAATGCAGCAATTAATAAAGGATATGAGTTCTGCAAAATGGTCAGCTCTTTATGGCAGATTAGAATATCATCCATAAAATGAATCAAAAGCAGGGAAGGAAATTGTTTCCTAACGGGTTCAAGGGCCATTTGTACATACAGTTGACACATAGTAGGACTATTGGCCATGCCTTGAGGCAAAACTTTCCAATATCTCTTATCAGGTTCAAGGTGATTAATAGCAGGTAATGTAAATGCAAATCTCTGTCTGTCTTGTGGGTGTAGGGGAATGAAGAAGAAGCAGTCTTTAATATCTATAATTATTATCCTCCACTGCTTAGGTAAAGCAGAGAGCAGAGGTAGGGCTTGTTGCACTGAGCCAAACAGCTGCATCTGCGCATTAATGGCACTTAAATCATGGAGAAGTCTCCATTTTCCTGATTTCTTTTTTATGACAAAAATAGGTGTATTCCAAGGGGAAGTAGAAGGTTCTAAATGGCCATTTTTAACTTGCTGTTCAATTAATTTAGTAGCGGCCTCCAATTTTTCAGAGCATAAGGGCCACTGAGGAACCCACACAGCCTCCTCCGTAAGCCAGGGTATGGGCATAGAGCCCTCAATGGCAACTAGGGAAAACCCAGACCTTGTCTTCCTGTATTGCTTTCTTGCGAGATTGGGTTTAATCTTCCTTATTCTTTTCTGCCAAGGCCTTTTCCTTCCTTATATCTCATCCTTTTCATAATTTCTATGGCTTGTTGTGAATACTCATTAGTCAATGTCAGTCCCAAGTCTTGCAAAATGTCTCTTCCCCAGAGGTTAACAGGGAGAGGAAGCACATAAGGTATAAAGCTTCCTGTCTGACCCTCTGGTGTCTGCCAAGTCAAGGAGCGTGAACTGACTGCAGGGCTGGCCTCATATCCCAACCCTTGTAAGGAGTGGGATGATTGTGTAACAGGCCACACCTTAGGCCACCAGTTGGAGGAAATAATACTTTTATCAGCTCCTGTGTCTAAAATTCCTACAAAATTCTTCCCCTCTATCATTAATTTTAAAGTGGGTCTAGTTTTAAGATCGACTACCAGGTGAGCAAAGTCAGTTCCTGAAGAACCAAGCCCATTGGTGCCTCTAGGCACCCCGGTTGATGGGAAACAATCATGCAAACTTGGGAAAATAACCAATTGAGCAATCCTATCCCCAGGGGAAATAGAAAATATGCCTTGGGGACAAGAACAGAGAACCTGAAGTTCTCCTGTATAATTTTGGTCTATCACTCCAGGGTGAACCACGACCCCTTTCAATGTTAGGGAGGAACGACCTAGAATAAGGCCGACACTACCCTCAGGCAGGGGACCTTTGAAATCAATTGAGACAAGCTGTGCGCCCTCATGTGGTGTTAGTAAGAATTGGGAGGTGGAACGGAGGTCCAATCCTGTGAAACTTCTTGTAGTTCTGCAGCTAGAGGTGTCCCCTGGCTGCATGCTTGTATCCCATATTTCTTGGGGCCCTGGGATCTGGGGCCCGAAAATCCATTTTTTGGAATACCTTCCTCTCTTCCCGATGGTGGGGGATCATGTTGAATAAGCTTTCCTTGAGTATCTCTGACCGAACGACACTCATTAGCCCAGTGATAACCTTTCCTGCATTTATTGCAAAGTCCCAGTCTTTTCTGCATGGCAGCACGGCACTCTCGTTTCAAATGACCCGGTTTGCCACAGTTATAGCATACTTTACGGCTGCCAGGACTTGAGTGGCTCTGGCTTTGCAAGATAGCTGCAGCCAGGCCAGCGTTAGTCAGCGGGCCTCCAAGCCCCCTGCAGACCTTTATCCAATCTGTTAACTCTTTGCTTCTTCTAGGGGTAATTACTGCCTTGCATTCTGGTGAAGCATTTTCATATACTAGCTGTTCTATTAGTGGTCTGACTCGCTCCGGGTCTCCAAAAATTCTGCCTGCTGCTTCTGTCATTCTAGCCACAAAGTCTGAGAATGACTCCTGGGGGGCTTGCAATACCTTTGTTAAATTTCCCCCAGCCCCCCCCCCCCTTAGAGAGGGCTTTCCATGCTTTAATAGCAGCAGCGGAGATCTGGCCATATGCTCCCCAATCGTAGTTTGTCTGATTATTAACAAACTGTCCCTGCCCTGTTAGCAGGTCAAATGTCCATTGTCTTTGATTGCCTTCCGCGTTAGCTTTGGCTTTTGCCTGCGTCTGAGAGGTGTCATGCCACAAAGCTTTCCACTCCATATACTGTCCCATGTTAGGGAGGGCAGCTTTTACTGTATTTTGCCAATCACTCGGAGTCATTGCCATAGCGGCAAATCTCTCGAGCTGCATGATTGTGAAATTGGCATCAAACCCATACTTCTGAACTGATTCAGCAAGTTCTTTAATAGAAGCATATTCTACCGGTGCGTGGACGCGACCTCCCTCTGCAGTTTCAAACACTGGAAAAGCTTGAAGCATTTTTCTTTTATCTTCTTTTGAAAGAAAGGAATCTGAGCAGCACCCGTCCGCATAGGGCGGAGGAGTGCTGGGAGCTGCGGCCGGGAGTGCTGGCTGGGAGATCACCACGGGCGGGGGAGCCGCACGCGTGGTTTCTAATCCCCGCCTCCTTTTGTTCTCGATTTGGCGGCAGCAGCCTCCCATCTAGATGGTATCCTTCCGCCTCATAGCGGACTATTTTTTCATCTGAGTCTTTCTCCTCGGAAGGACTTAACTCCTCTGACTCAGAGCTATCTAATCTCAAAGTCTCCAAATCCTTTACCGGATATAGAGGCTTTTTCTCCTTCGTACGTTCCTCTCCCAGGGAAATTTCCGTTCCCTTATCTCTCACTCCCGCGGATCTAGCGTCCTTGGGAGGGTCCTTTTTCTTAGGCATGCCTATCCTTTTTTCTTTCTGAGCTTCCTTTTTTTTTCTGAGCTCCTAAGTGCTTACCAAGCTCTGTTTCTGACATGCTGTCCTGTAATTCGTCTAACACTCCCTGGCCTGCCACGATAGCCGGGCTGCACTTTTCATCCTGTAAGCACGATTTTACTAGTTTCCACAGTGGCCGCGTCCCAGGCTTCAACTTCCCATTCTGTTGTTCCCTAATTAAATCGCCCTCCAGTTTGTCCCAGGAGGTGAGCGTCAGCGATCTCGAACATATATACCAGGGTGCTACGCAATCGATCTCCTTCACAAACCCCTCTAACGTTTTTGTAGAGACTTTCAATTTATGCTGTCCCAAGAGCGTCTGGACCGCTGTAATAATAGAATGTGAAGCCCCCATGCTGCTCTCTTATCTATGAGAGAATCTGACACTCAGGGGAGGGGCAGCACGGCTTATCTACGTCCGACTAACCGTGCCAAACGGCCGCCTGAAGCGGCCGCTGGGAGGGGGGAGGTACCAGCTCAGGCAGCGGCGGAATTTAACAAGAGAATCAGTGGAAACAAAACAAAATCAAAAGGAAGACAATGAACGCTGGCACAACCAGAATGAGAGCCTCCATGGCACCTTGTAATTGGGGAGTGAGATGGGAAAAATCAAGGCCAAACATACCTCTCAGAGCTTACTTTTGTTCTGCAGTTCTGAACCCACCCCATGAACGGGGGATCTTCCTCGGGCGGTGCCGGTGATGGTGAGTGTCCTGGGTTTCGGTGCCAACTGTCCTGCGCAATAATCTCGCCAGCAAGAATGCACACAGACACCAGGGTCCTTCTGCAGCAAAACTTTTATTGCGATGTGAAGAGGAAAGACCCCGGGCCCCGAAAAGGCACCGCTTAAATACACCCTGGAGCGGCATGTCTATTTCTGGTTGGCTGCTTGCCCAGAAGCACATATATGCCCTGGGATGGGCCGTGACTTGGCGTCCATTTTCCACTTGCACATGGCAATTTATCTTTAAGCTGGTGAGAGCACCAGATGCCAGCGCCATCATATAATGGCGAATACTGTCACTGCTCACCACAGCTCTCCACAGTGGGGAAGTTTTTGGGTACATGCACAGGAGTTGTATATTTGGGTCTTCAGATAGATCTATTTCTAATTTTCTGAGTAACCTCCAGATTGATTTCCAGAGTGGTTGTACCAGTTTGCAATCCTACTACCAATGGAGGAGTGTTCCTCTTTCTCTCCATTCTCACCAACATGTGCTGTCACTTCAGTTATTGTTCTTAGCCATTCTGATTGGTGTAAGGAGAAATTTCAGGGACATTTTGATTTGCATCACTAAGGAATTTGAACATTTTTTAAAGTACTTCTCAGCCCTATGAATAAAGGAGGAACTCATGAGGTCCTACAAACCAAACCCATTGACTGAGTCATTGACTTCTGAAAGATGCTGGGAGAAGGATAACTGTAGTCTGTAATCACGTAATCATTAAGGAAGTCAACAAGTCTATTGAATAGTCCCAAGTTCATGGTCACAAACATGACCTGGTAACAATGGGTCTAAAGAAAAAGAACAGAGGAAAACAAAACAAAACAAACAAAATATATGTGATGAAGGGACTTATAGGAAGGCAGGAGTATAATAAGGATGGGAGAGAGATTAGAGAGGAAGGGATGGCTTAAGTTATGAGAATATGCTATACAAATGTTTAAAATTGTCAATGGACAAATTTTAAAATAGAAAAATCTGATGAAATATAGGTGAACATATTGGGAAGCAGAGCTTAACTAAAGAAAGAGGAGGGTTAAGAGGAAAGCCTGGGATCCATAATGTACATATCAAAGAATTAATAAATGCAAAATAGTATAATTTTTAAGACTCATAATAGGTGTGATATAATTCTGAAGCTGGAGATTAGCTTTCAGAAATACAGAAGCACTTTTGAGTGGGTCAAATGCCTAGATAGTAGTATTTTAAGAATGGCCATATTCAGAAAATTTGTTAAGGGGGGCACTGATGGCTATAAAGAATAATCTGCATG
The DNA here is from genome assembly GCF_004785775.1 of Grammomys surdaster. NCBI lineage: Eukaryota > Metazoa > Chordata > Mammalia > Rodentia > Muridae > Grammomys > Grammomys surdaster. The sequence continues at coordinate 6,179,889 of NW_021604767.1, forward strand.
TCAAGCAGCACATAGTCAACTGAAAGTAAACTCCTCCACAGCATCTACAGGGTTTCTTGTAATATCAGGGCCTTTCTTTATATATACTATTTTAATTGTTTAAATTGTATTATAACTTTACTATATATACTCTTTATTTTTATACCACAGGCCCTTTATATATATATTATGACTTCCAGTTTAATGCTTCTATGGAAATCCTGAGTATGAGAATGAGGATATTTCAGTATTTATGTCTGATTCTTCTGCCTTTTCTTGGGTTGTTTTCCTTCTGTTTGCTTCTTTTATCCTATTATGAGGTGTCATTGTTTTTTTTATCATGTTATGCTAAATACAAACATGATATTTATATATCTTACATATAATATAGTATAATGCTATACTAATTATATTATACTTTCATTCATTAGAAATCTATTCATTTTCTGAGAGACAGAAAGGGGTAGATTTTGTTGGGAGGCGAGATGGGAGGAACTGGGAAGAACAGAGGGAGAAAAACTTTAGAATATATTATATGGGAAAACAATCCACTTTCAATAAAAAGAAAAAATAAAGCTAAAACAAAATATTCACTCAAAATCTTATCATAAAATAAAGACAATGTTGCCAGCTTATGGGCTTTTGGAAATTTGACTAGATACTAAGAACTTTGACTTAATCCATGCATTGATTTGTAGATTGATTAAGAAAATTATAATTGGAGATGGGTAGAGGTGTGTCTTCTCTGAAGAAAGTATATCAATAGAGTTGTGCCCTAAAATACCCTTTCTTGTCTTTTGTTGCGTTTGTTTACTCTTTTTCTCAATTACCTTGTCTGATTGATGTGAGAAACCTCTGTCCCATTGCCATTATATTACATTTCACATAAGATTTAAAGCATTAGAAGTAATCAACTTTCAAGAGTCCATACTAAAATTTTGAGCCAAAGTAAATCTCCCCTTCTTAGAACGTGATTTTTTAGGTATTTGTTACAGGTCCAAGAATAGTGACTACTAGGAAGGCATTGTTCTCCAAGGGTATCTAAATTATTCATTAGTTCCTTTGTGAACTGCATATATTTCTAGACAGAAGAACTAAAATTTGAGAGTGTGTGTGAGTATCTGCACACAAATCATTCACCTCCCACAAAGGAGAAGTATCTGAGCTGTGGATGTCAACTTGGAAATATATTAATGCAAGAGAAAATTATTACCTTTAAGACCAGTCCATGAGAAGAAATTGCCAGAAGTGCTCTCTGACATGTTGCATCTGAAAGCTGGTTCAACTAACAAGAGATGCCACGAAGATTCCCAAGAGCTCAATGTATATATCCTTCTCTTCCAGACAGCCTTATATGAAGAGAAGTATTTGAATTATGTATTAATTTGCAATATGTAAGTATTTGGTTAAATTGAATATAAGTCAGTTATCAATGACCACCTGAAATATGACAGAAGCAAGGGGACCAGTGGACGAAGAATACTATGGCAAATTTATGCTTTCATGTGTTGTTTAGATATGTGATCTGGAAAACTGAGATTTTCCATATAAGTAGGTTCATTTTTATAAATTGCATGCTCATGTCATGACAAAAGGATAATGCTGAACTTTAAAATTCTTTGACTATAGTATAAAAGTTTAATATTGTCACCATTTCTAATAGTCATGTTAAAGAACAATGATTTATCTGTATGCCTATAAATGGACACAATAACAAAGTCATATACCTGAAGCACATGCTAATTTCTCTGCTTTGTAATGCTTAAAAGCTTCTATGGTTGCTATTAATTATTTACAAAATTTAGTTTTAAGGACCTATTGTCTCTTGATAATTCAAAATCGTTCAAAATCTACATTGCTAATTTTACACTGACTTTACACTAAACTTGGATTGGGAAAGTTAGATTTCTACTTTTAACTTCATATAGTGTCTCACATGGTAATGGTCTTGCTAGATCCAAGAGAAATATAAGCTATCAGGAAAGAACTCAAGGTGGCAGAGTATTCTTCAAACGTGAAGGAGTGATTCTTTCACCTAATGAAGAAGATAAAGGGACCTGATACTTTCATATAAAAATTATGGTCATGTGCCTTAGTTGACTTAATGATAACTATGATAACAGTTAACCCTGAAGATGGTGAAAACAAATGGAATTTATTTCTTATGTTATGAATTCCCAATCATAGTTTGTTTATAAATTTTTTAACACTTTATAATAATATTTGACTAGACATTTTCTCAAAAAGAGTATTAACAATTAAATGCCTGTTTTCTAATGCGAGAGAAAAAGAAAGGATGTAAATGTGGATGGGTGCGGATATGGGGGAAATCTGGGAGATTTAGGGGAAGGGATAAATATAATCAGAATATATACAATGAAAAGTACATTGTCAATTAAAGTTTCTTAATCAAAAAGAAATGAAATTGTAGTGTAATTGTATTGAGACAGATAAATAGCAGACAAAACTAAGTGCATTCTGATGATTTTCCCAGGATTTCTGCTTCAGAGTTTCTAATTTCTATATTTTCTAAGTTGGAACTTTTTTACCAGCTGGTGTACTTTGTATAGCTTTTCCTAAATACTATGCTCATTGCTATAGGTTTAATATATACAAAGTTCGTATCTTTACCAAATATCTTTCACAATTTTTAAGGATTTTTGACTCCTATATTAAGTAAATAACACAAGCTATAATAATTTGGTGACAATTAATTTAACCTTTATTCCTTGCAGATAAATGTACAAGTATATGTTGTCACTCTCCAAATGTTTCCCTTCAATTCCAGGGATGGATCGTTTAGACACTTGGCTTTCAGACTTTTCACAAAAAACCACTGTATCTAGCCAGACTAGAAAGAAATAAAAAATCATCTAGGTTAGTCATGTGGACTAGAACACAAGATATTATACAATGCTATTTCTTTTTCTGTTACGTAGTACAGGTTTTATTTTTTTTATATCTAACCTATCTTTAAGAGATGCTAAGAAATAGTCTATTTAGGATAACAGAAAAATTGCATAGGTCTGCTGAATAGTTAGGAAGCCTTTACCAGTAGTGACATGTATAAGCATATTAGCATATGTATGGTGTTACCTGAACACATAAGAGATAATCTCATTCATATCCCACTGCCAACTCAAGCAGGCATACTATGAAGTACTATTATACTGGTTTTTCACTATGAACATTGAGACTTGAGAGATGTTAAAATAATCGCCATCCTCACAGTCACTGTTTAAAATTCCCCACTTTAGCTCTGGCAGTACAGATTCTCAGTACCTAAGGCATTGTAGGGAGAAAACAGTAGGGATGTAAGAGATTATTGGATGTAATCTCTCATGCTTATAGCAAACTGCATCATTAAGCTTCTACATAAATCTCTTGGAGGTTATTTTACTAATGGTAAAAATAATATCTCTACATTGAAGTAATTTGCCTCTATTTAATTCTTATGCATTGTTTTCTAAAAGCAGTCTAGGGGAAAATAATATAAATGTAATTTTCTTTCAGATCACATTAAAATATTTGTTAATGTCTAGCTCTTCTGCTTTGCAACTAATAATTATAGGTTCTTTATATGTATTTTATAAGATATTCTTTCTGGAGACTGTATATTTTTCAATACATTTGGAAATTGTAGTCTTTGGAGGATGCCATTTCCAAGTTGTGCTCTAAGCAATAGATAAGGAATTGTTTTATTACAAACATGCCCCTTATTTTTTTCCCATTGTGGCTTATCCTGGAAAGTGATATCTCTTTTTCCACATATTTTTTATTTATTTGCTTCTTTATTGTTTATTTGTTAATTTATTCACTTTAAATCCCAATCACATCCACTCTCCTGCCTCTCCTTTAAGTGCTAGCCTCTCACCCCCCTTCTCGTATCCTTCCCCCTTCTCCTCAGAGAAAGGAAAATCCTCACCATGGATACAGACTCTTCCTGGATCATCAAGTCTCACCAGGAAAAAGAGCAACCTCTCCCAGTGAGGCCAGGAAAGGCGTATTAGCTAGAATAAAGGGACCCAAATGCATGGAACAGAGTCAGAGACATGACTCCAATTGTTCGGGGACACACATGATCAAGCTGCACATCTGCTACATATGTATAGGTGGCCTAGGTCCAGTCCATGCACACTTTTGGTTACTGGTTCAGTCTCTGTCAGCCTCCATGGGCCCAGGTTAGTTGACTCTGTAGGTCATCTTGTGGTAACTTTGATCCATCCTGTTCTCTCAATCCTTCAAGTCAACTCTTCCACAAGACTCCCTGAGCTCTGTCTAATGTTTCCAGTTTCTGGCAATCATTAAGCTGCTATAAACAGAGCTGAGCAAGTGTCCAGTTAGAAAAGCACCATTTGTTGATGATGAGTTCTTTTTTCCATTGTAGCCTTTTGGCTTCTAAGTTTAAAAAAAAAGTGTCCATAGGTGTGCAAGTTTAATTTCTGAGTCTTTGATTGGATTCCACTGGTCAATCTGTTTTTATGCCAATATCATACAGTTTTTATTACTACTTCTCTGTAGGTAGCTTGAAATCAATGATGGTGTACATACCTTCTGAAGATCTTTTATTAAACAGGTTGGAGATTGATATCTGAATTTTTATTTCTTCTTATGAAGTTGAGAATTGATATTTCAAAGCATATAAAGAATAGCGTTGGAATTTTGTTAGGAATTCAATTGTCTATAAATTTATTTTGGTAGGAGGGTCCTTTTTACTGTGTTAATTCTCCAATGAGCATGGGAGATCTTTCCAAATTCTGACATCTTCTTCAATTTCTTCCTTCACTGATTAAAGTTCTTGTTATACTGGCCTCTCACTTGCTTGGTTATATGATTTGTGGCTATTGTGAAGGGTGTTGTTTCCCTAATTTTGATCTCAGTCTGTTTTTTTGTTTGTATATAGGAGGGCTACTGGTTGTTTTAAAGTTAATTTTGTTTATATGTTTGTTTGGGTTTTTTGTTTGTTTGTTTTACAATTGATTTTTTTATTTTGTTCATCTTTGTATGAAGTGCATCTGTATAGGGCAGTATGAATGGCCCACACAACCATGGATGTAAGAGGACAATCTCTAGTATCATTCCTCATTTTTATTCTGTTTGAATTATTTTGCTATTGTGATTCATATGGTGGGCTAACTGTAATTTTGCATCCAGACATTTTGTTGAAGGTGTATATCAGCTCTACAGATTCTCTGGTAGAATATTGGGAGTCACTTAGTGATACTTCAACTACTACCTTTCCAGTTTGTATTCCCTTGATCTCCTTTAGTTGTATTATTGCTCTAGCTAGAGAAGGAGAGCGTAGACAGTCTTGTCTTGTCACTGATTTTAGTGGAAGTGATTTAGGTTTTTCTCCATCTAACTTGATGGGTGCTATCAGCTTGCTGTAATTTGCGTTTATTGTGTTTGCAAATAGGCGTTGTTTCCCTGATGTCTCCAAGAATTTTATCATGAAATGGTATTGAATTTTGATAAAGGATTTTCAGCATCTAATGGGATAACCATGTGTGTTTCTTTTCAGTTTGTGTATATATTGGATTATATTGATGAACTTTCATATGCTGAAGCATCCCTACATCCCTGGCATTAAAATGTACTTTATCTTGGTAGATGATGTTTTTGACGTGTTCTTGGATTCAGTTTGCTAGTATATTATTGAGTATTTTTGCTACAAAGTTTACAAAAGTAATTGCTCTGAAGTTCTCTTTCTTTGTTGAGTCTTATGGGGTATTGGTATAGGGCTGATTGTGGCCTCCTGAGTTCTTTCTGTTTCTATTTTGAGGACTAGTTTGTGGAGTATTGGTATTAGCGCATTTTCAAATATCTGGTAGAATTTTCGACTATAGCCATCTGGCTCTGGTTTTTATTTTTTGGGGAGGTGGTGGGAAGGAAACTTTTAAATGACTTCTTTTATTTCTTTAATGGTTATAAGACTATTTAATTCTTTACCTAATCTGGTTTTACTTTGGTAAGTAAAATCTATCAAGAAAATTGTCCATTTTGTTTAGATTTTTTAATTTTGTGGTAGATAGCATTTTCAAGTAAGACCTAATAGTTCTTTGGATTTCCTCAGTGTTTGTTGTTATGACTCCCTTTTCTTTTCTCATTTTGTTTCCCTTGTATACTATTTCTCTTCCTGTTAGTTTGGTTTGTCTATCATGTTTTCTCAAAAACAAGCTATCGATTATATTGATTATTTGTATTGTTCTTTATTTATAATTTATTGATTTCAGTGTTGAATTTGGTTATTTTTCATCATCTTCTCCTCCTGGGTATGTTTTCTTATTTTTGTTCTAGAGCTTTTAGGTGTGCACTTGAGTTTCTAGAATAGGATATATCCAGTTTCTTCATGAATGTAGTTAATGCTACAAACTTTCCTCTTAGCACTGCTTTCATTTTTTCTCATCAATTTTTCTGTTTTACTTCATTTTCATTGAATTCCATAAAGCCTTTAATTAATTAATTAATTAATTTCCTGATGCAGTAGAGAATTGTTCAGGTTCCATGGGTTTTCTGGCTTTACAAAGCCTGTTTCTGTTGTTGTTGAAGTCCAGTTTCAAGTCATGGTGGTCTGATAACATATGAGGGGTTATTTAGATTTTCTTATATTTGTTAAAGCTTGTTTTGGTCAATTTTGGAGAAGTTTCAATGAGATACTGAGAAGAAGGTCATATTTCTTTTGCGTTTGGGTGAAATGTTCTGTAGATATTGGTTAGGTCCATCTTTTTCATAATGTTAGATTTATTATTTCTCTGTTTTGTTTCTTTCTCAATTATCTGTCTGTGGGTGAGAGTGGGGTGGTGATGTCTCCTAATATTAATGTGGGGCATTCAATGTGTGATTTAACCTTCAGGAATGTTTCTTTTACAAATGTGGGTGTCCTTGCATTTGTGGCTTAGATGTTCCAAATTGAGATGTCATCTTGGTGAATTTCTTTGTTTGTTTGTTTGATGAGTATGAACTGTCTTCCCAATTTTTGTTGATTAATTTTGGTTATAAGTATATTTTATTAGGAATGAGCATGGGTACACCATCTTGCTTCTTGTGTGCATTTGCTTAGAGAAACTTTTTTAGCCCTTTACCCAGAGGTAATGTCTATCTTTTTTGCTGAGTTATGCTTCACATATACAGTAGAATGATGAATCCTGTTTTTGCATCCATTTATTAGCCTGTGCTTTTTTATTGTAGAATTGAATTTTAGTCTCTCTGTGTGTGCTGGTGTGTTTGTGTGGGTGTGCTTCCCTTCTTTTGCTGATGTGTATGTGTGTGTGTGTTTTAATTTTCTGTGCTTTCTTTGGTGTAGTTAGCCTCTTTGGGTTGGAGTTTTCCTTCTAATATCTTCTGAATGTATTTGTGGATAAATATTGTTTATATTTGATGTTCACATGAAATATCTTGCTTCCTTCATCTATGGTGATCAAAAATTTTGGTGGGCGTAGCAGTCTAGGCATAATTCTGTCTCTCAGGGCCTGTAAAAGTTTCTGTCAAGACCTTCTGTCTTTTTAAGTCTCTATTGAGAAGTTGGTTGTGATTCTCATAGGTCTGCATTCATATGTTACTTGGTGTTTTTCTTTGTATCTTTTAATATTCTTCCTTTGTCATACATAGTTTATGTTTTGATTATTATGTGCCTTGAGGATTTTATTCTTCTCCCATCTATTTGTTGTTCTGTATGCTTTTTGTATGTTTATAGGCATTTATTTAGGTTGGGGGAGGTTTCTTCTTTTATTTTTTTGAAAATATTTTCTGTGCCTTGGAATTGGAGTTTTCTGCTTCTATTCCTATTACTCGTAGGTTTTGTATTTTCATAGTGTTCTAGATTTCTTGAATATTTGGTGACAGAATCACTTTTTAGATTTTATATGTTCTTTGATTTACATATCTATTATATCAATCATATTTTCTACACCTGAGATGCTCTCTTCCTCCTCGTGTTTTCTGTTGGCTCATATCTTTAGTTTCTGTTCTTTTCCTTAAGATTTCTGTTTCCACAATTGTGGTTTTGTTGTTGTTACTATTGTTTTTGTTGGTTTTGGGTTTTTTTTTTGTTGTTGTTGTTTGTTTTGCTTTTACTTCCATTTTCAGGTCTTGAACATTTTTATTCATTTTCTTTACATGTTAGAATGTATTTTCCTGTATTTCTTAAAGTAATTCATTAATTTCTTTCTTAAAGGCCTCTATCATTTTTTGCAAGATTGAATTTAAGGGGATCTTCTTGTGCTTTGACTGGGTTAGGATATCAGTGCTTACTGTAGTAGCATATTTGGTCTCTTTGAGGTGCCATAGTGCCCCCGCTCTAGTTGTTTGTAGTCTTATGATATCCTTTTGTCATCTTATTGTTCCTGGTGTTGGCTGGATTTTTCTGGTAACAGTAGGACTCCTGGTAGAGAGAACAGAGCCTTAGGCCTGACAAGGAAAGTCAAGTAATAGCATACTGCTCACTTCTGTTGGTTGTGCCCCAGATGAACCTTGCCTGAAGGGATCTGGTTCAGAAGGGTCTAATCTGGATGATTCTGGGGCCCAGCAAGACTGAAAATGCATCTGTGGGCAGTGACAGAGGACGGCTCTCTGCTGCTAACTGTGTCCCAGGTGGATTTGGCTGGCAGGGAATAGTTGAGATAGGATCTAATATGTATGCTCCTAGGGCCACATAAGACTGGATGTTCTGAGGCCCAACATACCTCCTCTAGAGGAAAGGCAATGGAGCTGAAGATAAGGGCAATGTGTAGCTCACATCTGCTGGCTCTATCCCATATGCATCTGGTAGACATGCTCTACATAATTATTATTACTATTTGGGCACTAAACCTCTTCCCACTTATTCATGTTCTTGAAGATAGCATGCCATGATCAATTTCTCTGTATCATCACTCACAGTAATAGATCGTATTTTATGTACATAGTCAAACAGTTTCTGCTTTGCCAAGTTTAAATTTCAATACCCAACTGTCTATCATAAATACTCCAAGTAATCCCAATTCCATTTGACCACAGTAAAATAGATATTCATATGAATTTTCACCTTTTTTTAACTTACCCATAATTTCAACTAACTAAGATCACCTTAATCACAAACAAGAGGAGAGTTTTTCTTAGTTAAACCCCCACAGCATATTTGATTATGAATAACAATATATTTAAAGATAGAGCTGACTTCCTGATTTAATGCTTGATTCAATTTCCCCTGTAGACTCAGGAGGGAGTTATTTAAGAGATACCAATTAGGAATGATTTGAATTAATTGGAGCAACATAATGTACACACTGCATTTCATTCCCAATTAAGTTGGAAAGAGACAGAAGAAATTCTGCTGACAGCATTTCTTTATTGTGCTAGTAGTCATTATTTATGTATCATCAATTCTTTATCTAAAGTATTTTATCTCTTCTGAAAACAAAGAGACATTAGTAAGAGACAAAAAGTAACAATGAGTAATAAATAGTATAAGTTAAAGGTAATGACTGAAAAACATGCTACAAATTCATGAAGCCTCAAAATCCCAGTACAGCACTGTAAAGGGTGTGAATTACTGCCAATGCTACTATTAAATAATAAACAATTTTATTGCACTTTTGTTTATCTTTTCTTGATATTGATACTGAAATGTATTGTGAAGCATATAAGAATTCTCTCAGTGTTTAGATTATATTTAGTCTTAGGGGTATAAAGCTTTAATACCACATTTCAGAATGGTAAGTGTTCTTTTAATAACAGTATAATGATTGTAAGTCTTAAAACTTTAATTTCAAATGACTATGCTATTTAAAAGCTCACTTTGTTTGATCTTCAAGTTAATTGTTCTTAGTTTTGCTATTTTTATATAATATGAAAATATGCTTATTTTGTTTATTTGGGGGTTGCTTATATCATAGAAAAATGTGGTATTACATAAGTATTTTGACATTTCAAAAAATAATGATTCAATTGTTCTGAACACCATATTTGCCAGGAATACATATGTATCACAGCACAGAGAACAGTTACACATGTGCTTCTCATTTAACTCATGAACAAAGTTAAGAAAGCCAATTTCTGTCATCAAATATTAGCCTCTCCATAAGATGTGTATACACACACACACACACACACACAAACACACACATATATATATATATATGTTTATGTATGTGTAAACATTCAGAAGATAGAGAGAGAGAGAGAGAGAGAGAGAGAGAGAGAGAGAGAGAGAGAGAGGAAGAGGAATTTTGTTGTTTTATATTTAGAGAAAAACATAGGATACAATTTCTACACATGAAATTACCCATGTAAACATAGTAGAAAAATTTTAAAAGATGCTCTGAGTTTGTAGATTGTTTATCCAAAGATTTAATTGTTAATGTATGCCTAGTTCATGTAGATATGAATGGACGAATTTCTCTTCTCTATGACCTATATCGTAAGTCATTTCCAATAGCTACAGAATAGTTTTCTCATTAATCACAAAGAAATCAGTTAATAAATTTCTTTCAAAATTTTAACTATGGTCAAAATTATTCATTTCACCAATTGACCAGTAGTGATTGTTACTGATATGTTTCCTAACTTAACTGAAGCAAAATAGAAAATCCAATTTCTGATGGCAGATGAAGCTGCCCTACATCTAAGAAGCTATTGTGGTTTCATTACAGGCAGTTTTGTAAGGCAAGTACCCAAACTAATGAAGTCTAATTTCCTGCAGATTAAAAAAAGAGAAGTGATAAGACATCGCTGATGTTAGGTAAAGAAACCCTGTACATAGCACATTTATTCTGTTAAATTGTTCGTGAACGCATGAGCACATGGATGCAGACCAAAAGAACTACTGACATTTTGCTCCTGTGGGAGCCGTGGGATAGGCAAAATTCCAGAGTGAAGTCTCTCTGTAATTTTAGGCCCTTCAAGCAAAAGCTCCATAGACAATTTCATTTCAAGATAAACTTAAAACATTGCAAGCAAACATTTGGAAATATATAATTATCACAAACAGGAATTTAAACAATGTTTGTCACTTTAAAACCACTGGAAGGGAAGAATATGTTCTTATAACTTGGTTAACACAGCATCTCCCTGTAGCAAATGAACAATATAAGGGTATTCATTTAAAAAACTTCACCTGCAAATTTACAATATTAAGAAGCATCATTGGAAAATCAATAGTTATCGTACTGCGAGTATCAGTTGGTTCAGACTGTGTGGTGCTATAATAAGTCTTAAAAAGCACATTACTGCTATCATAAACCATTAAAGTTGGTTTATAACCAGGGGAAAAACATTTTAAAATCCCTCTCTGCTACAATTCACAAGTCATTTGTTAGAGTCTTAACCGCCCTCAGCTTTGCTTTGGGCCATTAACTAACAAACCAATGATTAACTGGTAGTAATGACCGTCTTCCAGGGGATTATTGCTTAATTGAACTTTTCTGCAGGACCCATTATTTTCTGAGGTGTCAAAATAACTATGTAATACCACATTTTTCTGTGATGAAAGCACCTCCCAAGTAAACAATATGAATGTCAGAGAAATTAAATTGTTCGCTGTCAATACTATTTAAAATGCATTACTTTAATGACCAATTTTGATATTTCAGAAGAATGTTCTCATTTCTTTCATTCTCCTGAGCATATCTGCCCAGTGACTTAGATGTAAAACTAATGTCTATTTTCCTTCAGTAATATATACAATATCAAGTCATTTATATTAGTAAGCTGTGTTATATATTCATCTGGGTAAGGCACATTTGATTATTAACATTTTACTCCTAGGAAAAAGGCACCGTTGCTTGTCTGTTGCCATGGAAATAAATTAGGAAGGATAACCTGCCTACTTATCAATTTTTATTAATGCAATCAGTGTACCTGCTTAACTCATAAGTAACAATAGCATATTGAATGTAAGCCAATAAAGTATTCAAGCTCTAGGGGTGCCAGTTAAAGTAAATATGATAGAAAATTGCTGAAATAAAGAGTCTGAGTTACGTGTCATAGTTTTGATGTGCCCCATTAATATTACAGGATAAATAATTCTGCCATTTGCTAGGGCTTCAAGGGTGGAATTACTATCAATTAATGTTTATAGAGAGGAGGAGAAGCAACTGAAACTTGAACTCAAATGAATTCATTAAAACACAATGGCCTTCCCATTGTACAGGTTCAACCTACTGGCAGAAGTGTTAAAATTTGAAACTAAAGGAATCTCAACCTGTTGTTAGTCAAGCAAACATTTGCAGTTAGAAGATTTGGTTATGTTGTTTTGGGAGTATCTTAAAGTTCTTCTCTATATGTCTTAAGAGAATAAATCTTCCTCAACAAATGCATTAACAGTAATAAGATCAAAATGATAGGCTATAAAATAAAATATAATCATTTAAAGAACTACAGACATATGTTTAGTCATGAAGAAAGGTCAAATTAGATTCTGAAAATGATTAATTTGTTCTTTCTTTCAGACCAACTCCATGATCAATGCTTACAAATGATCAAGTTTTTACAAAAATTTTAAAGAAGACAGCAAATGAGCATCTTTTTGTATATATGAAAACAATAAAAATACATTTAATCCTTATTAAATAGTAACTATTTCTGTCATAAAACAACAGAGACAAACTAGTCTGATATCTGTAAGTTAACGTTCATGATTTAGTAACGACTATCTAATAAAAAATAGAAACAATGAGTCTTAAAATTTTATTTATATCTGCAATGATATTTAGGTTTTTTGTTTGTTACTAAGAAAATGTAAACTTACTATTATTATTTTCATAGTGTCAACAAATTAATAGTAAGAAGTCAGAATTAAACCAACTTATTTATTGCCATTTTGCATAAGGAAAAAGAAAATCCTGTTGTGATTCATATTTAGTTGATCTATAACTTCTTACTGACAGCAAATGGAATTAAAAATATGCATCCCATTACTATGAAAAAGGAGAGCTTATAAAAGATAGCATCATCTTCATGTAGCCTGACCCTTTTTCATCAAAATAAACTATGTAAAATGCAAACATATTTTTCCTCAATTCGAGATATAAAATTGAGTCTCATAAAAGATGAGCAACATTCTAAAACTTATAAAATTGCAAATGTGATAGATGTAAAATTCTATACATGCTAGAAAGCCTACTGCTTCCTAATTGTGCATTACTAATACTGTTAATTGAAGAAGAAATTATTGCATAGAGAGTAGTAGGTTGAATAAAATTGCTGCATGTGCACACATATAGTAGAATTTAAACTAAAGTAAGATTCATGACAAATAAATGTATGTGCCACTATAGTTGCATAAATATAAGTAATTGCTAGCAATTTAATAATTTTATTTGTTTCCATTAAGTAATGTAGTGTTGCATAGTATTTCCTATTATATTCAATTAACCTATTAAATAATTTAGTACTTCAGTTATCATCCAATTCAGTTACTAAATTCTTCCATAGCAAACATTCACTAGTCTCCTAAACATAAGCAAAGGCTATTATGGATTTTTATCTCTACATATTGCCCTCTTATAGATATGTCAATTAAATGGAATCATATGACAAGTACTGTGAATGGTTTCTATCCTTTGGAAAGTTGTTGTTACAGTGCAAATATTCTGAAGCATAGATGAAGCATAGATGCACCCTAGTCTATGGGGAAGAGATGTCAAGGTGGCTGGTTATTAACATAATCAGCAGGTTTTACTGAACCCTATGCATATTCTATTTTTCTGTGTGAGTGTTTGCCAAAAAATCTGATAGTTAATTTGGATGTATTAAGATATTAAAAATAATAACTATTGATAACATGGAAAAACTATAAAAAATATACTACAAAAATGTTAGTGAGTGCTGTCTCTCAGATTATCTTATTCTACTGAGAATTTTTCCTTCTTACGATGATTTGTAATGATAAAAGTCTATGTATAAGATAACGGAGGTAAATTGCTCTGTCTCCATGATGTAATCAGAAGGTACTGCTTCATGTCTACATGAATACAAGCACTCTACCATGAAACAGAGGATACAATAACCATGACGGCTACAAAATCACCAAAGACAGGTCACATCTACACTTTGGATATAGTGGGCTCAAGAATGACTGATGTCCTCTATAGAACAGAGCAAAATCATGTAAGATGAAAGTGTTATCAATAACACATTACAATTTAAAATACATCATCTCTTTATTACATGAAATTTTTATTTCACTTTTAAGAACATGGTTAACCTTGGTTAATTCAACATATGAAAGCAATATTTCAGCTGAGTGGGCATTGCATTACTATTTCATCCTATGAAGATGCTACATTTTATCTATCTATATATAAACTGCAAAGTTTCTCAGTTGTTTCATGATTTTGGAATTATGGATAATGCCTGAGATCTTCATCACACAAACGCACACACACACACACACACACACACACACACACACACTAAAAAGATAGACAGACAGACAGACAGACAGATATGGATAGATGTGTCTGGCAGTGCTCACGCCTAGGGTTCGCGGGTTGACGGAACCCCCGCAGGGTGCCGGGGTCAGCGTCAGCTGGCGTCAGCTCCAGGCCGGGCCTGCGGGGATGGGCAAACAGACTCTGGGGTCGGGGGCATGGAAGGAGCCAGCAAAGCTGGCCCTGGGCCTTCAGCAGCCGGCTGGGCGGGGCTCGTGCTCCAAGACAGCCTCCAGTCAGCCTGAAAACCCCAGAGGCTGGGGTGGCGACAGCAGCGATGAAGGAGAGCGCAACTGTGAACTAGGGCACAGCTCAAGCACGCCATCCAGTGCGCTGTGCGGGACCTCCATCCCAGTCTCCAAAAACAAGAGAATGTTATAAGCTCTTTTAGTTCTCTCCTTCCGGGGATAGCTCGTGAGAACCCACGAAAGAAAAGTGTTTCAGCTCTTTCAGTTCAGCTTGCTCTTCCCTCTGAGAAGAGAGGAGAGAGTTGTCCTTTGAAATGCGCAACTGGCGAGGGATCACGAAAGCACTCCGACAGCAGGAGACCTTGCACCACACAGCAGTAGTAATTTTATTGTAGCTCTGGGGTTACATATATATACAGTTTCGGGGGAAAGAACAGGTAACCCCTATTGGTTTGGCTTGAGGGTTTGGGGATGCCTTATTTGCATGGAGGTGTTATCCTACATGATAAGGGTCATGGGTCTCTTTGTGAGAAGCAGAAGCTAAGAGGGCCATATGGCCTGGGAATCTGAAGCAACCTTCTGTCCTGCTAACCCTTTTCAGGCCGAGGTCTCCGGGTCTTCAAAGATTCCTACCAGGCTTTCTGGCTTTCTCATAGCCTACTGCCCCACAATTCCTCCCTTTTCTTTTTTAAAGGAGAGGTGTCATCAGAGTAAGTGTCCCCTATGTTGGGAACAGTTTGATATTGAACTAAGACTTGATTGGTGGTTACCTTTGCAATGTTACTCATTTGTTGCTTTAAAAATTGAATGAGGCAAGGTGCCTGGAGAAGTAGAGCTCCAATGGCTAGTACGGGGCCAAGGAGGGGAAGAATCCAAGCCATCAAGGGGTTAGAGTACCAAGGGGTGGGGGTGTTGGGAGTATAGCATGCCCGGAGGTTCCCCTGGAGTTCTTTGAGTGTTTGTACATCTTGTTCTACCAGCCCAGATTCATTGACATAGAAGCAGCATTCCTCCCCAAGTAAAACACAAGTCCCCCCATGTTCAGCAGTCATCAAGTCCAGGGCCCTCCAGTTTTGGAGAGTCACTCCTGCTAAAGAGGTTATCTGGCATTGAAGGGACTCAAGGCTGTCCATAGTAGAGGCCATTGTTTGGTCAAGCTTGTCCTGAAAGTCGCCAGCCAGATGCTATGTTTGGACAAGGGCTGCTCCAGCAGTTCCAGTAGCCCCAATCGAAACAGCAAGGCCTAGTCCAATGAGCAGAGGGATGAAGATTTCTCTCTTCTTTCGGCTTCCTTCCATCTGCAAGGCGAGTTCTTCTGGTTCATAGAGATAAACCTGGGGGACAACAATCACAGGGGTGCAGGAGCCCTGAAAATGAGGGTTGATACAGGCACCTGTAGTGCCTTTGCACCAGAGGAGGGCAGGAGGGCTAACACATACTGATTTGGTGATGGCGATGTCACGGGCACATGTGAGATGGGGTTTTGAGGAGGACCCTACAAGGCAAAGAGGTGGGGGTAGGTCAAAGTGAGGAACATCCTGTGCTTTCCTCGCAGGCAGGGGTCCGTGGAGATCATAAAGGGAAAAGTTAATGGGAACAGCTGTTAATAATGGCTGGGAGAGAGAGGCACAGAAAAAGCATTGGGAAGAATTGGGGTGGGTTGTTAAGAGAAGGAGGTCTGCTGTATATTGAATGTACTGTAGCCAGGAGAGGGTAGCTTGTAGTTCCTCCTGAGGCTGGTTTTCCTGTTGGATAATATTAGCATGGGTAAAGGCAGATTTGGGGGGCAGGGACAAGTTCACAGGAGACATGTAGGTCAGCCACTGGGTATCTGGCATAGCCATTGGGGTAAAGTTTACCCATGACTCCGGTTCACCAACGTTCGTTCCAGGGATCACTGATGGAAAGCTGAAAGTAAGTTTTAATGTTGGTGAGCATGGTGCCACCACGGCTGGTGGACTCCATCCTGCAGCTCCAATATCTGCAACCTCCATATGTGGAGACCTCCTGGAGACATTCACCTGTGTTTCGGTAAGGGAAGCAGAGAAAAGGGCTGGGAGTAGTGGAGATGGATTCAGGGTGTAGGGGGATCTCAATTCTGGTTCAACACCCTTCAAGTGGGCAGTCTTGGGTTCCTATAACCTTGTTGTGTCTGTTGTAGGTTTCCCTGGCATAGAATCTCCAATGGTAGGTGTTGGGAAGGCTAGGGAGTGGCTGGGCGGTAGCAGAGTTAGCGTGAAGTATGATGAAAACTGCCAAAAGAATGGAGGAGAGGGGGGCTTGTGGAGGGCACATGGCCTGGGCAGTTGTCATTAGGTCATGAATGTCCTTCCAGGAGATCCTGTTGCTCCTCTGGGCGTGGTATCTCCTCTGCCTTCTCCTCCTCTTCCTTGGATGTTGGTCCATCAGTGAGAGGCAGGCCATCTTCTTGGTTGGCGGGGTGGTGTCAGACATTTCTGGCAGGGACCCAGATAGGCTTGGGTTGGTCCTGTGGGAAGACACAAGCAAAACCCCTCCCGGTTGTAAGGAGGGTGTCTGGTCCCTTCCAAATTCCATCCAAAGGATCTCACCATCATACCAGGATAGGGGGAGCTAGCTCTGGTGTTTGCCAATGGAGGGAAATAGGGGGGTATCTGGAGGTTTTGTAGATGTTAAATATGTTTAGGGTAGCCAGGGCCATCATCAATTGTACATTAGGGGGATAAGTGGTGGTTTGTTGTCTCAGGAGTTGGGCTTTCAGGGTCTGGTGTGTTCTTTCTATTATTCCTTGGCCCTGAGAGTTGTAGGGGATTCCTGTATGATGGGCTATTTCCCAGTGTGCGCAGAAAGCTTTAAATTGAGCACTAATGTAAGAAGGGCCATTATCAGTTTTTATCTGTTGAGGAATGCCCATGATGGAAAATTAGAGAGCATATGATAAATTAACTTTCTTGAGTTTTCACCCTTCTAGGCTGTACCCCATATGAAATGTGAGTAAGTATCTATGGTGACAAAACCATATTTTTGTCTGCCGAATTGGGGAACATGAGTAACATCAATTTGCCATAAAGCATTAGATTTGAGACCTCGGGGATTAGTGCCCATGGTTTGTAAAGCTGGGGTGGTAATAAGAGAAGCACACGAGGCACATGTTTTTATTATTCTTTGGAGCTGAGCAAGGGGGATGTGGGGGAAGCAAGCATGAAGCCCCTTTAGATTTGTATGTGTGCGTGAATGAAATTGGTCTGCCTGCTCAGTGGAGGCTATGAATGTTCCTGTTGAGGCAATTTGGTCAGCGAATGCATTTCCCTCGGATACAGGACCCGGCAGGGGACTGTGAGATCGGATGTGCTAGATATAGATGAGGGAGGCTCTCTTCTGTAGGAGGGCAGAGACCTGTATGAGTAGGGGGGAAAGTGGGTTGTCATCTAGTTTGACAAATGATCTAGACAACCAGGGAAGCAAATTGACAGCATATACACTGTCTGAAAAGAGGTTAAGGGGCCTTTGACTTCCTTTAGAGCTAGGTAAATGGCATATAGTTCTTTATATTGGGGGGAGTGGTGTGGGAGCTCTTTGAATCGGAGGATAGGGGGCTCATCTTCAGGGAAGTAGTATATTACTGCTGCAGCTCCACTCTTTCCTCCATCAGTAAATATTGAGGGGGCTCCTGCTATGGGCTCTCTGGAGAATAGTTTGGGGGGTAGCCACCGTAACAGAGGGAGGGCAGAGGCCCTTTTTTCATCAGGATGATGATTGTCAATTTGTCCTGGGAACCCTATTAAGCTGATAGCAAAGTGGGAATGATTTTTAATTAGCCACTGAACATCGGAGAGGGAGAAGGGGGTGATAAGAACGTCAGGTTCTTTTCCTAGCGTTTGTAAGGCTCTATCTCTGCCATTTTTAATCATATTGGCGAGTGCATCCACTTCATTTAAGACTCTGGTTGCACCACCCATCGGGGTATGGAGCCATTCCAGCACCCCCTGTGGCTGGTAAAGGGCTCCCAGAAGGGTGGGGGAGGAGTTAAAGATAAGGAGATGTACAGGCATTCTTGGGTTATATCTAGCAAGAGCCATATCTTTTAGGGCTGAATTGACAGATTTTAGGGCTTGGATAGCTTCTGGGGACAGTATCCTTGGGGAGGAGGGACTTTTATCTCCTTTCAGGAGGTTAAAGAGGGGTTGAAGGGTGCTTGTGGGGAGGTCGAAGCCAGTTAAGGTTGCCCAAAATACTCTGGAGGGAGGCAAGAGTTAATTTTTGGGGGAAGGAAAGGGTGGGTTTGAGGGGGCGTATTGAAGTAAGGGAGATCTCTGTCCCTAAAAATGCGATAGGAAGAATAAGTTGGGTTTTGTGAGGGGCTATTTTAAATCCCAGAGCAGATAAGAAAGGTATTAGCTGGTCTTTAAGTTGGGAGGGGGAGGTAGACTCGTCTTCCCATAGAAGAATGTCATCCATGTAATGATAGGCATTGAATCCTTTGTCCAAATAGGGTTTTAATGCAGTGGCTACAGCCTCCTGGCAAATTGTAGGACTGTTAGCCATTCCCTGGGGAAGAACAGTCCATTCGTATCGTGAGGCTGGGCCAGAGTTATTAATGGGGGGCACTGAAAATGCAAAGCGTTCACAGTCCTGGGGGTGGAGAGGGATGGAAAAGAAACAGTCTTTTATGTCTATTGCTAACAGGGGAACATTGGCAGGGATGGCTGAGATGTGGGGTAGCCCCCTTTGCGGGGAGCCCCAGATTCGCATGGTCTTATTAAGTGCCCTCAAATCTTGTAATAGTCTCCACCCCCCTCAGCTTTTTTTTATAGCAAACACAGGGGTGTTCCATGGACTGCGGGAGGGGCGGATGTGTTGTAGAGACAGCTGCTCCTCCACAAGTTCCTTGAGAGCTTTAAGTTTCTCCCTTGATAGAGGCCACTGTGGGACCCAGATGGCTTCGTCAGAGAGCCAATAAAGGCAGGGAGTATCAAATCTGACAGTGGCCTCTAGAATTGGGGGTGATTTGGAGGGGGATTATTTGGGTCTCCTTGGGTACTATTTTCTTCACAAGTGATATCTTCTATCTTAATGTGGTCTCTTTCTGGTTGGGTGGTAAGAACCACATCTAGAGCTTGTAAGATATCTCTCCCCAAGAGATTGGTGGTCACTTGAGCCACCAGGGGGCATATGAGGCCTGTAGCCCCATCCGGGTCTTCCCACCTATAGGTCTGTTTAGTGATACATGCATGAGAGGTGCCCCCTATGCCTAGGAGCTGGGGCCCAGGGATCAATTGCCAGTCTTTCAGGACTTCTTGCTGCCTTAAGATTGTCTGATCTACCTCAGTATCAATAAGACACTTGAATGGTTTATTATTTATTTTAATGGTCAACTTTGGGTGGGATCCTTGTGAGATACTGGACACCCATAAGGTTTCTACAGGAGTAGTTGTCCCTCTTACTGTCGGGGCTGAGGGTTGCCCCGTTTGAAATTTAAAGGCTCTCTTGGGTTGCCATCCTTATCATATCAGGCGGTACAGTTTCTCCTCCAGTGGAAACCTTTTCTACATCGGGGACAGATGGCCTTAGGGGGATTGTAGTCTGTTATAGGAGGGGAGTTTAGTGGGCATTCGTCCCTCCAATGTCCTGCCTCTCTGCATTTGAAGCAGATTCCATCTGTCCTTACTGCTGCTACAAATGCCTGAGCTATGGATGCAACCTGGTGTGATGAGGTTCCTATTTCTCGAGTCGCCAAAATCCACCTATCAGGATGCTCTTCTCGGAGACCCTGGAAAGCTAGCCTAGACTCTGAGGTCATGCCTTCCCAAACAATGTTTTTAAGGAGAAGGTCCCTAGCTGTGGGGTTGGGGATTTTTCTTTCTAAGCTCTTTTTAGTTCTGAGAATAAAATCAGACAGGGATTCTCCAGGCTTCTGATGGAGGGAGAGCAGGGAGTAGGCGGGGTTTTGTGACCCTGAGGGTGGAGTTAGCCTGTTCCAGGCCTGAATGGTACAGAGGCGGACCTGCTCATAGTACCCCTCTGGCTGGGTTGCCTGCTGTGCTCCAGTAGAGAAATCCTCCTGACCAAAGAGTTCTTTAAAACTCCATGGGATGTCATCATCCCTCTCCTGATTTTGCCTGGCTTGTTGAAGGTATTCATCACGAAAGTAGGCTTCCCATTGTAGGAACATTGGGCCAGGAAGGACTGATCGGCAAATATCTCTCCAATTTTGGGGGATATTTAAGTTGACAATATGGCTCTGCAGGAGAGATTTTGTCCAGGGTGCATGAATGCCATCTTCCTTCACTGCTTGCCTAAGTTCTTTTAGGTCTGAGGCCTGGAGTGGGTACCAGTTAAGCGCTTTAGCCTGGGTAGGGTTGATATTAACTGGGAATGCTTGAGTAGTTTGAGTTACGGGTTCTGTATCAGACTCCTGAGTAGCATGGGAGGCAGGGTTAGTTTTCCTATGAGAGTCCCTGAAATTGCAAAGCTGTTGAGTGATGGATGGCGGGGTATAAGGGACTATGGAATTTTGCAGGGTTTTATCTGCAGGTTCTGAAGGTCTCTCACTCTTGCGGCTTGCAGAAGGGGGAGGGGATTTATCTCTCTTTGGTTGGGGAGTGAGGGGGGAGGCAGGCAAGAGCTCCTTTGGCATTTTAGTAGAGCCTTGCCTTTGGATTGGGGAGGGGGGAGTAGGAGGGGCAGATGGTCTGTTTGGCCTTTCTTCTAAGGCATAAGGGGGAAGGGGTGGGTAGATGGATTTTATCTCTCTTATCAATTGGGTAAGGGCTTCAAGGTCTGAGGTAGGGTGACTTGGGGGACCCTGATCTTTGGTCTCTTTTGACTGAGGGGTGTCAAAAGTTGTATTGTTCTCCATCTGTCCTGTTTTTAGAGGGCCCTATACATTGTCGAATCGCAGCTAAGATTGGCAGAAAACCATGAGGAAGCCTTTTTCCTTCTTGGGTGTTTCTGTTTTTGATAAGGGAGGCTACTCTACTCAATGAATCCGCGCTGTAGATATTGTCCTCAGCCATACATGGGGCTATCTGAAGGACTTCCTCCCAAAATAGGGAGGCTTTTTTTTTTGGTTATTTTCACCCCTTGGGATTCTAGTAGGACACATATTTGCCTGACGTGGCGTGGTTTTTTATGTGATGTGGAATTGCCCATGACAGAAAAGAGGGAAAACGCTTTGTCCAATGGGAACATTCTTTCGGCTTGCTAGCCTCCGGGCATTCCTCAAGGGTCCAAAACGTTAAGCCTGTCCACAGATTTGAGATGTCCTGGCGACCGCTCTAATAGCCCTTAACTGGTTGCTGCGTTACCAGATTTTTTCTTTTTGTCATGAAGAGATTCTAGATAGAAGGTCTCCGCCAACAACCGTTATGGGCTGTCAGGATTTAAGTAGAGGTCAGAGGAGCCTTTAGCCTACACCAGGGAGTAGCCCTGGCCAGGAGGCTTCAGTTGCTCCTTCGGCTTATTTAAATCCGTGCAATGGCTTTGACCAAAAGTACAGGAGGAAGTGATAGATTATTCATCTCCAGGCTTAGGGGCTTACCTTCTGGCAGTGTTAGTTCTTGCGGTGCTTTTCTAGCTCACAATCAGGGAGGTAGAGCAGAACAGAGACGGTGCCAAAGCACAGCTGGCGGCGGCTTTGGCGTAGAGAGGCCAGCGGCCTTGTGTTGGGTGGTTCAGTTCTTGCAGTCGCAAGCCCCATGCTGATGGTGCCAGATGTCGGGCAGTGCTCGTGCCTAGGGATCTCGGGCTGATGGAACCTCCGCAGGGTACCAGGGGCGGCAGAGGCTGGTGTCAGCTCCATGCCGGGCCCGTGGGGGTGGGCGAACAGACTCTGGGGTCTGGGGTGTGGAAGGAGCCGGCCGAACCTGCCCAGGGTCTTCAGCAGCCGGCGGGGCGGGGCTCGTGTTCCACAACAGCCTCCAGTCGACCTGAAAACCCCAGAGGCAGGGGTGGCGGCAGCGGTGATGAAGGAGAGCGCAACTGTGAACTAGGGCACAGCTCAAGCATGCCTTCCAGTTGCTCGAAGCGGGACCTCTATCCCAGTCTCCAAAACAAGAGAGTGTTATCAGCTCTTTTAGTTCTCTCCTTCTGGGGGTAGCTCATGAAAAGCCCACGGAAGAAAAGTGTTTCAGCTCTTTCAGTTCAGCTTGCTCTTCCCTCTGAGAAGAGAGGAGAGAGTTGTCCTTTGAAATGCGCAACTGGCGAGGGATCACGAAAGCACTCCGACAGCAGGAGACCTTGCACCACACAGCAGTAGTAATTTTATTATAGCTCTGGGGTTACATATATATATACAGTTTTGGGGGAAATTACAGGTAACCCCTATTGGTTTGGCGTGAGAGTTTGGGGATGCCTTATTTGAATGGAGGTGTTATCCTACATGATAAGGGTCATGGGTCTCTTTGTGGGAAGCAGAAGCTAAGAGGGCCATATGGCCTGGGAATCTGAAGCAACCTTCTGTCCTGCTAACCCTTTTCAGGCCGAGGTCTCTGGGGCATCAAAGATTCCTAACAGGCTTTCTGGCATTCTCATAGCCTACTGTCCCACACATAAACATTTCTACTGTCCGCAATGTGTATTTCATTGTGTTATTCAGACTGTCCTAGTAAGTTGCTTGATTCCAGTAGAAGAGCACTATACAATGTATTTTTAAAAACCTACTGTAAATATACTTGCAATGCAACACATTTGTACTTCCAGAGGTAAAGGCAACTACAACACAGCTGTAAACAATTAAATCACGTTACATGTGACATTTCAGTTATGACCTGTGTTTGGTTTATAGCATAAACACTTGTGCCATCCAGCCATATATATTTAATTGTGTTATATCGAATGTCCAAGTAAGTTGTTAGAATACAGCAGAAAAGGACTATACAATGTATTGAAAGAAACCCACTCTAAAGATACGGGCAATGTAACACATCCGTAGTTCCAGCATTAAGTGAACTGCAAAACAGCTGAAAACACTTCAATCACTTTACATGTGACATTTCAGTTAGTTCCTGTGATTGGTTTAAAGCATAAACACTTCTACTGTACGGCAATTGTGTTACATATAGAATGTCCACATAAGTTGCTAGATTCCAGCAGAAAAGCACTATACAATGTATTGAAAATACCTACTGTAAAGATACGCGCTAAGCAACACATTGGTACTTCCAGATTTAAAGGCATCTACAACACAGCTGAAAACACTTAAAACATGTTACATGTGACATTTTAGTTAAGAAATGTCTTTGGTTTAAAGCACAAACACTTGTACCATCCGGCCACGTGTATTTCTTTGTGTTATATAGAACTTGTAAGTAAGTTGCTAGATTCCAGCAGAAAAGCACTATACAATGTACTGAAAAAACCCACTGTAAAGATATGCGCAATACAACACATTCGTAGTTCCATCTCTAAAGTCAACTATAACACAGCTGAAAACACTTAAATCAAGTTATAAGTGACATTTCAGTTAATTTGTGAGTTTGGTTTAAAGCATAAACACTGGTACTATCCGGCCATGTGTATTTCTTTGTGTTATATAGAACTTCCAAGTAAGTTGCTAGATTCCAGCAGAAAAACACTATACAATGTACTGAAAAAAAAAACCCACTGTAAAGATACACGAAATGCAACACATTCATAGTTCCAGCTCTAAAATCAAAAACAACACAGCTGAAAACACTTAAATCAAGTTTTATGTGACATTTCATTTAGTTTGTCGGTTTGCTTTAAAGAATAAACACTTCTACCATCCGTCCAGCAGAAAAGCACTATACAACGTATTGAAAATACCTACTGTAAAGATACATGCAATGCAACACATTCTAAGTTCCATCTCTCTAAAGTCTCTAAAGTATTTTCATAGCTAAAGGCAACTACAACACAGATTAAAAAACTTAAATCACATTGTATATGACATTTTATTTAGGACATATGTTTGGTTTAAAGCACAAACACTTGTACTGACCGGTCATGTATATTTCATTCTGTTATATAGAATGATCAAATATGTTGCTAGATTACAGCAGAAAAGCACTATACAATGTATTGAAAAAAAGTAGTGTAAATACTCAAGAAATGCAACACATTCGAAGTTCCAGCTCTAAAGTCAACTGCAACACAGCTGAAAGACTTAAATCACGTTACATATGCCATTTCAGTTAGTTTGTGAGTTTGGTTTAAAGCATAAACACTTGTACCATCCGGCCATTTTTATTTTGTTGTCTTATATGGAATGTCCAAGTAAGTTGCTAAATTTTAGCAGAAAAGCACTATACAACGTACTGAAAATACCTACTGTAAAGATAAATGCAATGCAACACGTTCGTACTTCAAGAGCTAAAGTAACCTACAACACAGCTGAAAACACTTAAATCATGTTACATGTGACACTTCAGTTCACACTTCATGTGTTTGTTTTAAAGCACAAATACTTGTACTGTCTGGCCATGTATATTTCATTGTGTTATATAGAATGTCCAAATAAGTGGCTAGATTCCAGCAGAAAAGCACTATAAAATGTATTTTAAAAAAACCCACTGTAAAGGTACGCGAAATGCAACATATTCTAAATTCCAGGTCTAAAGTCAACTGCAACACAGCTGAAAACATTTAAATCATGTTACATATGACATTTCAGTTAGTTTGTGAGTTTGGTTTAAATTTTAAACACTTGTACCATCCGGCCATTTGGATTTCATTGTATTATATGGAGTGTCCAAGTAAGTTGCTAGATTCCATCAGAAAAGCACTAAACAACATATTGAAAAAAACTATTGTAAAGATACAAGATATGCAACACATTCATACTTCCTGAACTAAAGGCAACTACAACACTGCTGAAAACACTTAAATCACGTTACATGTGACATTTCAGTTAGGTTGTATGATTTGTTTAAAGCATAAACACTTGTACCATCAGGCCATGTATATTTCTTTGTGTTATATAGAACTTCCAAGTAAGTTGCTAGATTCCAGCAGAAAAACACTATACAATGTACTGAAAAAACCCACTGTAAAGATATGCACAATACAACACATTCATAGTTCCATCTCTAAAGTCAACTACAACACAGCTGAAAACACTTAAACCAAGTTATAAGTGACATTTCAGTTAGTTTGTGAGTTTGGTTTAAAGCATAAACACTTGGACCATCTGGTCAGGTATATTTCGTTGTCTTTTATGGAATATCCAAGTAAGTTGGAAGATTCCAGCAGAAAAGCACTATACAATGTATTGAAAAAACCTACTGTAAAGATGTGTGAAATGCAAGTTATTCGTAGTTGCAGAGACAAAGGCAACTACAACAGACCTGAAAACAATTAAATTACTTTACATATGACATTTCAGTTAGGACGTGTGTTTGGTTTAAAGCATAAATACTTCCACTGTTCGGCCATGTATATTTCACTGTGTTGTATAGAATGTAGTAGTAAGTTGCTAGATTCCAGCAGAAAAGTGCTATGAAATGTATTAAATAAACCAACTTTAAATAAACATGCAATGCAACACTTTTGTACTTCCAGAGCTAAAGACAACTACAACACAGCTGAAACCACTTAAATAACATTACATGTGACATTTCAGTTAGGACGTGTGTTTGCTTTATAGTATAAACACTTGTACCATCCGTCCATTTATATTTCATTGTGTTATATAGAATGTCCTAGTAAGTTGCTTGATTCCAGCAGAAAACCACTATACAATTTATTTTTTAAAAAAACCTACTGTAAATATACGAGCAATGAAAAACATTCCTACATCCAGAACAAAAGGAAACTACAACAAAGCTGAAAACACTTAAATCACATTACATGTGACATTTCACTTAGGATGTGTGTTTGGTTCATAGCATAAACACTTGTACAATCCGTCCATATATATTTCATTGAGTTATATAGAATGTCCAAGTAAGATGCTAAATTCAAGCAGAAAGGCACTATACAACATATTGAAAAAACCTATTGTAAAGATTTGCGAAATGCAACACAATGGTACTTACAGAGCTAAAGGCAACTACAACACAGCTGAAAACAATTATATCGCGTTACATGTGACATTTCAGTTAGGACTTGTGTTTGGATTATAGCATAAACACTTGTACCATCCAGCCATATGTATTTCATATTGTTATATAGAATGTCCAAGTAAGTTGCTAGATTCCAGCAGAAAAGCACTATACAATTTATTGAAAGAAACCCACTGTAAAGTTTTGCGCAATGCAACACATTCGAACTTCCAGCTCTAAAATCAACTACAACACAGCAGAAAACACTTAAATAATGTCACATATGACATTTGAGTTAGTTTGTTATTTTGGTTTAAAGCATAAACACTTGTACCATCCAGCCATTTATATTTCATTGTCTTATATGGAATGTCCACGTAAGTTGATTGATTCCAGCAGAAAAGCACTATACAACATATTGAATAAACCTATTGTACAGATAAAAGAAATGCAACACATTCATACTTCCAGAACTAAAGGCAATTGCAACACAGCTGAAAACACTTAAATTACTTTACATGTGACATTTCAAATAGGACATGTGTTTGGTTTAAAGAATAAACACTTATACCATCAGGCCATGTACATTTAATTGTGTTACATCGAATGTCCTAGTAAATTGCTTGATTGCAGCAGAAAAGCACTATACTATGTATTAAATAATCCTACTGTAATTATAATTGCAATGCAACATATTTGTACTTCAAGAGCTAAAGGCAAGAACAACACAGGTGAAAACACTGAAATCATGTTACATGTGACATTTCAGTTAGGACTTTTGTTTGGTTTATAGCATAAACACTTGTACCATCCCGCCATATATATTTCATTGTGTTATATAGAATGTCAAAGTAAGTTCCTAGGAACCAGCAGAAATGCACTATACAATGTATTGAAAAAAAATCCACTGTAAATATATGCACAATTCAACACATTCATAGTTCCAGCTCTAAAGTCAACTACAACACAGATGAAAACACTGAATGCAAGTTACATGTGATGATTCCATTAGGAACTGCATTTGTTTTGAAAAGTAAACACTTGTACCACTGGGCCATCCATTTTACATTTTTTTTGTATAGAATGTCCATGTAAGTTGCATGATTCCAAGAGAAATGTACCATACAACCTATAGAGAAAACCTATTGTAAATATATACAAAAGGCAATGCATTCTTATTTCCAGAGCTAAAGGCAACTACAATACAGCTAAAAACACTGAAGGCAAGTTACATGTGATGTTTCAGCTAGGAACTGTCTTTATTTTGAAACATAAACACTTTTACCACCCGGCCATGAGTATTTCATTGTTTTGTATAGAATGTCCAAGTTAGTTGCTAGATTCACGCAGAAAATCACCATAAAACCTATTGATAAAACCTACTGTAAAGATTCATGAAATTCAATACATTCTTACTTACAGAGCTAAAGGAAACTACAATACAGTTAAAAACATTGAATGCAATTTACATGTGATGGTTCTCCTAGGAACAGTGTTTGTTTTGTAACATAAACACTTTTATCACCAGGCCATGAGTATTTCATTATTTTGTATAGAATGTCCAAGTAATTTGCTAGATTCCAGCAGAAAAGCACCATAAATCTATAGGGTACACGTACTGTAAAGATACACGAAGAGCAATACATTCTTACTTCCAGAACTAAAGGCAACTGCAATACAGCTAAAAATTCTGAATGCAAGTTACATGCGATGATTCCGTTAGGAACTGGGTTTGTTTTGAAACCTAAACACTTGTAATACCAGGCCATGCGTATTTCATTGTTTTGTATAGAAAGTCTTTGTAAATTTAATGATTCCAGGAGAAATGCAACACACAACCTGTAGAGAAAATCTACTGTAAAGATACACAAAAAGCAATGCATTCTTACTTCCAAAGCTAAAGGCAACTACAATACAGATAAAAACACTGAATTCAAGTTATATGTGAAGTTTCAGTTAGGAGCTGTATTTGTTTTGAAACATAAACAATTATTCCACCCAGCCATGGGTTTTTCATTGTTTTGTATAGAATGTACAGGTATGTTGCAAGATTCCACCAAACGAGCAACATACAACCTATTAAGTAAGTCTAATGTAAAGATTTGGGAAAAGCAATTCATTTATACTTCCAGAGCTAAAGGCAACTACAATACAACTAAAAACACTGATTGCAAGTTATATGTTATGTTTCAGCTATGAACTGTGTTTGTTTTGAAACATAAACACTTTTACCACCTGGCCATGAGTATTTCATTGTTTTGTATTGAATGTCAAAGTAAGTTGCTAGATTACAGCAGAAAAGCAAAGTACAACCTATTGAGAAAACCTATTGTAAAAATAAATGAAAAGCAATGCATTCTTACTTCCAGAGCTAAAGGCAACTACAATACAGCTAAAAACAGTGAATGTAAGTTAAATGTGATGTTTCAGTTAGGAAGTGTGTTTGTTTTGAAACTTAAACACTTGTACCACCCAGCCATGTGTATTTCATTGTTTTGTATAGAATGTCCAAGTATGTTGCTAGATTCCAGGAGAAAAGTACCATACAACCTACTGAGAAAACCTACTGTAAATATAGGTGAAAAGAAATGCAGTCTTATTTCCTGAGCTAAAG
Organism: Grammomys surdaster; assembly: GCF_004785775.1. Classification (NCBI taxonomy): domain Eukaryota; kingdom Metazoa; phylum Chordata; class Mammalia; order Rodentia; family Muridae; genus Grammomys; species Grammomys surdaster. The sequence continues at coordinate 6,209,059 of NW_021604767.1, forward strand.
AATCTATAATACAGCTAAAAACTCTGAATGCAAGTTACATGTGATGTTTCAGTTAGGAACTGTTTATTTTGAAACATAAACACTTTAACCACCCGGCCATGTGTATTTCACTGTTTTGTATAGAATGTCCAAATAAGTTGCTAGATTCCAGCAGAAAAGTACCATACAAACTATTGAGAATACCTACTGTAAAGATTCTCAAAAAGCAATGCATTCTTACTTACAGAGCTAAAGGCAACTGAAATACCACTAAAAACCCTGAATGCAAGTTACATATGATGTTTCAGTTAGGAACTGTGCTTGTTTTGATACAAACACTTTTACCATCTGGCCATGCGTATTTCACTGTTTTGTATAAAATTTCCCAGGAAGTTGTTAGATTCCAGCAGAAATGCACCATACAACCTATTGAGAAAACCTTCTTTAAAGATAAGTTAAAAGCAATGCATTCTTACTTTCAGAGCTAAAGGCAACTACAATACAGCTAAAAGCACTGAATGCAAGTTATATGTGATATTTCAGTTAGGAACTGTGTTTGTTTTGAAACATAACTCTTGTACCACCCAGCCATGCATGTTACATTGGTTTGTATAGAATGTACATGTATGCTGCATGATTCCAGCAGAAATACACCATATAACCTATTGAGAAAACCTACTGTAAAGATTCTCAAAAAGCAATATATTCCTTTTCCAGAACTAAAGGCAACTACAATAAAACTAAAAACACTGAATGCAAGTTACATGTGAAGTTTCACCTAGGAACTGTGTTTGTTTTGAAACATAAACACTAGTACCAGCTGGCCATGAATATTTTATTGTTTTATATAGTATGTCCAAGTAATTTGCTAGATTCTAGCAGAAATGCTCCATACAACCTATTGAGCAAACGTACTGTAAAGATTCGCAAAAAGCAGTGCATTCCTACTTCAAGAGCTAAAGCCAACTACAATACAACTTAAAAAAATTGAATTCAAGTAAGATTTGTTGTTTCAGTACGGAAATGTGTTTGTTTTGAAACATAAACACTTTTACAACCCAGCCATGTGTATTTCACTGTTTTTTATAGCATGTCCACGTAGGTTACTAGATACCAGCAGAAAAGCACCATCCAACCTATTGAGACAACCTAGTATACAGATACATGAAAAGCAATGCATTCTTAGTTCCAGAGATAAAGACAACTACAATACAGCTAAAAACACTGAATGCAAGTTAAATGTGATGTTTCAGTTAGGAACTGTTTTTGCTTTGAAGCATAAACTTTTTTGCCACTCAGTCATGTGTATTTCAATAGTTTTTATAGAATGTCCAAGTAAGTTGCTAGCTTTCAGTAGAAAAGCACCATACAACCTATTGAGAATACCTACTGTAGAGATACATGAAAAGCAATGCACTCTTAATACCAAAGCTAAAGGCAACTTCACTACAGCTAAAAAAAACTGAATGTAAGTTATATGTGTTGTTTACATTAGGAACTCAGTTTGTTTTTAGACATAAACTCTTGCAACACCTATCCATGGATATTACATTTTTTTGTATAGAATGTCCAATTAGTTGCTAGATTTCTACAGAAATACACCATACAACCTATTCAGAAAATCTACTCTAAAGATTCGCAAAAAGCAATGCATTCCTACTTCCAGAGCTAAAGGCAACTACAATACAGCTAAAAACACTGAATGCAAGTTACATGTGAAGTTTCACCTAGGAACTGTGTTTATTTTGAAACATAAACACTTGTACCACCTGGCCATGAATATTTTATTGTTTTATATAGTATGTCCTAGTAATTTGCTAGATTCTAGCAGAAATGCACCATACAACCTATTGAGCAAACGTACTGTAAAGATTCGCAAAAAGCAATGCATTCCTACTTCCAGAGCTAAAGCCAACTACAATACAACTTAAAAAAATTGAAGGCAACTACAATACAGCTAAAAGCACTAAATGCAAGTTACATGTGATGTTTCAGATAGGAACTGTGTTTGCTTTGAAACTTAAACACTTTCACAACCCAGCCAAGCCTATTTCTCTGTTTTGTATAGAATGTGCAAGGTAGTTGCTAGATTCCACCTTATTTTCCATGTATGTTGCTAGATTTCAGCACAAAAGCACCATACAACCTGTTGAGAATACCTGGCCATGCATATTAGATTGTTATTTATAGAATGTCCAAGTAATGTGCATGATTCAAGCAGAAAACACCATACAAACTATTGAGAAAACCTACTGTTAAGATACATGAAAAGCAATGCATTCTTACTCCCAAAGCTAAAGGCAACTACAGTACACCTAAAAACACTCAATGTGAGTTACATGTGATGTTTTTGTTTTAAATCATAAACAATTGTACAACTAAGCCATGCATATTTCATTGTTTTGTATAGAATGTCCATGTAAGTTTATAGATTCCAGCAGAAAAGTACCATACAACCTATTGAGAAAACCTCCTATAAAGATATGCAAAAAGCAAAGCACTCTTACTTCCAGAGGTAAAGGCAACTACAATACAGCTAAAAACACTAAGTGCAAGTGACATGTGATGTTTCAACTAGGAACTGTGTTTGTTTAGAAACATAAACACTTTTACAACACAGCATGCCTATTTCAATGTTTTGTGTAGAATGTCAGAGTAAGTTGCTAGATTCCAGCACAAAAGCATCCTTACAACCTATTGAAAAATCCTACTGTACAGATACATGAAAAGCAATGCATTCTTACTTCCAGAGGTAAAGACAACTACAACACAGCTAAAAACAAAGAATGCAAGCTACTTGTGGTGTTTCATCCTGTAACAGTGATTGTTTTGAAACATAAACACTTTTACACCTCGGCCATGAAAATTTCATTCTTTTGTATATAATGTTCAATTATGTTTCTTGATTCCAGGAGAAAAGCACCATACAACCTGTTGAGAAATCCAACTATAAAGATTCTCGAAAAGCTATGCATTCCTACTTCCGGAGCTAAAGGCAACTACAATACAGGTAAAAACACTGAATGCAAGTTACATGTGATGATTCAGATAGGAACTGTGTTTGTTTTGAAACATAAACACTTTCACCAACCAGCCATGCGTATTTCACTGTTTGTATAGATTGTCCAAGTAAGTTGCTAGATTACAGAAGAAAAGCACCGTACAACCTATTGAGAAAACCTACAATAAAGATATATAAAAAGCAATACATTCTTACTTCCAAAGCTAAAGGCAACTACAATACAGCTAAAAACACTGAATGCAAGTTACATGTGATAATTCAGCTAGGAACTGTGTTTGTTTTGAAATATAAATACTTGTAAGACCCAGCCATGCTCTTTTCACAGTTTTGTATGGAGTGTCCATGTAAGTTGGTATATTCCAGTAGAAAAGCTTCCTTACAACCTATTGAAAAAACCTACTGTACAGATATATGAAAAGCAATGCATTCTTACTTCCAGAGCTAAAGACAACTGCAACACAGCTAAAAACGCAGAATGCAAGCTACTTGGAACTGAGATTGTTTTGAAGCATAAACACTTTTACACCTTGGCCATGAAAATGTCATTGTTTTGTATATAATGTTCAGTTAAGTTTCTTGATTCCAGGAGAAAAACACCACACAATCTATTGTGAAATCCTACTGTAAAGATTCTTGAAAAGCTATGCATTCCTACTTCCAGAGCTAAAGGCTACTACAATACAGATAAATACACTGAATGCAAGTTACATGTGATGATTCAGCGAGGAACTGTGTTTGTTTTGAAATATAAACACTTGTATCACTCAGCCATGCATATTTCATTGTTTTGTATAGAGTGTCCATGTAAGTTGCTAGATCCAAGCAGAAAAGCACCATACAACCTATTGAGAAAACCTACTGTAAAGATTTGTGAAAAGCAATGCATTCTTATCCAGAGCTAAAGACAACTAAAACACAGCTAAAAACACAGAATGCAAGCCACTTGTGATGTTTCATCCTGGAACTGTGATTGTTTTGAAACATAAACATTTTTACACCCCAGCCATGAAAATTTCATTGTTTTGTATATAATGTCCAAGTAAGTATCTTGATATCAGCAGAAAAGCACCATACAACCTTTTGAGAAATCCTACTGTAAAGATTCTTGGAAAGCTACGCATTCCTACTTCCAGAGTAAAGGCTACTACAACACAGTTAAAAACAATGAATTCAAGTTACATGTGATGATTCAGGTAGGTTTTGTGTTTGTTTTGAAATATAAACACATGTATCAACCAGCCATGCATATTTCATTGTTTGTACAGAGTATCCATGCAAGTTGCTAGATTCCAGCAGAAAAGCACCATACAACCTATTTAGAAAAACCTACTGTAAAGATTTGCGAAAAGCAATGCATTCTTACTTCCAGAGTTAAAGACAACTACAATACTGCTAAAAACATTGAATGCAAGTTACATGTTGTGTTTCAGTTAGGAACATTGTTTGTTTAGAAACATAAACACTTGTAACTCCCAGCCACGCATATTTCATTGTTTTGCATGGATTGACCAAGTAAATTGCTAGATTCCAGCAGAAATGAACAATACAACCTATTGAGAAAACCAACTGTAATGAAACATGAAAAGCAATGCAATCTGACTTCCATAGCTAAAGGCAGCTGCAATACAGCTAAAAGCACTTTTTGCAATACAACCTATTGAGAATTCCTACAGGAAAGATTTCTGAAAAGCAATGCTTTGTGCTTCCAGAGCTAAGGGCAACTACAATATAGCTAAAAACAGTGAATGCAAGTTACATGTGATGTTACAGTTAGGAACTGTGTTTGTTTTGAAACATAAACACGTTTACCACCCAGCCATGCCTATTTCTCTGATTTCTGTAGAATGTCCAAGTAAGTTTCTATATTCCAGCAGAAAAGCACCATACAACCTACTGAGAAAACCTACTGTAAATAGAGATGAAAAGAATGCATTCTTCCTTCCAGCACTAAAGGCAATTCCAATAAAGGTAAAAACACGGAATGCAAGTTACTTGTGATTTTTCAGCTAGATACAGTGTTTGTTTTGAAACATAAACACTTGTACCACCGGGCCATGCATATTTCATTATTTTGTATAGAATGTCCATGTAAGTTGCTAGATTCCAGAAGGAAAGCACCATACAACCTATTGAGAAAACCTACTGTAAAGATACATGAAAAGCAATGCGTTCTTTCTCCAGAGCAATAGAAAACTACAACAGAGCTAAAAAGAGTAAGTGCAAGTTACATGTGATGTTTCAGCTAGGAACTGTGTTTGTTTTGAAATATAAACACTTTTACAGCCAATCCATTCTTATTTCACAGTTTTGTATAGAATGTCCAAGTAAGTTTCTAGATTCCAGAAAGAAAGCACCATACAACCTATTGAGGAAACCTACTGTAAAGACACACGAAAAGCAATGCATTCTTAATTCCAGAGCTAAAGGCAACTACAATACAGTTAAAAACACTGAATGAAAGTTACATGTGATGTTTCAGCTAGGAACTGTGTTTGTTTAGAAACATAAACTCTTTGACCACCCGGCCATGCCTATTTCACTCTTTTGTAGAGACTGTCCATGTAAGTTGCTAGATTCCAGCAGAAAAGCACCATTTAACCTATTTAGAAAACCTACTGCAAAGATAGATGAAGAGCAATGCATTCCTAGTTTGAGAGTTAAAGACAACTACAATACAGGTAAAAACACTGAATGCGATTTACACGTGATCTTTCATCTAGGAACTGTTTTTGTTTTGACAACCCGGCCATGCGTATTTCACTGTTTTGTATAGAATGTACAAGTAAGTTGCTAGATTTCAGTGGAATATCACGATACAACCTATTGATAATACCTACTGTTATATTTTCCAAAAGCAATGCATTCTTACTTCCAGAGATAGAAGCAAGTACAGTAGAGCTAAAAACACTGAATAGAAGTTACATGTGATATTTCAAGTAGTAATTGTGTTTGTTTTGAAACATAAACACTTGTACCACCCAGCCATGCATATCTCATTGTTTTTTATGGAGTGTCCATATAAGTTGCTAGATTCCAGTAGAAATGTAACATAAAACCAAATGAGAAAACCTACAGTAAAGATTCTCAAAAAGCAATGCATTATTACTTCCAGAGCTAAAGGCAAATACAATCCAGCTAAAAGCACAGAATGCAAGTTACATGTGATGCTTCAGCTAGGAAATGTGTTTGATTTGAAACATAACCCCTTGTACCACCTGGCCATGCATATTTCACTCTTTTGTATAGACTGTCCATTTAAGTTTCTAGATTCCAGCAGAAATGCACCATACAACCTACTGAGAAATCCTTCTGTAAAGATTCTCAAAAAGCAATGGATTCCTACTTCCAGTGCTAAAGGCAACTACAATACAGCTAAAATGACTGAATGCAAGTTACATGTGATGTTGAGTTAGGAACAGTATTTGTTTTGAAACATAAACACTTACCACACTACCATGCATATTCCACTGTTTCGAAAGAATTTAAAAGTAAGTTGCTAGGTCCAGTAGAAAAGCACCATAAAATCTTTTGAGAAAACCTACTGTAAAAATACATGAATAGTAAAGCATTCTTACTTCCATAAATAAAGCTGACTACAATACAGAGAAAAACACTGAATGCAGGTTACATGTGATGTTTCAGTAAGAAACTGTGTTTGTTTTGATACATAAACACTTTTACCACCCGGCCATTGGCATTTCACTGTTTTGTATAGAATATCCAAGTAAGTTGCTAGATTCCAGCAGAAACACCCCATACAACCTATTGAGAAAACCTAGTGTAAAGCTATATGAAAAGCAATGTATTGTTAGTTCCAGAGCTAAAGACAACTACAATACAGCTAAAAACACTGAATGAAATTATTTGAGATATTTCAGTTAGGAACTATGCTTGTTTTGAAACATATACACTTTTACCACTCGGCCATGCATATTTCATGTTTTTGTATAGAATTTCCAAGTAAGTTGCTAGATTCCAGCAGAAAAGCACCATAAAACCTATTGAAAAAACCTTCTGTAAAGATACATGAAAAGCAATGCTTTCTAACTACCAGAGCTAAGGCAACTACAATACACCTAAAAACACTGAATGCAAGTTACATATGATGTTCCAGTTAGGAACTGTGTTTGTTTTGAAACATGAAAACTTGTACCACCTGGCCATACGTATTTCATTATTGTGTATTGAATTTCCAAGTAAGTTGCTAGATTCCAGCAGAAAAGCACCATACAAACTATTCAGAAATCCTACTGTAAAAATTTTTGAAAAGCAATGCTTTCTTTATTCCAGTGCTAAAGGCAAATACAATACAGCTTAAACACTGAACGCAAGTTACATGTGATGTTTCAGTTAGGAACTGTGATTGTTTTAAAACAAAAACACTTGTACAAACCGGCCATGCATATTTCATTGTTTTGTATTTTATGTCCAAGTAAGTTGCTAGGTTACAGTAGAAAAGCACAATACAACCTATTGAGAAAACATACTGTAAAGATTTGTGAAAACCAATGCATTCTTACTTTAAGAGATAAAGCCAAGTACAATACACCTAAAAACACTGAATGCAAGTTATACGTGATGTTTCAGTTAGGAACCGTGTTTGTTTTGAAGCATAAACACTTGTACCACCCAGCCATGCATATTTCACTGTTTTGTATAGAATGTCCAAGTAAGTTGCCAGATTCCAGAACAAATGCACCATACAATCTTTTGAGAAAACCTAATGTAAAGATTCTGGAAAAGCAATGGATTGCTACTTCCAGAGCTAAAGGCAACTACAATACAGCTAAAAACACTGAATGCAAGTTACATGTGAAATTTCAGCTTGGAACTATGTTTGTTTTTAAACATAAACACTTGTACCAACCGGCCATGCAAATTTCATTGCTTTATATATTGTGTCCAAGTAAGTTGCTAGTTTCCAGCAGAATCGAACCATACAACCTACTGAGAAATCCTTCTGTAAAGATTCTCGAATAGCAATGCATTCTTACTTCCAGAGCTAAAGGCAACTACAATACAGCTAAAAACACTGAATACAAGTTACATGTGAAGTTCAGTTAGGAACAGTATTTGTTTTGAAACATAAACACTTTTACCACACGGCCATGTGTATTCCACTGTTTTGAAAGAATTTAAAAGTAAGTTGCTAGATTCCAGTAGAAAAGCACCATACAATATATTGAGAAAACCTACTGTAAAAAAGCATGAATAGCAAAGCATTCTTACTTCCATAAATAAAGCTGACTACAATACAGATAAAAACACTGAATGCATGATACATGTGATGCTTCAGCTAGGAACTGTTTGTTTTGAAACATAAACACTTTTACCACCCGGCCTTTTTTATTTCACTGTTTGGTATAGAATATCCTAGTAAGTTGCTAGATTCAAGCAGAAAACCACCATACAACCTATTGAGAAAACCTACTGTAAAGATACATAAAAAGAAATGCATTGTTAGTTACAGAGCTAAAGACGACTACAATATAGCTAAAAACACTGAATGCAATTTACGTGTGATGGTCCAGTTAGGAACTGTTTTTGTTTTGAAATATCAAAACTTGTACCACCTGGGGATACATATTTCATTGTTTTGTATTGAATGTCCAAGTAAGTTGCTAGATTCCAGCAGAAAAGCACCATATACCCTATTGAGAAATCCGACTGTGAAGATTTTTGAAATGTAGTCCTTTGTTTCTTCCAGAACTAAAGGCAAATATAATACAGTTTAAACACTGACCGCTAGTTACATGTGATGTTTCAGTTAGGAACTATGTTTGTTTTCAAACATGAACACTTGTACAAACCAGCCATGCATATGTCATTGTTTTGTACATTATGTCCAAGGAAGTTGCTAGGTTCAAGCAGAAAAGCACCAGATACCCTATTGAGAAATCCGACTGTAAAGATTTGCGAAAAGCAATGTTTTTTGCTTCTTGAGCTAAAGGCAACTACAACAGAGCTAAAAACACTGAATGCAAGTTACATGTGATGTTTCAGTTAGAAACAGTGTTTGCTTTAAGCATAAACACTTTTACAACCCGGCCATGCATATTTCACTGTTTTGCATAGAATGTCCAAGTAAGTTGCTAGATTCTGGCAGAAAAGCACCATACAACCTATTGTGAAAACCTACTATAAAGA
>NW_021604767.1:6218216-6222697 GCF_004785775.1 Grammomys surdaster
ATACAACCTATTGAGAAAACCTACTATAAAGATACATGAAAAGCAATACATTCTTACTTCCAGAGCTAAAGGCAAATACAATACAGATAAAAACACGGAATGCATGTTACAAGTGATGTTTCATTTAGGATCTGTGTTTGTTAAAACATAAACTCTTGAACCACCAGGCCATGCATAGTCATTATTTTGTGTAGAATGTTGCTGTACTCCAGCAGAAATGCACCATACAAACTATTGAGAAAACGTGCTGTAAAGATACATGAAAAGCAATGCATTCTTACAAACAGAGCTAAAGACAACTACAATACATCTAAAAACACTGAATTAAATTTACATATGATATTTCAAGTAGAAACTGTGTTTGATTTGAATCATAAACTCTGTTACCACACAGCAATGCATTTTTCACTGTTTTTTATACAATGTCCAAGAAAGTTGTTAGATTCCAGCAGAAAAGCACCATGCAACCTATTGAGAAAATCTACTGTAAAGATTCTCAAAAAGCAAAACTTTATTCCTTCCAGAGTTTAAGGCAAATACAGTACAGCTTAAAACACTGAATGCAAGTTACATGTGATGCTTCAACTAGGAACTGTGTTTGTTTAGAAACATACACACTTTTACCACTTGGTCATTTTTATTTTACTGTTTTGTAGATAATGTCCAAGTAAGTTGCTAGATTCCAGCAGAAACGCACCATACAACCTATTGAGAAAACCTACTGTAAAGATACATGAAAAGCAATGCATTCTTACTTCCAGAGCAAAGGCAACAACAATACAGCTAAAAACACTGAGTGCAAGATACATGAGATATTTCAGTTAGGAACTGTGTTTGTTTTGATACATCAAAACTTGTATCACCCTGCCATAAGTATTTCATTGTTTTGTATTGAATGTCCAAGTAAGTTGTTAGATTCCAGCATAAAAGCACCATAAAACCTATTGAGAAAGCCTACTGAATAGATACATGAAAAGCAGTACATTCTTAATTCCAGAGCTATAGGCAAATACAACAAATGCAAATACAAATAAAAACACTGAATGCAAGTGTCATGTGATGTTTCATTTAGGAACAGTGTTTGTTTGAAACATATACCCTTTACAACCCAGCGATGCATATTTCATTGTCTTTTATAGAATGTACATGAAAGTTGCTAGATTCCAGCAGAAATGCACCATAAAAACTATTCAGAAAACCTACTGTAAAGATACAAGAGAAGCAATACATTCTTACTCCCAGAGCTAAAGGCAACTACAGTACAGCTAAAAACACTGGACACAAGTTACATGTGATGTTTCAGTTAGGAACAGTGTTTGTTTTGAAACATAAACAGTTTTACAACCCGGCCATGGATATTTCACTGTTTTGTATAGAATGTCAAAGTTAGTTGCTAGATTCCAGTAGAAAAGCTCCATCCAAGCCATTGAGAAAACCTGCTGTAAAAATACATGAAAAGCAAAGCATTAAAACTTCCAGAGCTGAAGACAACTACAATACAGCTAAAAACATGAATGTAAGTTTCATGTGATGCTTCAGCTAGGAACTGTGTTTTCAAACAAACACTTTTACAACCCCGACATTTTTATTTCACTATTTTGTATAGAATTTCCAAGTAAGTTTCTGGATTCCAGCAGAAAAGCACCGTGAAGCCTATTCAGAAAACCTACTGTAAAGATACATGAAACGCAATGCATTCTTACTTTCAGAGCTAAAGGAAACTATAAAACAGCTAAAAACACATAATGAAAGTTACATGTGATGTTTCAGTTAGGAACTATATTTGTTTTGAAAAATATAAAGTAGAACCACCCGGCCATTTGTATTTCATTATTTTGTTTTGAGTGTCCCAGTAAGTTGCTAGATTCCAGCAGAAAAGCACCATATAACCTATTGAGAAAACCTACTGTAAAGATACATGAAAAGCAATGAATTCTTACTTCCAGAGTTAATGGCAAATACAATACAGCTAAAATCACTGAAATCAACTTACATGTGATGTTTTATTTAGGAACTGAGTTTGTTTGAAACATAAACACTTGTACCACTGGGCAATGCTTGTTCATTGTTTTGTATAGAATGTCCATGTAAGTTGCTATTTTCCACCAGAAATGCACTATAAAAACTATTGAGAAAAGCTACTGTAAAGATACATGAAAAGCAATGCATCTTATTCCCAGAGATAAAGGCAAATACAATACAGCTAAAAACACTGAATGCAAGTTACATATGATGTTTAAGTTAGGAACAGTGTTTGTTTTGAAACATAAACTCTTTTACCACCTGGCGATGCATATTTCACTGTTTTGCATAGAATGTGCAAGTAAGTTGCTAGATTACAGCAGAAAAGCACCATACAACCTATTGAGAAAACCTACTGTAAAGATACATGAAAAGCAATGCATTCTTACTTCCAGAGCTAAAGGCAAATACAGTACATATAAAAACACTGAATGAAAATTAAATGTGATATTTCAACTAGGAACTGTGTTTGTTTTGATTCATAAGCTCCTTTACCACATGGCCATGCATGTTTCACTGTTTTGTATCCCATGTCCAATTAAGTTGGGAGATTCCACAAGTAAAGCACCATACAACCTATTGAGAACATCTACTGTAAAAATACATAAAAAGCAATGCATTCTTACATCCAGAGATAAAGGCAAATACAATACAGATAAAAACACTGAATGCAAGGTACATGTGATGTTTCAGTTAGGAAGTGTCTTTCTTTTGAAACATAAACACTTTTACAACTGAGCCATGCATATTTCACTGTTTTTTTAATCTTTTTTTAAAAAAATTTTTCTCAAATCATAATTAATTCACACAGGGGTATAAACACAGTAAGGCAGGAAGTGGGGAGGGGAATGACACTGGAGTGTGGGTGCTCAGGAGGGTACAGATATCTTCAGAACCGGGTATCGGCTGGGTGAAGGTTCAGGGGACAAGTCTCCGTGACTCTGCCTATGACTCGCTTGTCCCCATCTTAGCTGGTATTATCTGCCAAGGCTACCAATTTACAAGGTCCATGACCACTCAGGCTTATAAATTTCCACAAAAGCTGCCCGTTGACATTAGCTTATAGCCATCTGTTTCAATGTTCTTCCACTGAGACCCAAGACTTGGTGTTATTATACATGTATGACAGGCCCACTGCTGATTTTAGGCCTATGGCTGATTTTAGGCCTACAGTGTGTAACCAGGGCTGCCCCTGATATCTCCTCCGTTCTCTAACTATAGAAGGGTTGTGGCAATTCTAAACTTGCAAAGGCGGGGATAGAGGCCTGACCTCCAGTATTTGAAGGGGACCATGTAATGTCTCCAGTCCCCCTGTCCTTGTCCAGTGAGGCATGAGGGCCATACCCTATCCGTTGTCTTTTTCCTGGAGAGGGTTTACTTTTGACATCAACCCCTATGCAGTCAGGCTTGTCCCTCAGGGAACCCAGATAGATTGTTTTTTATAGAATGTCAAATAAGTTGCTAGATTTCAGTAGAAAATCACCATACAAACTATTGAGAACACTGACTGTAAAAATACATGAAAAACAAAGCATTCTTACTTCCAGAGCTGAAGACAACTATAATATAGCTAAAAACACTGAATGTAAGTTATATGTGATGTTTCTGTTAGGAACAGTGTTTGTTTTGAAACATAAACACTTTACCACAGGGCCATGCGTATTTCACTATTTTGTATAGAATTTCCAAGTAAGTTGCTGGATTTCAGCAGAAAAGCACCATAAAGCCTATTGAGAAAACCTTCTGTAAAGATACATGAAAAGCAATGCATTCTTCCTTCCAGAGCTAAAGGCAACTACAATACAGCTAAAAGCATTGAATGAAAGTTGCATGTGATGATTCAACTAGAAACTGTGTTTGTTTTGAATCATAAACTCTTTTACCACACGGCCATGCGTATTTCACTGTTTTGTATATAATGTCCAATTAAGTAGCTAGATTCAAGCAGAATAGCACTATACAACTATGGAGAAAACCTATTGTAAAGATACATGAAATGTAATGCATTCTTAATTCCAGAGCTAAAGGAAACTACAATACACCTAAAAGCACTGAATGCAAGTTACATGTGATATTTCACTTAGGAACTGTGTTTGTGTTGAAACATCAAAACTTGTACCACACAGCCATGCTTATTTCATTGTTTTGTATAGAATGTCTAAGTAAGTTGAAACATTACAGCAGAAAAGCCCCATACAACTCTTACTTCCAGAGCTGAAGGCAACTATAATGCAGGTAATAAACTGAATGCTAGTTACATGTGTTGTTTCAGTAAGGAACTGTTTTGATTTGAAATATAAACACTTGTACCACCCAGCCATGCATATTACATTGTTTTTTATAGAATGTACACATAAGTTTTTAGATTCCAGTTATAATGCACCACACAACCTATTGCGAAAACCTACTGTAAAGATATATGAAAAGCAATGAACTCTTACTTCCACAGGTGAAGGCAA
>NW_021604767.1:6222707-6249320 GCF_004785775.1 Grammomys surdaster
CAGCTTCAAAAACTGAATGCAAGTAACATGTGATATTTCAGTTAGTATCTGTGTTTGCTTTGATGCGTAAACACTTTTACCATGCAGCCATGTGTATTTCACTGTTTTGTACATCACATCCAAGTTAGTTACTAGATTCTAGCAGAAAAGCACCATACAACCTATTGAGAAAAACAACTGTAAAGATAGATGAAAAGCAATGCATTCTTACTTCTTGAGCTAAAGGAAACTACACTACAGCTGAAACAACTGAATGCAAATACATGTGATGTTTCATTTTGGAAATGTGTTTTTATTTAAACATAAACACTTGCACCACCCGGCCATGCTTGTTACTTTGTTTTGTGTAGAATGTCCATGTAAGTAGTTAGATTCAAGTAGAAATGTACCATACAATTTATGGAGAAAACTTACTGTAAATATATATGAAAATCAATGGACTCTTACTTCCAGAGGTGAAGACAAATACAATACAGCTAAAAACATTGAATGCAAGTTACATGTGATATTTCAGTTAGAGAATGTGTTTGTTTTGAAACAAACACTTTTACCACCTGGCTAAGCATATTTCACTGTTTTGTATAGAGTGTCAAAGTAAGGTGCTAGATTCCAGAGGAAATGCACCATACTAACTATTGAAAAAACCTACTGTATAGATTCGCAAAAAAAAAAAAATGCATTCCTATGTCCAGAGGTAAAGGCAGCTACACTACAGCTAAAAACAATGAATGCAAGTTATATATGATGCTTCAGTTAGGAACTGTGTTTGTTTTGAAACATAAACACTTTTACCACCCAGCCATGTGTATTTCAATATTTTTTATAGAATGTCCCAGAAAGTTGCTAGATTCCAGCAGCAAAGCACCATAAAGCCTATTGAGAATGCCTTCTGTAAAGATATATGAAAAGCAATGCATTCTTACTTTCAGAGAAAAAGGCAACTACAATACAGCTGAAAACACTGAACGCAAGTTGCATGTGAATTTTCAGTTAGAAACTTTGTTTGTTTTGAAACAAACACACTTTCACAACCTGGCCATGCATATTTCACTGTTTTGTATAGAATATCCTGGTAAGTTGCTAGATTCCATCAGAAAAATACCATACAATCTATTTCGAAAAATTACTTTAACGTACATGAAAAGCAATGCATTCTTACTTCCAGAGCTAAAGGCAAATACAATACAGCTAAAAATACTGTATGCAAGTTACATGTGAAGTTCCACCTAGGAACTGTGTTTGTTTTGAAACATAAACACGTTTCTCACCTGGCCACCTGTATTTAACTGTTTTGTATAGAATGTCTAAGGAACTTGCTAGAGTCCACCAGAAATGCACCATACTACCTATTGAGAAAACCTACTGTAAAGATTCTTGAACATCAATGCATTCCTACTTCCAGAGCTAAAGGCAACTACAATACAGCTAAAAACACTGAATATAAGTTACAAGTGATGTTTCAGTTAGGAACTGTGTTTGTTTTGTACATAAACACTTTTATAACCCGTCCATGCGTATTTCATTTTTTGTATAGAATGTCCAATTAAGTAGCTAGATTCCAGCGGAAAATCACCATAAAACTATTGAGAATACCTATAGTAAAGACTTGTGAAAAGAAATGCATTCTTACTTCCAGAGCTAAAGGCAATAAAGATACAGCTAAAAGCACTGAATACAAGATACATATGATATTTCAGTTAAGAACTGTGTTTGTTTTTAAACATAAACACTTGTACCACCCAGCCATGCATGTTTCATTTGTTTGCATAGAATATTCATGTACGTTGCTAGATTCCAGCAGGAATAAATCATACAATCTATTGAGAAAACCTATTGTAAAGATAGATAAAAAGCAATGCACTTTTACTTCCAGACCTAAAGGCAAGTACAATACAGCTAAATACACTGAATAAAAGTTACATGTGATTTTTCAGTTAGGAACTGTGTTTGTTTTGAAACATAAACAATTTTACCACTCGGCAATGTGTATTTCACTTTTTAGTATACAATGTCCAAGTAAGTTGCTATACTCAAGCAGAAAAGCACCATACAACCTATTGAGAATACCTACTGTAAAGATACATGAGAAACAATGCACTGTTACAACCAAAAAAAACAAAAGGCAACTACAATTTATCTAAAAAACTGAATAAAAGTTACATGTGATGTTTCAGTAAGGAACTTTTCTTGTTTTGAAACATAAACACTTGTACCAACCTGCCTCGCATATTATATTGTTTTGTATAGAATGTCCACGTAAATTTTTAGATTCCAGTAGTAATGCACCACACAACCTATTGCGAAAACCTACTGTAAAGATATAGGAAAAGCAATGCACTCTTACTTCCAGAGGTGAAGGCAACTCCCATACAGCTAAAAACACTGAATGCAGGTTACATGTGGTGTTTCAGCTAGGAACTGTGTTAGTTTCTAAGCATAAACACTTGCACCACAGGTCCATGCATATTATATTGTTTTGTATAGAATGTCCAAGTAAGTTGCTAGATTCCAGCAGAAAAGGACCATAAAAAGTATTGAGAATACCTATCATAAAGATACATGGAAGCAATGCATTCTTAAGTCCAGCTCTAAAGGCATCTACAATACAGCTAAAAACATGGAATGCAAGTTACATGTGATATTTCAGGTAGGAACGGTGTTTGTTTTGAAACATAAACACTTTTACCACTGGCCATGCCTATTTCACTGTTTTGTATAAAATGTCCAAGTAAGTTGCTAGATTATAGCAGATAAGCAACATAAAACCTATTGAGAAAATCTTTTGTAAAGATACATGACAAGCACTGCATTCTCACTTCCAGAGATAAAGACAACTACACTAGAGATAAAAATAAACTGAATGTAAGTTATATGTGATGTTTCAGTTAGGAACTGTGTTTGATTTGAAACATAAACACTTTTAACACCAGGCCATGTGTATTTCAATGTTTTGTATAGAATGTGTTAGTAAGTTGCTAGATTCCAGCAGAAAAGCACCATACTACCTATTGAATACTCCTACTGTAATAATTCGTGAAAAGCAATGCATTCTTAAGTCCAGCACTAAGGCAACTACAATCCAGCTAAAAAAACTGATTGCAATTTACATGTGATGTTTCAATTAGAAACTGTGTTTATTTTGAAACATAAACCCTTGTACTGCCCGGCCATGCATATTTTACTGTTTTGTATAGAATGTCCAAGTAAGTTGCTAGATTCCAGTGGAAATGCACCATAAAACCTATTGAGACAACCTATCGTAAAGATATATGAAAAGCAATGCATTCTTATGTCCAGCACTAAAAACATCTACAATACAGCTAAAAACACTGAATGCAAGTTACATGTGATATTTCAGGTAGGAATGGTGTTTGTTTTGAAACATAAACACTCTTACCACCCGGCCATGACTATTTCACTGTTTTGTATAGAATATCCAAGTAAGTTGCTAGATTCCAGCACGAAAGCAACATACAACCTATCGAGAAATTCAATTTTAAATCTTTGAAAAAGCACTGCATATTTACTTTCAGAACTAAAAGCAAGTACAATACAGCTAAAAACACTGAATTCAAGTTACGTGTGATGTTTCAGGCAACAACTATGTTTCTTTTGAAACATAAACAATTGTACCGCCAGCCATGCATATTTCTTTATTTTGTATAGAATGTCCATGTAAGTTGCTAGATGCCAGCAGAAATGCTCCATACAACCTATTGAGAAATACTAATGTAAAGATAAGTGAAATGCAATGCATTCTTACTATCAGAGCTAAATGCAACTACAGTACATCTAAAAACACTGAATGCAAGTTACCAGTGAAGTTTAAGCTAGGAACTGTGTTTGTTTTGAAAGATAAACACTTGTACCTCCTGGCCACGTGTATTTCATTATTTTGTAAAGAATGTCCGTATAAGTTGCTAGATTCCAGTAGAAATGCACCATCCAACCTACTGAGAAATCCTACTGTAAAGATCAATCAAAAACAATGCATTCTTACTTCCAGAACTAAAGGTAACTATAATATAGCTAAAAACACTGAATGCAAGTTACATGTGATGTTTCAGTTCGGAAATGTGTTTGTTTTGAAACATAAACACGTGTACAACCTAGCCATGTGTATTACATTTTTTTTATAGCATGTCCAAGGAAGTGGCTAATTTCCAGCAGAAAAGCACAAAAATCCAATTGATATATCCTACTGTAAATATTTGTGTAAAGCAATTCATGCTTACTTACAGAGCTAAATGCAACTACACTACAGCTACAAAAACTGAATGAAAGTTACTTGTGATGTTTCATTAAGAACTGTGTTTGTTTTGAAACATAAGCACATGTACCTCCCGGCTATTGTTATTTCATTGGTTTTTATAGAATATTCAAGTAAGTTGCTACATTCCAGCAGAAAACAACACACAACCTATTGAGAACACCTACTGTAAAGGTTTGTGAAAAGGAATGAATTCCTAATTTCAGAGCAAAGGCAACAACAATACAGCTAAAAACACTGAATGCAAGTTACATATGATATTTCAGTTAGGAACTGTCTTTCTTTAGAAACATAAACACATTTACCACCTAGCCATGCATATTTCACTGTTATGTATTGAATGCACATATACGTTGCTAGATTACAGCAGAAGAGAACCATACAAGTATTGAGAAATCCTATTGTAAAGATACATGAACAGCAATGCATTCTTACTTACAGAGATAATCGCAACGACGATACAGTTAAAAACACTGAATGCAAGTTACATGTGATGTTTCAGTAAGGAACTGTCTTTGAATAGAAACATAAACTCTTGTACCACCTGGCTATGTGAATTTCACTGTTCTCTAGACAATGTCGAACTAAGTTGCTAGATTCCAGCAGAAAAGCACCATGCAACCTGTTGAGAAAAACTACTGTAAAGATATATGAAAAGCAAAGCATTCTTATTTCCAGAGCTAAAGGCAACTATGATACAGGTAAGAACACTGAATGCAAGATACATGTGATGTATCAGCAAGGAACTCTGTTTGTTTTGAAACATTAACTCTTCTACCACCCAGCCATGCTTATTTCACTGATTTGTTTAGAATTCCCACATCAGTTTCAAGATTCCATAGAAAAGCACCATACAACCTACTGAAAAAACCTACTGTAAAGATACATGAAAAGCAATGCATTCTTACTTCCAGAACAAAGGCAACTACAATACAGTTAAAAACACTGAATGCAAGTTACATGTGATGTTTCAGCTACGAACTGTGTTTGTTTTGAAACATAAACTGTGCTTGTTTATCACCCTGCCATGCATATTTCACTGTTTTCTAAAGAATGTCCATGTAAGTTGCTAGAATACAGCATAAAAGCACCATACAACCTATTGAGAAAACCTCCTGAAAAGATACATGAAAACAATGAATTCTTACTTCCCAAGCTAAAGGCAACTACAATGCAGGTAAAATACTGAATGCAAGTTACATGTGATGTTTCAGTTAGGATCTGTCCTTGTTTAGAAACATAAACACTTGTACCACCCGGCAAGGTATATTTCATTGCTTTGTACAGAATGTTCAAGTAAGTTACTAGATTACAGCAGAAATGCAACATACAACCTATTGAGAAATCCAATTGTAAATCTTTGAAAAAGCAATGCATATTTACTTTCAGAGCTAAATGCAACTACAATACAGCTAAAAACACTGAATGCAAGTTACCTGTTTTGTTTCAGCCAACAACTGTGTTTCTTTTGAAACATAAACAATTGTACCGCCAGCCATGCATATTTCTTTATTTTGTATAGAATGTTCATGTAAGTTGCTAGATGCCAGCAGAAATGCTCCATACAACCTATTGAGAAATACTAATGTAAAGATAAGTGAAATGCAATGCATTCTTACTATCAGAGCTAAATGCAACTACAGTACATCTAAAAACACTGAATGCAAGTTACCAGTGAAGCTTCAGCTGGGAACTGTGTTTGTTTTGAAAGATAAACACTTGTACCTCCTGGCCACGTGTATTTCATTATTTTGTATAGAATGTCCATATAAGTTGCTAGATTCTAGCAGAAATGCACCATCCAACCTATTGAGAAATCCTACTGTAAAGACCAATCAAAAGCAATGCATTCTTACTTCCAGAGCTAAAGGCAACTATAATAGAGCTAAAAACACTGAATGCAAGTTACATGTGATGTTTCAGTTCGGAAATGTGTTTGTTTTGAAACATAAACACTTGTACAACCTGGCCATGTGTATTACATTTTTTTTATAGCATGTCCAAGGAAGTGGCTAATTTCCAGCAGAAAAACACAAAAATCCAATTGATATATCCTACTGTAAATATTTGTGTAAAGCAATTCATGCTTACTTACAGAGCTAAATGCAACTACACTACAGCTACAAACACTGAATGAAAGTTACTTTTGATGTTTCAGTTACGAACTGTGTTTGTTTTGAAACATAAGCACATGTACCTCCCGGCTATTGTTATTTCATTGGTTTGTATAGAATATTCAAGTAAGTTGCTACATTCCAGCAGAAAACAACACACAACCTATTGAGAACACCTACTGTAAAGGTTTGTGAAAAGCAATGCATTCCTAATTCCAGAGCAAAGGCAACAACAATACAGCTAAAAACACTGAATGCAAGTTTGATATGATATTTCAGCTAGGAACTTTGTTTGTTTTGAAACATAAACACTTTTAACACCCAGTCATGTGTATTTCAATGTTTTGTATAGAATGCCCACGTAATTTGCTAGATTCCAACAGAAAAGCACCATACAGCCTACTGAGAATACCGATTCTAAAGATCCATGAAAAACAATGAATTCTTACTTCCAGAGCTAAAGGCATCTACAATACACCTAAAAACACTGAATGCAAGTTACATGTGTTGTTTCAGCTAGGAACAGTGTTTGTTTCTAAACAAAAACACTTTTACCACACGTTCATGCATATTTCATTCTATTCTGTAGAATGCCCAAGTAAGTTGCTAGATTGAAGCAGAAAAATATCATACAAACTTTTGAGAAAACCTCCTGTAAAGATACATGAAAAGCAATGCAGTCTTACTTCCCAAGCTAAAGGCAACTACAATACAGCTAAAAACACTGAATGCAAGTTACATGTGATGTTTCAGTTAGGAACTGTCTTTCTTTAGAAACATAAACACATTTACCACCTAGCCATGCATATTTCACTGTAATGTATAGAATGCACATATACGTTGCTAGATTACAGCAGGAGAGAACCATACAAGTATTGAGAAATCCTATTGTAAAGATACATGAACAGCAATGCATTCTTACTTACAGAGATAATCGCAACAACAATATAGCTAAAAACACTCAATGCAAGTTACATGTGATGTTTCAGTAAGGAACTGTTTTGAATAGAAACATAAACTCTTGTACCACCTGGCAATGCGAATTTCACTGTTTTCTAGACAATGTCGAACTAAGTTGCTAGATTCCAGCAGAAAAGCACCATACAACCTGTTGAGAAAAACTACTGTAAAGATACATGAAATGCAAAGCATTCTTATTTCCAGAGCTAAAGGCAACTACAATACAGGTAAGAACACTGAATGCAAGATACATGTGTTGTTTCAGCAAGGAACTCTGTTTATTTTGAAACATAAACTCTTCTACCACCCAGCCATGCTTATTTCACTGATTTGTTTAGAATTCCCACGTTGGTTGCAAGATTCCAGAGAAAAGCACCATACAACCTACTGAAAAAACCTACTGTAAAGATACATGAAAAGCAATGCATTCTTACTTCCAGAACAAAGGCAACTACAATACAGCTAAAAACACTGAATACATGTTACGTGTGATATTTCAGTTAGGAACTGTCTTTGTTTAGGAACAAAAACACATTTACCACCTAGGCATGCGTATTTCACTGTTATGTATAGAATGTCCCAGGTAGTTGCTAGATGACAACAGAAAATGACCAAAAAGCCTACTGTCAAATCCTACTGTAAAGATATATGAAAAGCAATGCATTCTTACTTCCAGAGCTAAATGTAACTACAATACAGCTAAAAACACCGAATGGAAATTACATGTGATGTTTCAATTAGAAACTGTGTTTGTTTTGAAACATCAACATTTGTACCTCTCGGCCATGCAAATTTCATAGTTTGGTACACAATGTCCTAGTAAGCTGCTAGATTCCAGCGGAAAACACCATACAACCTACTGAGAAAACTACTGTAAATGTATTCAAAAGACAATGCATTATTACTTTCAGAGGTAAAGGCAACTAGAATACAGCTAAAAACACTGAATGCAAGTTACATGTGATGATTCAGCTAGGAACAGTGTTTGTTTTGAAATATAAACACTTTTAACACCCAGCCATGTGTATTTCACTGTTTCGTATAGAATGCCCATGTAAGTTCCTAGATTCAAACAGAAAAGCAAAATACACCCTACTGAGAAAACTTACTGTAAAGATTCATGAAAAGCATTGCATTCTTACTTCCAGAGCTAAAGGCAATTATAATACAGCTAAAAACACTGAATGCATGTTAAATGTGATATTTCAGTTAGGAATTGTCTTTGTTTAGATACAGAAACTCTTGTACCACCCAGCCATGTGTATTTCAATGTTTTGAATAGAGTGTCCAAGTAAGTTTCTATATGCCAACAGAAAACCACAAAAAACTACTGTAAAGATTTGTTCAAAGCAATGCATTCTAACTTCCAGAGCTAAATGCAACTACAATACAGCTAAAAACACTGAATGCAAGTTACATGTGATGTTTCAGTTAAGAACTGTGTTTGTTTTGAAACATAATTACTTGTATCTCCCGGCCATGCAAATTTCACTGTTTTTTACACAATGCCCAAGTAAGCTGCAAGATTCCAGAAGAAAAACACCATACAACCTACCTAGAAAACTACTGTAAACATTTTCGAAAGGCAATGCATTCTTACTTTCAGAGGTAAATGCAACCACAATACAGCTAAAAACACTGAATGCAAGTTACATGTGATGATTCAGCTATGAACAGTGTTTGTTTTGAAACATGAACACTTTTACCACCCAGCCATGCATATTTCATTTTTTTCTAGTCAATGTCGAAGTAAGTTGCTAACTTCCAGCAGAAAAGCACCATACAACCTCTTAAGAAACCCTACTGTAAAAATACATGAAAAGCAATCCTTTCTTACTTCCAGAGCTAAAGGTAACTACAATACATCTAAAAACACTGAATGAAAGTTACATGTGATATATCAGTTAGGAACTTTGTTTGTTTTGAAACATAAATGCTTGTACCTCCTGGCCATGTGTATTTCATTGTTTTGTATAGAATATTCAAGTAAGTTGCTACATTCCAACAGAAAAGCACCAGAAAACTATGGAGAAATCCTACTGTAAAGATACATGAAAAGCAATGCATTCTTACCTCCAGAGCTAAAGGTAACTACATTACAGCTAAAACCACTGAATGCAAGTTACATGTGACATTTCAGTTAGGAACTGTGTATGTTTTGAAACATAAACACTTGTACCTCCCAGCCATGTGTATTTCATTGTTTTGTATAGAATGTCCAAGTAATTTTCTAGATTCCAGCAGAAATGCACCATACAACCTATTGACAAAACCTAGAGTCAAGATACATGAAAAAAACACATTCTTACTTCGCGGGCTAAGGACAACTACAATGCAGATAAAAACTCAGAATGCAAGTTACATGTGATGTTTCAGCTAAGAACTGTGTTTCTTTTGAAACATAAACACTTTTACATCCTTCCCATGCATATTTCACTATTTTCTATAGAATGTCTTGGTAAGTTGCTAGATTCCAGCAGAAAAGAACCATAAATCCTATTTAGAAATCCAACTGTAAAGATTTGCACAAAGCAATGCTTTCTTACTTCCAGAGCTATAGGCAAATACAATACAACTAAAAACAATGAATGCAAGTTACATGTGATGTTTCAGTTCCGAACTCTGTTTCAGACATAAACACTTTTACCACCGGGCCATGCATATTTCACTGTTTTCTATACAAAGTTGAAGTAAGTTACTAGATTCCAGCAGGAAAGCTCCATAGATCCTACTGAGAAAACCTACTCTAAACATATGCGTAAAGCAAAGCATTCTTACTTCCAGAGCTAAAGGCAGCTAAAATACAGCTAAAAACACTGAATGCAAGTTACATGTGAAATTTCTGCAAAGAACTGTCTTTGATTTGAAACATAAACACTTTTACATTATTCCCATGCATATTTCACTATTTTCTATAGAATGTCTCAGGAACCTGCTAGATTCCAGCATAAAAGAACCATAAATCCTATTTAGAAATCCAACTGTAAAGATCTGCAAAATGCAATGCTTTCTCACTTCCAGAGCTATAGGCAACTACAATACAGTTAAAAACACTGAGCACAAGTTACATGTGATATTTCAGTAGGAACGGTGTTTATTTTGAAACATAATCACTTGTACCTCTCGGCCATGCTTATTTCATTGTTTTGTATAGAATGTCCAAGTAAGTTCCTAGATTCCAACAGAAAAGCACCAAAAAAACCTATTGAGAAATCCTACTGTAAAGATTTGCTAAAAGCAATGCATTCTAACTTCCAGAGCTAAAAGCAACTACAATACAGTTAAAAACAATGAATGCAAGTTACATGTGATGTTTTAGCTAGGAACAGTTTTTGTTTTGAAACATAAACACTTTTACCACCGGGCCATACATATTTCACTGTTTTCTAGACAATGTTGATGTAAGATACTAGATTCCAGCAGAAAAGCACCATACAACCTATTGTGAAAACCCACTGTAAACATATGTGTAAAGCAATGCATTCTTACTTCCAGAGCTAAAGGCAACTACAATACAGCGAAAAACACTGAATGCAAGTTAAATCTGATATTTCAGTTAAGCACTGTGTATGTTTTGAAACATAAACATTTGAATGCCTCGGCCAAGCATATTTCATTGTTTTGTATAGAATGTCCAAGTAAGTTGCTAGATTCCAACAGAAAAGCACCAAAATAACGATTAAGAAATGCTTTTGTAAAGATTTGTGAAAAACAATGCATTCTTACTTCCACAGCTAAAGGCAGGTACAATACAGCTAAAAACACTGAATGCAAGTTACATGTGATGTTTCAGCAAGGAACTGTGTTTGTTTTGAAATATAAACAGTTTTACTCCACAGCCATGTGTATTTCATTTTTTTTATATATAATGTCCATATAAGTTGCTGGATTCCAGCAGAAAAGCACCATACAACCTATTGAGAAAACCTACTGTAAAGATCCATGAAAAGTAATGCATTCTTTCTTCCAGAGCTAAAGGTAACTACAATACAGCATGAAACACTGAATGCAATTTACAAGTGATGTTTCCGTTAGGAATTGTGTTTATTTTGAAACATAAACACTTGTAACTCCTGAACATGCATATTTCATTGTTTTGTATAGAGTGTCCAAGTAAGTTGCTAGATTCCAGCAGAAAAGCACCATATACCCTACTGAGAAAACCTACTGTAAAGATACATAAAAAGCATTGCATTGTTACTTCCAGAGCTAAAGGCAACCACAATACAGCTAAAACCACTAAATGAAAGTTACATGTGAGGTTTCAGCAAGGTACTGTGTTCGTTTTGAACCAAAAACACTTGTAACTCCTGGCCATGCGTATTTTATTGTTCTGTATAGAATGTCCCAAGTAATTTGCTAGATTCCAGCAGAAAAGTACAAAACAACCTATTGAGAAAACCTACTGTAAAGACCCATGAAAAGTAATGCATTCTTACTTCCTGAGCTAAATGCAAATACAATACAGCTAAAAATACTGAATGCAAATTACATGTGATTTTTCCGTTAGGAATTGTGTTTATTTTGAAACATAAACACTTGTAACTCCTGGCCATGTGTATTTCAGTGCTTTGTATAGAGTGTCCAAGTAAGTTGCTAGATTCCAGCAGAAAAGCACCATACAACCCACTGAGAAAACCTACAGTCAAGATACATATAAAAAATGCATTCTTAGTTCGTGAGCTAAAGACAAACACAATGCAGATAAAAACTCAGAATGCAAGTTACATGTGGTGCTTCAGCTAGGAACTGTGTTTGCTTTGAAATATAAACACTTATACCTCCTTCCCATGCATGTTTCACTATTTTCTATAGAATGTCGCAGTAACTTGCTAAATTCCATCAGAAAAGAATCATAAAAACTATTTAGAATTCCAACTGTAAAGATTTGCAAAAACCAATGCTTTCTTACCTCCAGAGCTATAGGCAAATTCAATACAACAAAAGACACTTAATGCAAGTTATATTTGATGTTTCAGTTAGGAACTCTGTTTGTTTGGAAACATAAACACTTGCACCTCCAGGCCATGCGTATTTCATTGTTTTTATACAATGCCCAAGAAAGTTGCTAGATTCCAACAGAAAAGCAAGAACAAATCTATTGAGAAAACCTACTGTTAACAAAAGCTAAAAGGAATGCAATCTTACTTCCAGAGCTACAGGCAACTACAGTACAGCTAAAAACATTGAATGCAAGTTAAATGTGGTATTTCAGTTAGGAACTGTCTGTTTTGAAATATAAACCCTTGAACTCCTGGCCATGCATATTTCTTTGTTTGTTTAGAATGTCCAAGTAAGTTGCTATATTCCAGCAGAAAATCTACTATAAATATTCTCGAAAAGCAAAGCATTCTTACTTCCAGAGCTAAAGACAACTACAATATAGCTAAAAACACTGAATACATGTTACATGTAATGTTTCCGTTAGCAACACTGTTTGTTTTGAAACAGAAGCACTTTTACAACCCGGCCATGCATATTTCACTGTTTGTATAGAATGTACAAGAAAGTAGCAACTTTCCATCAGAAAAGCACCATACAACCTAATGAGAAAACTACTGTAAAGATACATGAAAAGCAATGCATTCTTACTTCCAGAACTAAAGGAAACTGCAATAAATTTAAAAACACAGAATGCAAGTTACATGTGATATTTAAGCTAGGAACTGTGTTTGTTATGAAATATAAACAATTGTAGCACCAAGCCATGCATATTTCATTGTTTTATACAGAATGTCCAAGTAAGTTTCTAGATTCCAGCAGAAAAGTAGCATACAACCTATTGAGAAAACCTACTTTAAAGATATGCAAATAGCAATGCATTCTTACTTCAAGAGCTAAAGGCAACTACAATAGAGCTAAAAACACAGAATGCAAGTTACACGTGATATTTCAAGTAGGAACTGTGTTTGTTTTATAACATAAATACTTGTTCCTCCCAGCCAAGCTTATTTCATTGTTTTGTATAGAATGTCCATGCAAGCTGCAAGATGCCAACAGAAAAGCACAAAAAAAAAACCTATTGAGAAATCCTACTGTAAAGATTTGAAAAAAGAAATGCATTGTTACTTCCAGAGCAAAATGCAACAACAATACAGCTAAAAACACTGAATTCAAGTTACATGTGATGTTTCAGTTAGAAACTGTGTTTGTTTTGGAACATAAACACTTGTAACTCCTGGCCATGTGTATTTCATTGTTTTGTATAGAATGTCTAAGTAAGTTGCTAGATTCCAGCAGAAAAGTACCGTATAACCTATTGAGAAAACCTACTATAAAGATCCATGAAAAGCAATGCATTCTTACTTTCAGAGCTAAAGGCAACAACAAAACAGCCAAAAACACCGAATGCAAGTTATATGTGATGTTTCAGCTAGGACCTCTGTTTGTTTTGAAACATAAACACTTGAACCCCCGCCCATGCGTATTTCTTTGTTTGTTTAGAATGTCCAAGTAAGTTGCTAGATTCCAGCAGAAAAGCACCATACAATCTATTGAGAAAATCTACTATAAAGATTCTCGAAAAGCAAAGCACTCTTACTTCCAGAGCTAAAGACAACTACAATATAGCTAAAAACACTGAATACATGTTACATGTGATGTTTTCGTTGGCAACATTGTTTGTTTTGAAACAGAAACACTTTTACATCCCGGCCATGCATATTTCACTGTTTGTATAGTATGTACAATAAAGTTGCTACATTCCATCAGAAAAGCACCATACAACCTAATGAGAAAACCTACTGTAAAGATCCATGAAAAGCAATGCATTCTTACTTCCAGAGCTAAAGGAAACTACAATAAATTTAAAAACACAGAATGCAAGTTACATGTGATGTTTACGCTAGGAACTCTGTTTGTTATGAAATTTAAACAATTGTAGCACCAAGCCATGCATATTTCATTGCTTTATATAGAATGTCCAAGTAAGATTCTAGATTCCAGCAGAAAAGTAGCATACAACCTATTGAGAAAACCTACTGTAAAGATATGCAAATAGCAATGCATTCTTACTTCCAGAGGTAAAGGCAACTACAATAGAACTAAAAACACTGAATGCAAGTTATATGTGATATTTCAAGTAGGAACTGTGTTAGTTTTGAAACATAAATACTTGTTCCTCCCGGCCATGCTTATTTCATTGTTTTGTTTAGAATGTCCCCGTAAGTTGCTAGATGCCAACAGAAAAGACATAAAAAACCTCTGGAGAAATCCTACTGTAAAGATTTGCGAAAAGGAATGCATTCTTCCTTCCAGAGCTACAGGCAACTAAAATAGAGCTAAAAACACTGAATGAAAGTTCCATGTGATGTTTCAGGTAGAAACTGTGTTTGTTTTGAAACATAAATACTTGTTCCTCCCGGCCAAACTTATTTCATTTTTTTGTATAGAATGTCCATGTACGTTTCTAGATGCCAACAGAAAAGAACTAAAAAGCCTCTGGAGAAATCCTACTGTAAAGATACATGAAAAGCAATGCACTCTTACTTAAAGAGCTAAAGGAAACTACAAAACAGCTAAAAACACCGAATGCAAGTTATATGTAATGTTTCAGCTAGGAACTCTGTTTTGAAACATAATCACTTCTACCACCCGCCCATGTGTATTTCACTGTTTTCTATAGAATGTCCAAGTGAGTTGCTAGATTCCAGCAGAAATGCACCATACAAACTAATGTCAAAACCTACTGTAAATATACAGGTAAAGCAATGCATTCTTACAGAGCTAGAGGCAACTACAATACAGCTAAAAATGCAGAACACAAGTTACACGTGATATTTAAGGTAGGGACTGTGTTTCTTTTGAAATATAAACACTTGTACAACCTGGGCATGTGTATTTATTTGTTTTGTGTAGAATTCCAATGTAATTTGCTAGATTCCAGCCAAAATTCACTATACAACCAACTGAGAAACCCTACTGTAAAGATACATAAAAAGAAATGCATTCTTACTTCAAAAGTTAAACGCAACTACAATACAGCTCAAAACACTGAATGCAAGTTACATGTGATGTTTAGGTAGGAACTATGTTTGTATTGAAACGTAAATACTTGTTCCTCCTGGCCATGTATATTTCATTGTGTTGTATAGAATGTCCACATAAGTTGCTAGATGCCAACAGAGAAGAAATAAAAAACCTCTGGAGAAATCCTACTGTAAAGATTTGAGAAAAGTAATGCATTCTTCCTTCCAGAGCTATAGGCAACTACAATAGAGCTAAAAACACTGAATGAAAGTTCCATGTGATGTTTCATGTAGGAAATATGTTTGTTTTGAAACACAAATTCTTGTTCCTCCAGGTCCAGCTTATTTCATTGTTTTTTATAGAATGTCCATGTAAGTTGCTAGATGCGAACAGAAAAGCACTAAAAAACCTCTGGAGAAATCCTACTGTAAAGATAGATGAAAATCAATGCATTCTTACTTCAAGCGCTAAAGGCTTGAAGTAACAATAAATTCAATTTACCTGTTATGTTTCAGTTAGAAACTGTGTTTCTTTGGGAACATAAACACAAGTAACCCAAGCCATGCATATTTCATTTTTTTGTATAGAATGTCCAAGTAAGTTGCTAGATTCCAGCAGAAAAGTACCATACAACCTACTGAGAAAACCTACTGTAAATATACATGAAAAGGATAGCATACTTACTTCCAGAGCTGAAGGAAACTACAATAGATTACATGTGATGTTTCAGTTAGGAACTGTGTTTGATTTGAAACATAAATACTTTTACCACCCAGCCATATGTATTTCACTGTTTTGTATAGCATATCCAAGTAAGTTGCTAGATTCCAGCTGAACAGCACCATACAACCTATTGAGAAAACTACTGTAAAGATAGAAGAAAAGAAATGCATTCTTACTTCTTGAGCTAAAGACAACTACAATACAGCTAAAAACACTGAATGCAAGTTACATGTGATGTTTCAGTTGGGAACTTTGTTTGTTTTGAAACATAAACACTTGCACCACACAGTCAAGCATATTACATTGTTTTGTATACAATGTCCATGTAATTTGTGAGATTCCAATAGAAATGTACAATTCAAACTATTGAGAAAACCTACTGTAAGGATACATGAAAAGCAATGCACTCTTACTTGCAGAGGTGAAGGCAACTACAATAAAGCAAAAAACACAAAATGCAAGTTTCATGTGATGTTTCAGATAGGAACTGTGTTTGTTTTGAAACATAAACACTTTTACTACCAGGCCATGGATATTTCATTGTTTTGTATAGACTGTCCAAGTAGGTTGCTAGAGTCCATCAGAAAAGCAACATACAACCTATTGAGAATTCCTTCTGTAAAGATACATGAAAAGCAATGCATTCTTACTTCCAGTGTTAAAGACAACTACAGTAAAGCTAAACAACTGAATGCAAGTTACATGTGATGTTTTAGTTTGGAAATGTGTTTGCTTTGAAACCTAAAAACTTTTACCACCCGGCCATGCATATTTCCTTGTTTTGTATAGAATATCCAAGTAAGTTGCGAGTTTCCATCAGAAAAGCACCATAAAACCTATTGAGAAATCCTTAGGTAAATATACATTTAAAGCAATGTATTCTTATTTTTAGAGCTAAAGGCTACTACAATACAGCTAAAAACAGTGAATGCAAGTTACATGTGATGTTTCAGTTAGGAACTGTGTTTGTTTTGAAGCATAAACACTTTTACAACCCAGTAATGTGTATTTCAGTGTTTTGTTTGGAATGTCCAAGTAAGTTGCTAGATTCCAGCAGAAAAGCACCATACAACCTATTGAAACAACTTACTGTAAAGATAGATTAAAAGCAATGCATTCTTACTTCCAGAGCTAAAGTCAACTTCAATACCGATAAAACAATGAATGCAAGTTACATGTGATGTTTCGGTTAGGAACTGTGTCTGTTTTGAAACATAAACACTTTTAAAACCCGGCGATGCATATTTCACTCTTTTGTATAGATATCCAAGTAAGTTGCTAGATTCCAGCAGAAATGCTCCATACAACCTATGGAGAAAACCTTCTGTAAAGATACATGAAAAGCAATGCACTCTTAGTTCCTGAGCTGAAGGCAACTACAATGCAGTTAAAAAACTGAATGCAAGTTACATGTGTTGTTTGAGTACGGAACTGTGTTTGTTTTGAAATATAAACACTTGTACCACCTAGCCATGCATATTACCTTGTTTTGTATAGAATGTTCACATAAGTTTTTAGATTCCAGTTATAATGCACCACACAACCTATTGTCAAAACCTACTGTAAAGATATATGAAAAGCAATGCACTCTTACTTCCAGCTAGGAACTGTGTTTGTTTCTATACATACACTCTTGCACCACCTGTCCATGCATATTACATTGTTTTCTATAGAATGTCCAAGTAAGTTGCTAGATTCGAGCAGAATGCATCATACAACATATTTAGAATATCTACTGTAATGATACATCAAAAGCAATGAATTGTTAATTCCAAAGCTAAAGACAACTACAATACAGCTAAAAGCACTGAACGAAAGTTACATGTGATGATAAGTCAGGAACTGTGTTTGTTTTGAAGCATAAACACTTTTACCACCTGGCAATGAATATTTCATTGTTTTGTATAGAATGTCTAAGTAATTTGCTAGATTTTAGCAGAAAAGCACCATGCAACCTATCGAGAAAACCTTGAAAAGATTCGCAAAAAGCAATGCATTCCTACTTCCAGAGCTAAAGCCTACTACAATACAACTTAAAAAAGTTAATGCAATTAACATGTGTTGTTTCAGTTAGGAACTGTGTTTGTTTTGAAACATAAACACTTTTACAACACAGCCATGTGCATTTCCCTATTTCGTATAGCATGTCCACATATGTTTTTAGATTCCAACAGAAAAGCACCACACAAATTAATGCGAAAACCTACTGTAAAGATATATGAAAAGCAATGCACTCTTACTTCCAAGACCTAAAGGCAACTAAAATACAGCTAAAACACTGAATGCATGTTACATGTGAAGTTTCACCTAGAAACTCTGTTTGTTTTGAAGAATAAACACTTTTACCACACGGCCATATGTATTTCACTGTTTTGTATAGAATGTCCAAGTAATTTGCTAGATTTTAACAGAAAAGCACCATACAACCTTTTGAGCAAACCTACTGTAAAGATTCACATAAAGCAATACATTTCTACTTCCCAAGCTTAAGCAAACTACAATACAGCTTCAAAAACTGAATGCAAGTAACATGTGATATTTCAGTTAGTAACTGTGTTTGTTTTGATGCATAAACACTTTTACCACCCATCCATGTGTATTTCGCTGTTTTGTACATTACGTCCAAGTTAGTTGCTAGATTCCAGGAGTAAAGCACCATACAACCTATTGAGAAAAACAACTGTAAAGATATATGAAAAGCAATGCATTCTTACTTCTTGAGCTAAAGAAAACAACACTACAGCTGAAACAACTGAATGCAAGTTACATGTGATGTTTCAGTTAGGAAATGTGTTTGTTTTTAAACATAAACACTTGCACCACCCAGCCATGCATATTACATCGTTTTGTATAGAATGTCCATATAAGTAGTTAGATTCAAGTAGAAATATACCATACAACCTATTGAGAAAATTTACTGTAAATATACATGAAAAGCAATGCACTCTTACTTCCAGAGGTGAAGACAAATACAATACAGCTAAAAACACTGAATGCAAGTTACATGTGATGTTTCAGTTAGAAAATGTGTTTGTTTTGAAACATAAACACTTTTAACACCAGGATATGCGTATTTCACCCTTTTGTATATAATGTCAAAGTAAGGTGCTAGAATCCAGAGGAAATGCACCATAATAACTATTGAAAAAACCTAGTGTAAAGATTTGTGAAAACAATGCATCCCTATGTTCACAGCTAAAGGCAACTACAATACAGCTAAAAAAAATGAATACAAGTTATATGTGATGCTTCAGTTACAAACTGTGTTTGTTTTGAAACATAAATACTTTTACAAGCCAGCCATGTGTATTTCACTGTTTTTTATAGAATGTCTGAGTAAGTTGCTAGATTCCAGCACCGAAGCACCATAAACACTATTGAGAAAACCTTCTGTAAAAATATATGAAAAGCAATGCATTCTTACTTTCTGAGAAAAAGGCAACTACAATACACCTAAAAACACTGAATACAAGTTGCATGTGATATTTCAGTTAGGAACTGTATTTGCTTTGAAACATAAACACTTTCACAACCCGGCCATTCATATTTCACTGTTCTGTATAGAATATCCTAGTAAGTGGTTAGATTCCAGCAGAAAAAAAAACATACAACCTATTTAGAAAACCTACTTTAACATACATGGAAAGCAATGCATTCTTACATCCAGAGCTAAAGGCAACTACAACACAGCTAAAAATACTGAATGCAAGTTACATGTGAAGTTTCACCTAGGAACTGTGTTTTGAAACTTAAACACTTTCCTCACCCGGCCACCTGTATTTAACTGTTTTGTATAGAATGTCTAAGGAAGGTGCTAGATTCCACCAGAAATGCACCATACTACTTATTGAGAAAACCTACTGTAAAGATTCGTGAACATCAATGCATTCCTACTTCCAGAGCTAAAGGCAAGTACAAAGCAGCTAAAAACACTGAATACGAGTTACAAGTGATGTTTCAGTTAGGAACTGTGTTTGTTTTGAACATAAACACTTTTACAATCCGGCAATGCATATTACATTTTTTGTATAGAAGGTCCAATTAAGTAGCTAGATTCCAGCAGAAAAGCACCATAAAACTGTTGAGAATACCTGCAGAAAAGACTTGCGAAAAGCAATGCATTCTTACTTCCAGAGCTAAAGGCAATAAAAATACAGCTAAAAGCACTGAATGCAGGTTACATATGATATTTCAGTGAGGAACTGTGTTTGTTTTGAAACATAAACACTTGGACCGTCCAGCCATGCATGTTTCATTTGTTTGTATAGAATGTCCACGTACATTGCTATATTCTAGCAGAAATAAATCATACAACCTATTGAGAAAACCTACTGTAAAGATTTGCAAAAAAACAATGCATTCCTACTTCCAGAGCTAAAGCCATCTACAATATAAGTTAAAAAAATTGAATGCAAGTAACATGTGTTGTTTTGGATAGCATGTCCACTGTTTTGGATAGCATGTCCCAGTAAGCTGCTAGATTCCATCAGAAAAGCACCATAAAACTTATTGAGGAATCCTACTGTATATATAGAAGAAAAGCAGTGCATTCTTACTTCCAGAGCTAAAGCCAACTACAATACCACTTAAAACACTGAATGCAAGTTACATGTGATGTTTCAGTTAGGAACTGTGTTTGTCTTGAAACATAAACACTTGTACTACCCAGCCATGTGTATTTCACTGTTTTGTATAGAATGTCCAAGTAAGTTGCTAGATTGGACAAAAAAGCACCATACAACCTATTGAGAATACCTACTGTAAAGATACATGAAAAGCAATGCATTCTTCCTTCCAGCATTAAAGGTAACTTCATTACAGCTAAAAACAATAAAAGCAAGTTACATGGGCTGTATCAGCTAGGAACTCTGTTTCTTCTGAAGCTTAAACATTTTTACCACCCGGCCATGCCTATTTCACTGCTTTGTATAGAATGTCCAAGTAAGTTGCTAGATTCCAGCAGAAAAGAGCCATACAACCTATTGAGAAATCCTACTGTAAAGATACATGAAAAGCAATGCATTCTTACTTTCAGAGTTAAAGACAACTACAATACAGCTAAAAACACTGAATGCAAGTTACATGTGATGTTTCAGTTAGGAAATGTCTTTGCTTTGAAACATGAACACTTTTACCACCCGGCCATGGGTATTTCACTGTTTTGTGTAGAATATCCAAGTAAGTTGCGAGATTCCAGCAGAAAAGCAACATAAAACCTATTGAGAAAATCTTTTGTATAGATACATGAAAAGCCCTGCATTCTTACTTCCAGAGCTAAAGACAACTACACTAGAGCTAAAAAAAACTGAATGCTAGTTACATGTGATGTTTCAGTTAGGAACTGTGTTTGTTTTGAAACATAAACACTTGACCACCCGGCCATGCATATTTTATTGTTTTGTATAGCATGTCCAAGTAAGTTGTTAGATTCCAGTAGAAATACACCATACAACCTATTGAAAAAACGTACTGTAAAGATACATGAAAAGAAATGCAGTCTTACTAACAGAGGTGAAGGCAACTACAATAAAGCAAAAAACACAAAATGCAAGTTACATGTGATGTTGCAGCTAGGAACTCTGTTTGTTTTGAAACATAAACACTATTACCACCCAACAATGCATATTTCATTGTTTTGCATAGAGTGTACATGTAAGTTGCTAGATTCCATCTGAAAAGCACCATACAACCTATTGAAAAAATGTACTGGAAAGATACATGAAAAGAAATGCAGTCTTACTAACAGAGGTGAAGGCAACTACAATAAAGCTAAAAACAATGAATGCAAGTTTCATGTGATGTTTCAGTAAGGAACTGTGTTTGTTTTGAAACATAAACACTTTTACCACCTTGCCATGTGTATTTCACTGTTTTGTATAAATTTCCCAGTAAGTTGCTAGATTACAGCAGAAAAGCACCATACAAACTATTGAGAAAACCTTCTGTAAAGATACATGAAAAGCAATGCATTCTTATTTCCAGAGCTAAAGGCAACTACAATAGAGCTAAAAACAGTGAATTCCAGTTACATGTGATGTTTCAGTTAGCAACTGTGTATTTTGAAAGATAACCCCTTTTACCACCTGGCCAATCATATTTCATTGTTTTGTAAAGTATGTCCATGTAGGTTGCTAGATTCCAGCAGAAAAGCACCATACAACCTCTTGTGAAAACCTACTGCAAAGATATGCCAAAAGCAATGCATTTTTACTACCAGAGCTAAAGGAAATTACAATATAGCAAAAAACACTGAATGCAAGTTACATGTGATGTTTCAGCTTGGAACTGTGTCTGTTTTGAAACATAAACACTTTTAACACCAGGCCATGGGTATTTCACTGTTTTGTATAGAATGTGCAAGTAAGTTGCTAGATTCCAGCAGAAAAGCGCCAAACAACCTATTGAATACACCTACTGTAATGATTCGTAAAAAGCAATGCATTCTTAAGTCCAGTGCTAAACGCAACTACAATACAGCTAAATGCACTGAATGCAAGTTACATGTGATGTTTCAGCTAGGAACTGTGTTTGTTTTGAAACATAAACCCTTGTACCACCTGGCCATGTATATTTTATTGTTTTGTACAGAATGTCAAAGTAAGTTGCTAGAGTCCAGTAGAAATGCACCATAAATCCTATGGAGAAAACCTATCGTAAAGATACATGAAAAGCAATGCATTCTCACGTCCAGCGTTAAAGGCATCTACAATACAGATAAAAACACTGAATGCAAGTTACATGTGATATTTCAGGTAGGAACAGTGTTTGTTTTGAAACATAAACACTTTTACCACCCGGCCATGCCTGTTTCACTCTTTTGTATAGAATGTCCAAATAAGTTGCTAGAATGCAACAGAAAAGCAGCATACCACCTATTGAGAAAACCTAATGTAAAGATAGATAAAAAGTAATGCATTCTGACTTCTAGTGCAAAGGCAACAATACCGCTAAAAACACTGAATGTCAGTTACATGTGATGTTTCAGTTAGGAACTGTGTTTGTTTTGAA
The DNA here is from genome assembly GCF_004785775.1 of Grammomys surdaster. Lineage (NCBI taxonomy): Eukaryota > Metazoa > Chordata > Mammalia > Rodentia > Muridae > Grammomys > Grammomys surdaster. The sequence continues at coordinate 6,245,751 of NW_021604767.1, forward strand.
GCATATTACACTTGTACCACTCGATCATGCATATTTCACTGTTTTATATAGAATGTCCAAGTAAGTTTCTGGATTCCAGCAGAAATGCACCATACAACCTATTGAAAAACTCACTGTAAGGTTTGCGAAAAGCAATGAATTCCTACCTCCAAAGGTAGAGGCAACTACAATAAAGCTAAAAACACTGAATGCAAGTTTCATGTGATGTTTCAGTAAGGAACTGTGTTTGTTTTCAAACATAAACACTTTTACCACCCAGCCATGCATATTTCATTGTTTTGTATAGAATGTACATGTAAGTTGCTTGATTCCAGCCGAAAAGCACCATACAACCTATTGAGAAAACGTTCTGTAAAGATACATGAAAAGAATTTCATTCTTATTAACAGAGGTAAAGGCAACTACAATACAGCTAAAAACAGTGAATGCAAGTTACATGTGATGTTTCAGTTAGGAACTGTGTATTTTGAAACATTATCCCTTGTAACACTCGGCCAGGCATATTTCATTGTTTTGTAAAATATGTCCATGTAGGTTGCTAGATTCCAGTAGAAAGGCACCATACAACCTTTTGAGAAGACCTACTGTAAAGATATTCCAAAAGCAATGCACTCTTACTTCCAGAGCTAAAGGCAACTACAATACAGCTAAAAACACTGAATGCAAGTTACATTTTATGTTTAAGCTAGGAAATGTTTTTGTTTTTAAACATAAACATTTTTATCTCCCAACATTGCCAATTTCACTGTTTTGTGTAGAATGTTCAAGTAAGTTCCTCGATTCTAGCAGAAAAGCACCGTAAAACCTATTGAAAAATCGTAATGTAAAGGTACATGAAATGCAATGCATTCTTACTTCCAGAGGAATAGACAACTACAATACAGCTAAAAACAGTGAATGCATGTTACATGTGATGATTCAGCTAGGAACAGTTTTTTGGTTTTTAAAACATAAACACATATACCACCCGGCCATGCATAGTTTATTTTTGTATGGAATGTCCATGTTATTTGCTACATTCCAGTAGAAATGCACCATACAAACTATTGAGAACACCTACTGTAAAGATTCGTGAAAAGCAATGCATTGTTACTTCCAGCATTTAAGACAACTAAAATACAGCTAAAAACAATGAATGCAAGTTACATGTTATGTTTCCTTTATTAACTGTGTTTGTTTTGATACACAAACACTTTTAATACCCAGCCATTTTTGTTTCAGAGTTTTGTATAGAATGTCCAAGTAAGTTGCTTGATTCCAGCAGAAAACCACCATACAACCTATTGAGAATACCTACTGTAAAGATCCATGAAAAGCAATGCATTCTTACTTCCAGCGTTTAAGGCAACTAAAATACAGCTAAAAACAATGAATGCAATTACATGTTATGTTTCCTTTAGGAACTGTGTTTGTTTTGATACACAAACACTTTTTATACCCAGCCATTTTTGTTTCAGAGTTTTGAATAGAATGTCTAAGTAAGTTGCTAGATTCCAGCAGAAAAGCACCATACAACCTATTGAGAACACCTACTGTAAAGATTCGTGAAAAGCAATGCATTCTTAATTCCTGCGCTAAAGGCAACTACAATACAGCTAAAAACACTGAATACAACTTATATGTGATGCTTCAGCTAGAAACTGTGTTTCTTCTGAAACATAAACACTTTTACCACCTGCGATGCCTAGTTCACTGTTTTGTAAAGAATATCCAAGTAAGTTGCTATATTCCAGCAGGAAAGCACCATACAACCTACGGAGAAAACCTACTGTAAAGATACAGGAAAAGCAATGCATCCTTACTTTTAGAGTTAAAGGCATCTAAAATTCAGCAAAAAATAACTGAATGCAATTTACATGTGATGTTTCAGCTTGGAAATGTGTTTGTTTTGAAACATAAACACTTTTAACACAGGGCCATGTGTATATCAATGGTTTGTATAGAATGTGCAAGTAAGTTGCTAGATTCCAGCAGTAAAGCACCATAAAACCTATTGAGAACACCTACTGTAAAGATTCGTGAAAAGCAGCACATTCTTTTTTTTTTTTACTTTTTTTATTGGATGTTTTATTTACATTTCCTATGTTGTCCCTTTACCCCATCCCCCACCCACACAGGAAACCCCAATCCCCTCACCCCTCCTCCTTCTTCTCTGTGGATGTAACCTCTATCTACCCCCCCACTCCCACCTCCCCACCCTCAAAATTCCCACCCCCTGGGGCATCCAGCCTTCATGCGGTCAAGGTTCTCTTCTTCCACCTATGCCCAGCAGGGCCCTCCACTCTTACATATTCAACTGAAGCGCTGGATCCCTCCCTAAGTGCTCCCAGGCTGGTGGTTTAGATCCTGCGAGCTGTGGTTGGTTGGTATTGTTGCTCTCCTCATGGTGCCGCAAATCCTTTCAGCTCTCCTTCAGTCTTCACTCTAACTCCTCTATTGAGAACCCCATGATCAGTTATATGGCTAGTTGTGAGCATCTGCCTCTGAGTATGTCAGACTCTTGAAGACCTCTGAGGAGATATCGATATCAGGCTCTTATCAGCATGCACTTCCTGACTTCCACATCAGCCTCTACCTTTGGTGATTGCACATGAGATAGATACTCAGGTGGAGTGGTCTTGAAACGGCCCCTCCTTCAGTTTCTGTCCCTCACTTTGTCTCCATATTTGCTCCCTTGAGTAATTTGTTGCTCCTTCTAAGAAAGACCGAATCACCCCCCTTGGTATTCCTTGTTTATGGGCTTCATGTGGCCTGTGAGTTGCATCTTGGGCATTTAAAGGTTCTGGGCTACTATCCAATAATCAGTGAGTGAATACCATGTGTGTTCTTTTGTGATTGGCTTTCCTCACTCAGGATGATAATTTCTAATGTCCAGAGCTAAAGGGATATATAATACAGCTAAAAACACTGAATGAATATTACATGTGATGTTTCAGCTAGGAATTGTGTTTGTTTTCAAACATCAACCATTGTACCACCCGGCCATGCATATTTTATTGTTTGTATAGAATGTCCAAGCAAGTGGCTAGATTCCAGTAGAAATGCACCATACAACCTATTGAGAAAACCTAATGTACAGATACATGGAAATCAATGGATTCTTACTTGCAGAGCTCAATGCAACTACGATACAGCTAAAAACACTGAATGCAAGTTACATGTGAATTTTGAGCTAGGAAATGTGTTTTTCTTTTGGAAACATCAACACTTTTAATACCGGACAATACCTATTTCACTGTTTTGTATTGTATGTCCAAATAAGTTGCTAGATTCTAGCAGAAAAGCACCATACAACCTATTGAGAAATCCTACTGTAAAGATACTTGAAAAGCAATGCATTCTTACTTGCAAAGCAATAGACAACAATAATACAGCTAAAAACACTGAATGCAAGTTACATGTGATGATTCAGCTAGGAACAGTTTTTGTTTTGAAACATAAACACATGTACCACCTGGCCATGCATAGTTCATTTTTTTGAATGGAATGTCCATGTGATTTGCTACATTGACTTAGAAATGCTCCATACAACCTATTGAGAACACCTAGTATAAAGATTCGGGAAAAGCA
>NW_021604767.1:6249330-6263840 GCF_004785775.1 Grammomys surdaster
TCCAAATAAGTTTCTAGATTCCAGGAGAAATGCACCATACAACCTATGAGAAATGCTTTTGTAAAGAAACATGAAAAGCCATGCAATCTTACTGCCAGAGTTAAGGCAACTACAATACAGCTAAAAACAATGAAGGCAAGTTACATGTGATTTTTCAGTTACAAACTGTGTCTGTTTTGAAGCATAAACACTTTTACCACCCAGTCATGTGTATTTCCCTGTTTTGTATAGAAGGTCCAAGTAAGTTGCTAGATCCAGCATAAAGCACCATACAACCTATTGAAAATACTTTCTGTAAAGATAGATGAAAAGCAATGCATTCTTACTTCCATAGTTAAAGCCAACTACAATATCCCTAAAAACACTGAACGCAAGTTATATGTGATGATTCAGCTAGTTACAGTATTTGTTTTGAAACATAAACACTTTTAAAACCGGGCCATGCCTATTTCACTGTTTTGTATAGAATGTCCAAGTAAGTTGCTAGATTCCAGCATAAAAGCAGCATACAGCCTATTGATAACACCTACTGTAAAAAATCTTGAAAAGCAATTCATTCTTACTTCCAGGCAACTACAATGCAGCTAAGAACACTGAATGCAAGTTACATGTGATGCTTCAGCTAGGAACGGTGTTTGCTTTGAACATAAACACTTTTACCACCCAGCCATGCGTATTTCGCTGTTTTGTATAGAATTTCCACCTAAGTTCCTAGATCCCAGAAGTAAAACACCATTCACCCTATTGAGAAAACCTATCGTAAAGATACATGAAAAGCAATGCATTCCTATTTCCAGAGCTAAAGGCAACTACAATACAGCTACAAAAGGTGAATGCAAGTTAGATGTGATGTTTTAGTTAGGAACTCTGTTTGTTTTGAAACATAAACACTTTGACAACCTGGCAATGCATATTTCACTGATTTGTAGAGTGTCCAAGTAAGTTGCTAGATTCCAGCAGAAAAGCACCATAAAACCTATTGAGAAAACCTTCTGTAAAGATACATGAAAAGCAATGCATCATTAATTCCAGAGGTAAAGACAACTACAATACAGCTAAAAACACTGAATTCAAGTTACATGTGATGATAAGTTAGGAACTGTGTTTGTTTTGAAGCATAAACACTTTTACCACCAAGCCATGAATATTTCATTGTTTTGTATAGAATGTCCAAGTAATTTGCTAGATTTTAGCAGAAAAGCACCATGCAACCTATTGATAAAACCTTGTAAAGATTCACAAAAAGCAATGCATTCCTCCTTCCAGGGCTAAAGCCAATTACAATACAACTTTAAAAAAGTTAATGCAATTAACATGTGTTATTTCGGTTAGGAACTGTGTTTGTTTTGAAACATAAACACTTTTACAACCCAGTCATGTGCATTTCATTATTTCGTATAGCATGTCCACATAAGGTTTTAGATTCAAGCAGAAAAGCTCCACACAACCTAATGCAAAAACCTACTGAAAAGATATATGAAAAGCAATGCACTCTTATTTCCAAGAGCAAAAGACAACTACGATACAGCTAAAAACACTAATTGCATGTTACATGTGAAGTTTCACCTAGGAACCCTGTTTGTTTTGAAGAATAAACACTTTTACCATGTTGCCATATTTATTTCATTGTTTTTTATAAAAAGTCCAAGTAATTTGCTAGATTTTAGCAGAAAAGCACCATACAACCTATTGAGAAAAACAACTGTAAAGATAGATGAAAAGCAATGCATTCTTACGTCTTGAGCTAAAGAAAACAACACTACAGCTGAAAAAACTGAATGCAAGTTAAATGTGATGTTTCAGTTAGAAAATTTGTTTTTTTTTTAAACATAAACTCTTGCACCACCTGGCCATGCATATTACATTGTTTTGTATACAATGTCCAAGTAAGTAGTTAGATTCAAGTAGAAATGTACTATACAATCTATTGAGAAAACTTACTGTAAATATACATGAATAGCAATGTACTCTTACTTCCAGAGGTGAAGACAACTACAACACAGCTAAAAACACTGAATGCAAGTTACATGTGATGTTTCAGTTAGAAACTGTTTTTGCTTTGAAACATAAACTCTTTTACCACCCAGCCATGCCTATTTCACTGTTTTGTATAGCATGTTCAAGTATCTTGCTAGATTCCAGCAAAAAAAAACACTGTACAATCTATTGAGAAAACCTTCATTAAAGATACATGAAAAGAAATGCAGTCTTATTAACAGAGGTGAAGGCAACTACAATAAAGCAAAAAAACACAAAATGCAAGTTACATGTGATGTTGCAGCTAGGAACTGTGTTTTTTTTGAAACATAAACGCTTTCACAACAAGGCCATGCATATTTCATTGTTTTGTACAGAATGTCCAAGTAGGTTGCTAGATTCCAGCAGAAATGCACCATACAACCTATTGAGAAAACTTACTGTACAGGTTCGCAAAAAGCATTGCATTCCTACTTCCAGAGTTAAAGGCAACTACAATACAGGTAAAAACATTGAATGCAAGTTATATGTGATGTTTCAGTTAGGAACTGTGCTTGTTTTAAAACATAAACACCTTTACCACCCAGCCATACATATTTCATTGTTTTTTATAAAATGTCCCAGTAAGTTGCTAGATTCAAGCCGAAAAGCACCATGCAATCTATTGAGAAAACATACTGTAAAGATTCGCGAATAACAATGAATTCTTTCTTCCAGAGTTATAGGCAACTACAATACAGCAAAAAAGCACTGAATGCAATTTACATGTGAAGATTCACCTAGAAAATGTGTTTGTTTCTAAACATAAGCACTTGTACCACATGGCCATGTATATTTCATATTTTTATATAGAATGTTCAAATAGTTTGCTAGATTGCAGCATAAATGCACCATACAGCCTGTTGAGAAATCCTGCTGTAAAGGTAGATGAAAAGCAATGGACTCTTACTTCAACGTGAAGGCAACTGCAATTAAGCTAAAAAAAATTGAATGCAAGTTACATGTGATGTTTCAGTTAGGAACTGTGTTTGTTTTGAAACAAAAACACCTTTACCACCGGGCCATGCATATTTCACTGTTTTGTATAGAATATCCAAGCAAGCTAAGAGTTTCCAGCAGAAAAGAACCATAAAAACTATTGAGAAAACCTTTTGTAAAGACACATTTAAAGCAATGCATTCTTACTTTCAGAGCTAAAGTCAACTACAATACTGCTAAAAACACTGAATGCAAGTTACATGTGATGTTTCAGTTAGGAACTGTGTCTGTTTTGAAACATAAACCCTTTTAAATCCCTTATTTCAGTTAAGGCGTGTGTTTGGTGTAAAGCAGAAACTCTTTTACATTTGGCCATGTATCTTTCATTGTTTCATATGGAATGTCCAAGTAAGTTGCTAGATTCCAGCAGAAAACCATTATAGAATGTATTGAACAATCCTAGGGGAAAGATATGCGAAATGCAGAACATTCTTTCTTCCATTCCTATTGGTAAGTACAACACAGATGAAAACACATAAATCATGTTACCTGTGACATTCCAGTTAGTAAGTGTGTTTGGTTTAAAGAAGAAACACATGTACCATCTGGCCCTGTATCTTTCATTGTTTCATATGGAATGTCCAAGAAAGTTGCTAGATTCCAGCAGTAAAGCACTATAGAACTCACTGAACAATCCTACTGTAAAGATATGCGAAATGCAGCACATTCTTAATTCCACAGCTAAAGGCAAGTACAATAGAGCTGAAAACACCTAAATCATTTTACATGTGACATTTAAGTTGGGAAGTGTTTTGGGATTAAAGCAGAAACACTTGTACCATCCGGCCATGTATCTTTCATTGTTTCATATGGAATATCCAAGTAAGTTGTTAAATTCCAGCAGAAAAGCAATATAGAATGTATTGAACAAACCTACTCTAAAGATACATGAATTGCAGCACATTCTTACTTCCAGAGCTAAAGGCAATTACAACACAGCTGAAAACACCTAAAACATGCTACATGTGACATTTCAATTAGGAAGTACCTTTGGTTTAAAGAAGAACACTTGTACCATCTGGTCATGTATCTTTAATTCTTTCATATGGAATGTCCATGTAAGTTGCTAGATTCCAGCAGAAAAGCACTATAGAACATACTGATCAAACCTACTGTAAAGATATGTGAATTGCCGCACATTCTTACTTCCAGACCTATAGGCATGTACAAGAGAGCTGAAAACACTTAAATCATGTTACACGTGACATTTCACTTAGGAAGTGTGTTTGGTTTAAAGCAGAAACTCTTGTACCATCTGGCCATGTGTCTTTCATTATTTCATATGGAATGTCCAAGTAAGTTGCTTCATTCCAGCAGAAAAGCACTATAGAACGTACTGAACAAACCTTCTGTAAAGATATGTGAAATGCAGCACATTCTTACTTCCAGACCTTTAGGCAAGTACAACACAGCTGAAAACACCTAAATCATGTTACCTGTGACATTTCAGTTAGGAAGAGTGTTTGGTTTAAAGCAGAAACAGTAGTACCATCTGGCCATGTATCTTTCATTGTTTCATATGGAATGTCCAAGTAAGTTGCTACATTCCAGCAGAAAAGCACTATAGAATGTATTGAACAATCCTAGCGGAAAGATATGTGAAATGCAGAACATTCTTACTTCCAGTCCTATAGGCAAGTACAACACAGCTGAAAACACAAAAATCATGTTACCTGTGACATTCCAGTTAGTAAGTGTGTTTGGCTTAAAGCAGAAACACTTGTACCATCAAGCCATGTATCTTTCATTGTTTCATATGGAATGTCCAAGTAAGTTGCTAGATTCCAGCAGAAAAGCACTAAAGAAAGTAGTGAACAAACCTATTGTAAGGATATGCGAATTACTGCACATTCTTACTTCCAGAGCTAAGGCAAGTACAATAGAGCTGAAAACACCTAAATCATGTTACATGTGATATTTCAGTTTGGAAGTGTGTTTGGTTTAAAGCAGAAACACTTGTACCATCAAGCAATGAATCTTTCATTGTTTCATATGGAATGTCCAAGTAAGTTGCTAGATTCCAGCAGAAAAGCACTATACAACATATAAAACAATCCTACTGTAAAGATATGTGAATTGCAGCACATGCTTACTTCCAGAGCTAAAGGCAAGTACAACAGAGCTGAAAACACCTAAATCATGTTACCTGTGACATTTCACTTAGGAAGTGTGTCTGGTTTAAAGCAGAAACACTTGTACCATCTGGCTATGTTTCTTTCACTATTTCATATGGAATGTCCAAGTAAGTTGCTAGATTCCAGCAGAAAAGCACTATAGAATGTATTGAACAAACCTACTGTAAAGATTTGCGAATTGCAGCAGATTCATTCTTCCAGAGCTAAAGGCAAGACAACAGAGCTGAAAACACCTAAATCATGTTACATGTGACATTTCACTTAGGAAGTGTGTTTGGTTTAAAGCAGAAACACTTGTACAATCTGGCCATGTATCTTTCATTGTTTCATATGGAATGTCCAAGTAAGTTGCTAGATTCCAGCAGAAAAACAATATAGAATGTACTGAACAAACCAACTTTAATGATACCCGAAATGCAGCACATTGTTACTTCCAGACCTACAGGCAACTACAACATAGTTCAAAACACCTAAATCATGTTTCCTGTGACATTTCAGTTAGGATGTGTGTTTGGTTTAAAGCAGAAACACTTGTACCATCCAGTCATGTATCTTTCACTGTTTCATATGGGATGTCTAAGTAAGTTGCTAGATTCCAGCAGTAAAGCAATATAGAATGTAATGAACAAACCTACTGTAATGATATGCGAAATGCAGCACATTCTTACTTCCAGAGCTAAAAGCAAGACAACAGAGCTGAAAACACCTAAATCATGTTACATTTGACAATTCATATAGGAAGTGTGTTTGGTTTAAAGCAAAAACACTTGTCGCATCCAGCCATGTATCATTCATTATTTTATATGGAGTGTACAAGTAAGTTGCTTGATTCCAGCAGAAAAGCACTATAGAATGTAGTTAACAAACCTACAGTAAAGATACGCGAAATGCAGCACATTCTTACTTCCAGACCTATAGGCAAGTAAAAAAGAGCTGAAAACACCTAAATCATGTTACCTGTGACATTTCAGTTAGGAAGAGTGTTTGGTTTAAAGCAGAAACACTTGTAGCATCTGGCCATTGTTTCATATGGAATGTCCAAGTAAGTTGCTAGATTTCAGAACAAAAGCATTATAGAACATACTGAACAAACCTACTGTAAAGGTACCCGAAATGCAGCACATTCTTACTTCCACATCTATAGTCAAGTACAACACAGCTAAAAGCACCTAAATCATGCTAACTTTGAGATTTCAGTTAAGAAGTGTGTTAGGTTTAAACCAGAAACACTTGTACTATCCGGACATGTATATTTCATTTTTTCATATGGAATGTCCAAGTAAGTTGTTAGATTCCAGTAGAAAAGCACTATAGAACTTAGTGAGCAAACGTAATGTAAAAATTCCCGAATTGCAGCACATTCTTAATTCCAGAGATAAAGGCAAGTACAAAAGAGCTGAAAACACCTAAATCATGTTACATGTGACATTTCAGTTAAGAAGTGTGTTTGGTTTAAAGCAGAAACACTTGTACCATCCGGGCATGTATCTTTCATTGTTTCATATGCAATGTCCAGGTAAGTTGCTAGATTCCAACAGAAAAGCACTATAGAACGTACTGAACAACCCTACTATAAAGATCCGAGACTTGCACCACATTCTTACTTCCAGAGATAAAGGCAAGTACAACGCAGCTGAAAACACCTAAATCATATTACATTTGACATTTCAGTTATGAAGTGTGTATGGTTTAAATTAGAAACACATGTACCATCCGGCCATGTATCATTCATTGTTTCATATGGAATGTCCAAGTAAGTTGCTAGATTCCAGCAGAAAACAACTATAGAAAGTACTGAACAAACCTAATGTAAAGATATGCGAAATGCAGCACATTCTTACTTGAGGACCTATAGGCAAGTACAACACAGCTGAAAACACCTAAATGATGTTACCTGTGACATTTCAGTTAGCAAGTGTGTTTGGTTTAAGCAGAAACACTTGTACCATCCGGCCATGTATCTTTCATTGTTTCATATGGAATCTCCAAGAAAGTTGCTAGATTCCAGCAGAAAAGCACTATGCAATGTATTGCACAATCCCAGGGTAAAGATAGGCGAAATGTAGAACATTCTTACTTCCAGTCCTATAGGCAAGTACAACACAGCTGAAAACACCTAAATCATGTTACCTGTGACATTCCAGTTAGGAAGTGTGTTTAGTTTAAAGCAGAAACACTTGTACCATCCATCCATGTATCTTTCATTTTTTCATAAGGAATGTCCAAGGAAGTTGCTAGATTTCAGCAGAAAAGCACTTTAAAATGTACTGGACAAACCTACTGTAAAGATATGCGAATTGCAGCACATTCTTACTTACAGAGCTAAAGGCAAGTACAACAGTGCTGACAACACCTAAATCATGTTATATGTGACATTTCACTTAGGAAGTGTGTTTGGTTTAAAGCAGAAACTCTAGTAACTTCTGGCCATTTATCTTTCATTATTTCATATGCAACGTCCAAGTAAGTTTCTAGATTCCAGCAGAAAAACACTATAGAACGCATTGAACAATACTACTGTTTAGATTCGCGAATTGCAGCACATTCTTACTTCCAGAGCTAAAGGAAAGTACAATAGAGCTGAAAACACCTATATCATGTTAAATGTGATGTTTAAGTTAGGAAGTGTGTTTGGTTAAAAGCAGAAACACTTTTACCTTCTGGCCATGTATCTTTCATTTTTTCATATGGAATGTCCAAGTAAGTTGCTAGATTCCAGCAGAAAAGCACTATAGAACTTATTGAGCAAACGTAATGTAAAGATTTACGAATTGCAGCACATTCTTACTTCCAGAGCTAAAGGCAAGTACAAAAGAGCTGAAAACACCTAAATCATGTTACATGTGACATTTCAGTTAAGATGTGTGTTTGGTTTAAAGCAGAAAAACTTGTCCCATCCGGGCATGTATCTTTCATTGTTTCATATGCAATATCCAAGGAAGTTGCTAGATTCCAGTAGAAAAGCACTATAGAATGTATTGAACAATCCTAGGGTAAAGATACGAGAAATGCAGAACATTCTTACTTCCAGTCCTATAGGCAAATACAACACAGCTGAAACACCTAAATCGTGTTACCTGTGACAATCCAGTTAGTAAGTGTGTTTGGTTTAAAGCAGAAACTCTTTTACAATCTGGCCATGTATCTTTCATTGTTTCATATGGAATGTCCAAGTAAGTTGCTAGATTCCAGCAGAAAAGCACTATAGAATGTATTAAACAAACCCACTGTAATGATACACGGAATGAGGCACATTCTTACTTCCAGAGCTAAAGGTTAGGAAAACAGAGATGAAAACACCTAAATCATGTTACATGTGACATTTCACTTAGGAAGTGTGTTTGGTTTAAAGCAGAAACACTTGTAGCATCCGGCCATGTATCTTTCATTGTTTCATATGGAATGTCCAAGTAAGTTGCTAGATTCCAGCAGCAAAGCACTATAAAAGGTACTGAACAAACCTGCTCTAAAGTTGTGTGTAATGCACCACATTCTTACTTCCAGACCTATAGGCAAGTACAAAACAGCTGAAAACACCTAAATCATGTTACCTGTGACATTTCAGTTAGGAAGAGTGTTTGGTTTAAAGGAGAAACACTTGTACCGTCAGCCATGTATCTTTAATTGTTTCATATGGAATGTCCAAGTAAGTTGCTAGATTCCAGCAAAAAAGCACTATAGAAATTATTCAACAAACCAATTGTAAAGATACGTGAACTGCAGCACATTCTTACTTCCAGACTTATAGGCAATTACAACACAGCTGAAAACACCTAAATCATGTTACCTGTGACATTTCATTTAAGAAGTATGTTTGGTTTAAACCAGAAACACTTGTACCATAGAGCCATGTATCTTTCATTGTTTCATATGGAATGTCCAAGTAAGTTGCTAGATTCCAGCAGAAAAGCACTATAGAACTTATTGAACAAACTTAATGTAAAGATTCTCGAATTGCCGCACATTCTTTCTTCCAGAGGTAAAGGCAAGTACAAAAGAGCTGAAAACACCTAAATCATGTTACATGTGACATTTCAGTTAAGAAGTGTGTTTGGTTTAAAGCAGAAACACTTGAACCATCTGGCCATGTATCTTTCATTGTTTCATATGGAATGTCCAAGTAAGTTGCTAGATTCCAGCAGAAAGGCACTATAGAACTTATTGAGCAAACGTAATGTAAAGATTCGCGAATTGCAGCACATTCTTACTTCCAGAGATAAAGGCAAGTACAAAAAAGCTGAAAACACTTAAATCATGTTACATGTGACATTTCAGATAAGAAGTGTGTTTGGTTTATAGCAGAAACACTTGTACTATCCGGGCATGTATCTTTCATTGTTTCATATGCAATGTCCCAGAAAGTTGCTAGATTACAGCAGAAAATCACTTTGGAATGTTTTGAACAATCCTAGGTTAAAGATACGCGAAATGCAGAAGTTTCTTACTTCCAGTCCTATAGGCAAGTACAACACAGCTGAAAACAGCTAAATCATGTTACCTGTGACATTCCAGTAGTAAGTGTGTTTTGTTTAAAGCAGAAACACTTGTACCATCCAGCCATGTATCTTTCAATGTTTCATATGGAATGTCCAAGTAGGTTGCTAGATTCCAGCAGAAATGCACTATAGAATGTATGGAACAAACATAATATAATGATACATGAAATGCAGCACATTCTTACTTCCAGAGCTAAAGGTTAGTACAACAGTGCTGAAAACACCTACTCATGTTACATGTGACATTTCACTTAGGAAGTGTGTTTGGTTTAAAGAAAAAACACTTGTACCTTCTGGCCATGTATCTTTCATTGTTTCATTTGGAATGTCCAAGTAAGATCCTAGATTCCAGCAGAAAAGTACTATAGAACGTACTGAACAAAACTATTGTAAAGATAGGTGAATTGCAGCACATTCTTACTTCCACAGATAAAGGAAAGAAAAACAGACCTGAAAAAACATAAATCATGTTACATGTGACATTTCAGTTAGGAAGTGTGTTTGGTTTAAAGCAGAAACATTTGTACCTTCCGGGCATGTATCTTTCCTTGTTTCATATGGAAGCGCCACGTAAGATGCTTGATTACAGCATAGAAGCACTATAGAACTCACTGAACAATACTACTATATAGATATGCGAATTGCAGCACATTCTTACTTCCAGAGAAAAAGGCAAGTACAACACAGCTGAAAACACCTAAATCATATTACATGTAACATTTCAGTTATGAAGTGTGTATGGCTTAAAGTAGAAACACTTGTACCATCTGGCCATGTATCTTTTATTGTTTAATATGGAATGTCCAAGTAAGTTGCTAAACTACAGCAGAAAAGCACTATAGAAAATACTGAACAAACCTAAGGGGAAGGTTTGGGAAATGCAGCACATTCTTAATTTCAGAGCTAAGGGAAAGTACAGTAGAGCTGAAAACACATAAATCATGTTATATGTGACATTTCAGTTGGGATGAGTATTTGGTTTAAAGCAGAAACACTTGTACCATCCGGCCATGTATCTTTCATTTTTTGATATGGAATCTCCAAGAAATTGCTAGATTCCAGCAGAAATTCACTATAGAATGTATTGAACAATCCTAGGGTAAAGATATGCGAAATGCATAACATTCTTAATTGCAGTCCTATAGGCAAGTACAACACAGATGAAAACACCTAAATCATGATACATGTGACATTCCAGTTAGGAAGAGTGTTTGGTTTAAAGCAGAAACACTTGTACCTTCTGGCCATGTATCTTTCATTGTTTCATATGGAATATCCAAGTAAGTTGCTAGATTCCAGGAGAAAAGCACTATAGAATTTATTGAGCAAACGTAATGTAAAGATTCGCGAATTGCAGCACATTCTTATTTCTAGAGCTAAAGGAAAGTACAACAGAGTGGAAAACATCTAAATCATGTTACATTTGACGTTTCAGTTAAGAAGTGTGTTTGGTTTAAAGCAGAAACACTTGTACCATACAGCCATGTATCTTTCATTGTCTCATATGGAATGTTCAAGTAAGTTGCTAGATTCCAGCAGAAAAGCACTATAGAATTTATTGAGCAAACGTAATGTAAAGATTCGCGAATTGCAGCACATTCTTACTTCTAGAGCTAAAGGAAAGTACAACAGAGTGGAAAACATCTAAATCATGTTACATTTGACGTTTCAGTTAAGAAGTGTGTTTGGTTTAAAGCAGAAAGGGTTGTACCATAGATCCATGTATCTTTGAGTGTTTCATATGGAATGTCCAAATAAGTTTCTAGATTCCAGCTGAAAAGCACTATAGAATGCACTGAACAATACTACTGCATAGATACGCGAATTGCAGCACATTCTTACTTCCAGAGCTAAAGGCAAGTACAATAGAGCTGAAAACACCTAAATCATGTTTGATGTGACATTTCACTTAGGAATTGTATTTGGTTTAAAGCAGAAACACTTCTACCATCCGGCCATGTATCTTTTATTGTTTCATATGGAATGTCCAAGTAAGCTGCAAGATTCCAGCAGAATAGCACTATAGAATGTATTGAACAAACCTACTGTAAAGATAACGCAAATTGCAGCACATTCTTACTTCCATACCTATAGGGATGTACAACACAGCTAAGAACACCTAAATCATGTTACCTGTGACATTTCAGTTAGGAAGTGTGCTTGGTTTGAAGCAGAAACACTTGTACCATTCAGCCATGTATCTTCGATTGTTTCATATGGAATGTCCAAGTTAGTTGCTAGATTCCAGCAGAAAAGCACTATAGAACATATCAAAAAATCCTACTCTATAGATACACAAATTGCAGCACATTCTTACTTCCAGAGCTAAAGAAAAGTAAAATAGAGCTAAAAACACCTAAATCATGTTACATGTGACATTTCACTTAGGAAGTGTGTTTGGTTTAATGCAGAAACACTTGTACCATCGGGCCATATACCTTTCATTATTTCATATTGAATTTCCAAGTAAGTTGCTTGATTCCAGCAGAAAAGCACTATAGAATATACTGAACAAACCTATTGTAAAGATATGTGAAATGCAGCACATTCTTAATTCCAGACCTATAGGCAAGTAGAACACAGCTGAAAACACCTAAATCATGTTACCCGTGACATTTCAGTTAGGAAGGTTGTTTGGTTTAAAGCAGAAACACTTGTAACATCCGGCCATGTATCTTTCATTTTTTCATATGGAATGTACAACTAAGTTGCTCGATACCAGCAGAAATGCACTATAGAATGTATTGAACAATCCCAGGGTAAAGATACCCGAAATGCATAACATTCTTACTTCCAGTCCTATAGGCAAGTACAACACACCTGAAAACAACTAAATCATGTTACCTGTGACATTCCTGTTAGGAAGTGTGCTTGGTTTAAAGCAGAAACACTTGTACCATCCGGGCATGTATCTTTCATTGCTTTATATGCAATGTCCAAGTAAGTTGCTAGACTACAGCAGAAAAGCACTATAGAACATACTGAAAAATCCTAGTGTAAAAGTTTGTGAAATGCAGCACATTCTTACTTCCAGACCTATAGGCAAGTACAACACAGCTGAAAACACCTAAGTCATGTTACCTGTGACATTTCATTTAAGAAGTGTGTTTGGTTTTAACCAGAAACCCTTGTACCATCCAGCCACGTATCTTTCATTGTTTCATGTGGAATGTGCAATTAGGTTGCTAGATTCCAGCAGAAAAGCACTATAGAACTTATTGAGTAAACGTAAAGTAAAGATTCGAGCATGGCAGCACATTCATACTTCCAGAGCTAAAGGAAAGTACAACAGAGCTGAAAAAAACCTATATCATGTTACATGTCACATTTCGTTTAAGAAGTGTGTTTGGTTTAAAGCAGAAAGGCATGTACCATCTAGCCATGTATCTTTCATTGTTTCATATGCATGTCCAGGTAAGTTGCTAGATTCCAGCAGAAAATCACTATAGGACTTATTGAGCAAACGTAAAGTAAAGATTCGAGCATGGCAGCACATTCATACTTCCAGAGCTAAAGGAAAGTACAACAGAGCTGAAAACACCTAAATCATGTTCCATGTGACATTTCAGTTATGAAGTGTGTTTGGCTTAAAGCAGAAACAGTTGTACCATCGATCCAATTATCTTTGATTGTTTCATATGGAATGTCCAAGTAAGTTGCTTGATTCCAGCAGAAAAGCAGTATAGAACATACTGAACAAACCTACGGTAAAGATATGTGAAATGCAGCACATTCGTATTTCCAAACCTTTAGGTAAGTACAACACAGCTGAAAACACCTAAATCATATTACCTGAGACATTTCAGTTAGGAAGAGTGTTTGGTTTAAAGCAGGAACACAAGTGTCATCTGGCCATGTATCTTTCATTGTTTCATTTGGAATGTCTAAGAAAGTTGCTAGATTCTAGCAGAAAAGCACTATAGAACGAACTGAATAAAACCTACTGTAATGATATGCGAAATGCTGCACATTCTTACTTCCAGAGCTAAAGGCAAGTACAACGGAGCTGAAAACACGTAAATCATGTCACGTGTGACATTTAACTTAGGAAGTGTGTTTGGTTTAAAACAAAAACTCTTGTACTATCCAGCCAAGTACCTTTCATTATTTCAAATGGAATGTCCAAGTAAGTTACTAGATTCCAGCAGAAAAGCACTATAGAATTACTGATCAAACCTACTGTAGAGATACTCGAATTGCAGCACATTCTTACTTCCAGAGCTAAAGGAAAGTACAATAGAGCTGAAAACACCTAAATAATGTTACATGTGATATTTCAGTTAGGAATTGTATTTGGTTTAAAGCAGAAACACTTCTACCATCCGGCCATGTATCTTTTATTGTTTCATATGGAATGTCCAAGTAAGCTGCAAGATTCCAGCAGAAAAGCACTATAGAACAAATAGAAGAAACCTACTGTAAAGATAGGCAAATTGCAGCACATTCTTACTTCCAGACCTATAGGGATGTACAACACTGCTAAGAACACCTAAATCATGTTACCTGTGACATTTCAGTTAGGAAGTGTGTTTGGTTTAAAGCAGAAACACTTGTACCATCCAGCCATGTATCTTTCATTGTTTCATATGGAATGTCCAAGTAAGTTGCTAGATTCCAGTAGTAAAGCACTATAGAACGTATTAAACAATCATACTGTATTGATACACAAATTGCAGAACATTCTAACTTCCAGAGCTAAAGAATAGTAAAATAGAGCTGAAAACACCTAAATCATGTTTCATGTGACATTTCAGCTATGAAGTGTCTTTGGTTTAAAGCAGAAATTCTTGTACCATCCAGTCATGTATCTTTCATTGTTTCATATGGAATGTTCAAGTAAGTTGCTAGATTCCAGCAGAAAAGC
>NW_021604767.1:6263850-6264350 GCF_004785775.1 Grammomys surdaster
TAGAAAGTGTGTTTGTTTTAAAGCAGAAACACTTGTACCATCCGGCCTTGTATTTTTCATTGTTACATATGGAATGTCCAAGTAAGTTGCTCGATTCCAGCAGAAAAGCATTATAGAACGTAATGAACAAACCTACTGTAAAGGTACCTGAAAAGTAGCAAATTCTTACTTCCAGACATATAGACAAGTACAAAACAGCTGAAAATACCAAAATCATGTTCCCTGTGACATTTTAGTTAAGAAGTGTGTTTGGTTTAAAGCGGAAACACTTGTACCATCCGGCCATGTATCTTTCATTGTTACATATGGAATGTCCAAGTAAGTTGCTTGATTCCAGCAGAAAAGCAATAAAGAACGTAGTGAACAAACCTACAGTAAAGGTACCCGAAATGCAGCACATTCTTACTTCCAGACATATAGACAAGTACCTCACAGCTGAAAACAACTAAAACATGTGACATTTTAGTTAAGAAGTGTGTTTGGTTTAAAGCAGAAACACT
>NW_021604767.1:6264360-6266825 GCF_004785775.1 Grammomys surdaster
GTCCAAGTAAGTTGCTAGATTCCAGCAGAAAAACACTAGAGAACGTACTGAACACACCTACTGTAAAGGTACCCGAAATGTAGCACATCTTACTTCCAGACCTATAGGCAAGTACATCACAGCTGAAAACACCTAAATCATGTTACCTGTGACATTTTAGTTAAGATGTGTGTTTGGTTTAAAGCAGAAACGCTTGTACCATTCGGCCTTGTATATTTAATTGTTTCATATAAATTGTCCAAGTAAGTTGCTAGTTTCCAGAAGAAAAACTATAAAGAACGTACTGAACAAACCTCCTGTAGAGATACCTGAAATGCAGCACATTCTTCCTTCCAGACATATAGACAAATACAACACAGCTGAAAACACCTAAATCATGTTACATGCGTCATTTCACATAGAAAGTGTGTTTGGTTTCGAGCAGAAACGCTTGTACCATCCGACGATGTATCTTTGTTTCTTTTGGAATGTCAAAGTAAGTTGCTAGTTTCCAGCAGAAATGCAATATAGAACATACTGAACAAACATACAGTAAAGATGCGCGAAATGCAGCACATTCTTACTTCCAGACCTATAGGCAAGTACATCACAGCTGAAAACACCTAAATCATGTTACCTGTGACATTTTAGTTAAGGAGTGTGTTTGGATTAAAGCAGAACCACTTGTACCATCCGACCATGTATCTTTCTTTGTTTCATATGGAATATCCAAGTAAGTTGCTAGATTCCAGCAGAAAAGCATCATAGAAGGTACTGAACAAACGTCCTGTAGAGATACGTGAAATGCAGCACATTCTTACTTCCAGAGATAATGGCAAGTACAACAGAGCTGAAAACACCTAAATCATGTTACATGTGTCATTACACATAGAAAGTGTGTTTGGTTTAAAGCAGAAACACATGTACCATCCGGCCATGTATCTTTCATTGTTACATATGGAATGTCCAAGTAAGTTGCTTGATTAAAGCAGAAAAGGATTATAGAATGTACTGAACAAACATACTGTAAAGGTACCCGAAATGCAGCGCATTCTTACTTCCAGACATATAGACAAGTACATCACAGCTGAAAACACCTAAATCATGTTCCCTGTGACATATTAGTTAAGAAGTGTGTTTGGTTTAAAGCAGAAACACTTGTACCATCTGGCCATCTATCTTTGTTTCATATGGAATGTCAAAGAAAGTTGCTAGTTTCCAGCAGAAAAGCACTGTAGAACATACTGAACAAACCTACTGTAAAGATAAGCGAAATACAGCACATTGTAACTTCCAGACCTATAGGCAAGTACACCACAGCTGAAAACACCTAAATCATGTAACATGTGTCATCTCACATAGAACGTGTGTTTGGTTTAAAGCAGAAATTCTTGTACCATCCGGCCATGTATCTTTGTTTCATATGGGATGTCCAAGTAAGTTGCTCGTTTCCAGCAGAAAAGCACTATAGAACATACTGAACAAACCTACTGTAAAGATAAGCCAAAGGCAGCACATTCTTACTTCCAGACCTATAGGCAAGTACATCACAGCTGAAAACACCTAAATCATGTTACCTGTGACATTTTAGTTGTGAAGTGTTTTTGGATTAAAGCTGAAACACTTGTACCATCCGACCATGTATCTTTCTTTGTTTCATATGGAATATCCAAGTAAGTTGCTAGATTCCAGCAGAAAAGTATTATAGAACGTACTGAACAAACCTCCTGTGGAGATATGTGAAATGCAGAAAATTCTTACTTCCAGAGATAAAGATAAGTACAACAGAGCTGAAAACACCTAAATCATGTTACATGTGTCATTTCACATAGAAAGTGTGTTTGGTTTAGAGCAGTAACACTTGTACCATCCGGCGATGTATCTTTCATTGTTACATATGGAATGTCCAAGTAAGTTGCTCGATTCCAGCAGAAAAGCATTATAGAATGTACTGAACAAACCTAGTGTAAAGGTACCCGAAATGCAGCACATTCTTATATCCAGACATATAGACAAGTACAACACAGCTGAAAACACCTAAATCGTGTTACATGTGTCATTTCACTTAGAAAGTGTGTTTGGTTTAGAGCAGAAACGCTTGTACCATCCGACCATGTATCTTTGTTTCATATGGAATGTCAAAGTAAGATGCTAGTTTCCATCAGAAATGCAATATAGAACATACTGAACAAACCTACAGTAAAGATACACGAAATGCAGCACATTCTTACTTCCAGACCTATAGGCAAGTACATCACAGCTGAAAACACCTAAATCATGTTACCTGTGACATTTTAGTTAAGAAGTGAGTTTGGATTAAAGCAGAACCACTTGTACCATGCGACCATGTATCTTTCTTTGTTTCATATGGAATATCCAAGTAAGTTGCTTGATTCCAGCAGAAAAGCATTATAGAACGTACTGAACAAACCTACTGTAAAGGTACCCGAAATGAAGCACATTCTTACTTCCAGACATATAGACAA
>NW_021604767.1:6266925-6268531 GCF_004785775.1 Grammomys surdaster
AGTTAAGAAGTGTGTTTGGTTTAAAGCAGAAACGCTTGTACCATCCGGCCATGTATCTTTAATTGTTTCATATGGAATGTCAAAGTAAGTTGCTAGTTTCCAGCAGAAAAGCACTATAGAACATACTGAACAAACCTACTGTAAAGATAAGCGAAATGCAGCACATTCTTACTTCCAGACCTATAGGCAAGTGCATCACAGCTGAAAACACCTAAATCATGTTATCTGTGACATTTTAGTTATGAAGTGTGTTTGGATTAAAGCTGAACTACTTGTACCATCCGAGCATGTATCTTTCATTGTTTCATATGGAATATCCAAGTAAGTTGCTAGATTCCAGCAGAAAAGCATTATAGAACGTACTGAACAAACCTACTGTAAAGGTACCCGAAATGCAGCACATTCTTACTTCCAGACATATAGACAAATACAACACAGCTGAAAACACCTAAATAGTGTTACATGTGTCATTTCACTTAGAAAGTGTGTTTGGTTTAGAGCAGAAACGCTTGTACCATCCGACCATGTATCTTTGTTTCATATGGAATGTCAAAGTAAGATGCTAGTTTCCATCAGAAATGCAATATAGAACATACTGAACAAACCTACAGTAAAGATACACGAAATGCAGCACATTCTTACTTCCAGACCTATAGGCAAGTACATCACAGCTAAAAACACCTAAATCATGTTACCTGTGACATTTTAGTTAAGAAGTGCGTTTGGATTAAAGCAGAACCACTTGTACCATGCGACCATGTATCTTTCTTTGTTTCATATGGAATATCCAAGTAAGTTGCTTGATTCCAGCAGAAAAGCATTATAGAACGTACTGAACAAACCTACTGTAAAGGTACCCGAAATGCAGCACATTCTTACTTCCAGACATATAGACAAATACAACACAGCTGAAAACACCTAAATCATGTTACATGTCTCATTTCACATAGAAACTGTGTTTTGTTTAGCGCAGAAACACTTGTACCATCCGGCCATGTATCTTTCATTGTTACATATGGAATGTCCAAGTAAGTTGCTAGATTCCAGCAGAAAAGGATTATAGAACGTACTGAACAAACCTACTGTAAAGGTACCCGAAATGCAGCACATTCTTACATCCAGACATATAGACAAGTACAACACAGCTGAAAACACCTAAATCATGTTACCTGTGACATTTTAGTTAAGAAGTGTGTTTGGTTTAAAGCAGAAACGCTTGTACCATCTGGCCATGTATTATAATTGTTTCATATGGAATGTCAAAGTAAGTTGCTAGTTTCCAGCAGAAAAGCACTATAGAACATACAGAACAAACCTACTGTAAAGATACCCGAAATGCAGCACATTCTTACTTCCAGAGATAACGGCAAGTACAACAGAGCTGAAAACAACTAAATCATGTTACATGTGTCATCTCACATAGAACATGTGTTTGGTTTAAAGCTGAAACACTTGTACCATCCAGCCATGTATCTTTGTTTCATATGGAATGTCCAAGTAAGTTGCTAGTTTCCAGTAGAAAAGCACTATAGAACATACTGAACAAACCTACTGTAAAGATAAGCCAAATGCAGCACATTCTTACTTCCAGACCTATAGGCAAGTA
>NW_021604768.1:0-1153 GCF_004785775.1 Grammomys surdaster
TCTTCTTCCTGTGGAAACACACAGACCGCTCCCCTGGCTCTTAATAAAACAATATCTGGGCCCTTCCATTGTCCGGTCAAAATATCCTTCCATTTCACCATCTCTTTCGGCCTCTCAGGCTCTAAACAGTGACGGTCAGCAGCCGAATGGCCCTGACTGTCCAGATTTAAAATATTGAGGGTAAAAAGTGCTATAGAGACAGTGACTCGTGGCACTGAGGGTAGAGTCTCCTCGACTCCTCCCTTTTGTTTTATTAGATAAGACTTAAGAGTGCGATGAGCCAGTTCTATGATGCCTTGTCCTTGAGGGTTATAAGGGAGGCCTGTCAGATGGGTTACCTCCATTTGGCGACAAAACTGTCTAAACTTTTGAGAAGTGTACGATGGCCCATTGTCCGTCTTAAGAATTCTAGGCTTCCCCCAGGCACTCCATGCCTCAAGGCAGTGTTGAATAACATGTGCTGCCTTTTCTCCGGTCAACGGAGAAGCAATATAATTCCAGAATAAGTGTCAATGGAAACATGTAAATATCGTAATTTGCCAAAGGTTGGGATGTGAGTAACATCCATTTGCCAAATCTGTAGTGGCCGAATTCCTCGTGGATTAATTCCTACATGAGGCACTGGTAAAAATTGACAGTAATTCTGACATTGA
Organism: Grammomys surdaster; assembly: GCF_004785775.1. Taxonomy (NCBI): domain Eukaryota; kingdom Metazoa; phylum Chordata; class Mammalia; order Rodentia; family Muridae; genus Grammomys; species Grammomys surdaster. The sequence goes on from NW_021604768.1 coordinate 654, forward strand.
GTAACTATATCTCTAGCTTCCTTTCTAGTTATCTCAAACCGACGACGTAACGTCTCTGCTGTCACATGAAAGTTTTTATGAAAATCCTTGGCCAAATCTAATTTGGAAGATAAGGCGATAGCAACCAATTTTGTGGCTCGATCCGCTAGGTCATTCCCATGAGACATTGGGCCTGGTAGACCTGAGTGAGCCCTGATATGTGTAATAAAAACTGGGAATCTCCTATTAACTAAGGCGAATCGAATCTTTTGAAAAACTTTTACGAGTCTACTAGATGGTCTAATTAGCCCAGCCACTTCTAAGGCTTTAACTGCATTTACTACATAAAAGGAATCTGAAACAATATTTAAAGGGCCTGGAAAGGTTTCAAGAACCTCCAGAACTACCAAACATTCCACAACTTGAGGTGAGGTCTCATGATATTGTTTGGCAGTGACCTTATTATCAATTACATAAGCACCCACACCTGTCTTTGACCCATCTGTGTAAACTACCACTCC
>NW_021604768.1:1253-17077 GCF_004785775.1 Grammomys surdaster
GCTCCCTTCCAAAATGAGTGACAGCTGCTTTTAATCCCCGTAAGGCAAGCTGAGCAACCGCATCTGGATACCATTCAATAATCTTTGCAGGAGATGCATTAGGATGAATCCATAATAAGGGCCCATCCTGCCATAATACGGCAGTTGGTAAATGTCTGGTTTTAAAGACACACAGATTAAAAGTTTTGGTCTCATCAATGCGTTTTAGCTGAGCTTCCTGCAAGGCATCCTCCACCAATCGCAGGGCATGGTTTGCAGCCGGTGTTAACGCTCTTGGTGAGGAAATATGGGAATCTCCTTCCAGAATGTCAAACAAAGGTTTTAATTCAGCAGAGGGAATTTTCAAAAATGGTCTTAACCAATTTATATCACCTAATAACTTTTGAAAATCATTTAAGGTATGTAAATGATCTCTGCGAATTTCTAATTTTTGAGGAACTATTTTCTCAGGGTAAATAACTGTCCCTAAAAAGGAACCGATTTCTGAAATTTGAACCTTCTCTGTGGCAATATGCAGACCCCACTGTCTTAATGTAGCAATTAATAAAGGATATGAGTTCTGCAAAATGGTCAACTCTTTATGGCATATTAAAATATCGTCCATAAAATGAATCAAGAGTAGAGAAGGAAATTGTTTCTTAACAGGTTCAAGGGCCATTTGTACATACAGCTGACACATAGTAGGACTATTTGCCATGCCTTGAGGCAAAACTGTCCACTGATATCTTTTATCTGGCTCAAGGTGATTAACAGCAGGTAAGGTGAACGCGAATCTTTGCCTATCTTGCGGGTGTAGGGGAATGGAGAAAAAGCAATCCCTAATGTCTATAATTATTATCCTCCACTGCTTAGGTAAAGCAGAGAGCAGAGGCAGCCCTCGTTGTACTGAGCCAAACAGCTGCATCTGTTTATTAATGGCCCTTAGATCATGGAGAAGTCTCCATTTTCCTGATTTCTTTTTTATAACAAAGATAGGGGTATTCCAAGGAGAAGTAGAAGGTTCTAAATGACCAAGCTGTACCTGTTCCTCAATCAGCCTTGTAGCAGCTTCCAATTTCTCAGAGGATAGGGGCCACTGAGGAACCCACACGGCTTCCTCTGTAAGCCAGGGTATGGGCAAGGAGCCCTCAGTGGCAACTAGGGAAAACCCAGACCTTGTCTCCCTGTATTACTTTCTTGTGAAATTGGGTTCAACCTTCCCTGTTCCTTTCTGCCAAGGCCTTTTCCTTCCTTATATCCCATTCTTTTCATAATATTAATAGCTTGTTGAGAGTACTCATTAGTTAGTGTCAGTCCCAGGTCTTGTAAAATGTCTCTTCCCCAGAGGTTAACGGGGAGAGGAAGCACATAAGGTATAAAGCTTCCTGTCTGACCCTCTGGCGTCTTCCAAGTCAAGGAGCGTGAACTGACGGTGGGGTTGGCCTCATATCCCAAACCTTGTAAGGAATGGGATGACTGTGTAACAGGCCACGTTTTTGGCCACCAGTTAGAGGAAATAATACTTTTATCAGCTCCTGTGTCTAAAATTCCTGTAAAGCTCTTCCCTTCTATTGTTAATTGTAAAGTGGGTCTGGTTTTGAGATCCACTACTAAATGAGCAAAGTCAGTTCCTGAAGAACCGAACCTATTGGCACCTCTTGGCGCCCCGGTGGATGGAAAACAATTATGTAAACTTGGAAGAATAGCCAATTGAGCAATCCTATCTCCAGGGGAGATAGAAAATATGCCTTGTGGGCAAGAACAGAGAACTTGAAGTTCTCCTGTATAATCTTGGTCTATGACACCAGGATGAACCACAAGCCCCTTCAGGGTAAGAGAGGAGTGGCCTATAATGAGGCCAACGCTTCCCTCAGGCAGGGGACCTTTAAAATCAACCGGGATAGGTTGCACACCCTCATGTGGCATTAATAAGAATTGGGAGATAGAGCGGAGGTCCAACCCTGCGGACCCTCTAGTAGCTCTGTAGTTAGAGATCTCCCCCAGTTGTAGGCTTGTGTCCCATATTTTTTGGGGCCCTGAGACATTGGGCCCGGATATTCGTTTTTTGAAATATTTTCATCTCTTTCTATAGGGGAGGGATCATGTTGAATAATCCTTCCCTGAATGTCCTTAACCGAGCGACATTCATTGGCCCAATGATATCCCTTCCTGCATTTAGTACATAACCCAGGGGTTTTCTTTTGTATAGGAGTACGACATTCTCGTTTCAAATGACCCTGTTTACCACAATTATAACATACTTTACGGCCGCCAGGGCCTGAGCGGCTCTGGCCCTGCAGGATAGCTGCTGCCAGGCCGGCGTTAGTCAGTGGGCCTCCAAGACCTCGGCAGACCTTTATCCAATCTGTCAGCCCTTTGTTTCTCCTAGGGGCAATAGCTGCCTTACATTCTGGTGAGGCATTTTCATATACTAATTGCTCGATCAATGGCTTGACTTGCTCTGGGTCTCCGAAAATTTTGCCTGCTGCTTCTGTCATTCTAGCAACAAATTCTGAGAAGGACTCCTGGGGGGCTTGTAATATTTTTGTTAAATTTCCTCCAGCCTCGCCCCTTTTCGAGAGGGCCTTCCATGCCTTAATTGCGGAGGCGGAAATCTGGCCATATGCTCCCCAATCATAGTTAGTCTGGTCAGCAACATACTGTCCTTGCCCTGTTAATAATTCGAAAGTCCACTGTCTCTGGTTGCCCTCTGCATTAGCGTTGGCCTTTGCCTGTGCTTGAGAAGCGTCGTGCCACAAGGCCTTCCATTCCATATACTGTCCCATATTAGGGAGGGCAGCTTTTACTGTGTTCTGCCAATCATTCGGAGTCATTGCCATAGTGGCAAATCTCTCAAGCTGCATAATTGTAAAATTAGCATCAACTCCATATTTGTTAACCGATTCAGCAAATTCTTTGATAGAAGCATACTCTACAGGCGCGTGGACACGGCCTCCTCCCGCGTCCTCAAACACTGGAAAAGCTTGTAACATTTTTCTTTTGTCTTCCTCTGAAAGGAAGGAGCTTGAGCCGCGTCCGTCCACATGAGGCGGAAGTGTGCCGGGAACATTAGGTTGGGAGGGCGCTACAGGCCGAGAGGCCGTCCGGCTTCTATCTCTCGTTTTCCCCTGCTTTAGATTTTGCGGCGGTAACTGTTTACCTATGTCTTCATCTGAGTCCTCTGAGGAAGTTATCCCCTCCGACTCAGAGGCATCACGCCCCGGCACTTCCTTTACCGGATAAAGAGATCTCTTTCTGAGGCTTCCTATCCTCCCGTCTCTCCCAAGAGCGTTCTTTCTCTCATCTCTCACTTCCTTGGACTGTGTGTCTTTGGAAGGGCCTTTTTCCTTAAATATACTTTTTCTTCCTTTTTCTTTCTGAATTCCTAAGCGCTTCTGTCCTGTCTCTGTCTCTGACATGCTGATTTGTACTATTCTCCGAACCTCACGAAAACCAGGAGTAAAAAAAGTGATCCTGCTAGCACCATGGCGAAAGCCTCTAACGTTCCTGCCAACTGGGGAGGGAAGTGAATCAAATCAAATCGAAACATATCTTTCAGAGAACGTTACCCCGTCCTACGGTTCTGGATTCTCGATGACGAGCGGCGGGTCTTCTAAAAACGTGCCGGCGATGGAAAATTCTCCCGGGTTTTTCGGCACCAAATGTGCAGGGCGCGCGCGTAGTGGTCTCGCCGGCAAAAACATACACACACGCACACACACACACACACCAGAATCCTTCCGTAGAAACACGTTTATTCCCATAAACCAAAATGGTGGTAGAAGACGACTCCCAGCCCTGGGAAAAGCCCTTATATACCCTAGAGCGGCGTAATCATCTCTGATTGGCCGCAAACTCGTAGCGCGCCAAACGCTGTGGGATGGGCTTAGCTTTGGCGGGCTTTACATGGCACATGCGCACTTTATTTGTTTACTAGGAAGAATTATGGCTGACAGCGCCACCTAGCGATGGCGGACTTTGCCAGCACCTGCCGCGGCTCCCAACAGAACCTGAGTGGCTTCTTCTTTTACATTCTCACTGTGGCCATGGCCATCAACAACACGGGGCCTCTGAGTGATGGATCAGCGACTAGAAGATTACACGGGGATTTCTGGAGCTGAGCTACAGAAATGTCTTGGATTAATAAGCATGTAGAAGCCAGGACCCATTAGTTACTTCATCCCAAGATTGAAGTAACTCAGAACTTCTCAACCCTCATGGTGTAACAATTCTTCTGTCAGGGAACTTGGTGTAGAGAGAACAACTACCAAGAAAGACTAGGACCACAGACAGACAACAGTGCATTGGAGGGGTGAAATTATATCACAGAGACCTGTTGATTATAGAAACCAGAAAAACAGTGCTTTGTTATGCCAGGGAATCAGAGACACACAAGAAAGAAGTTCTGAAGTGCCATACTACAGGCTCTGGATTACTATTTGGACAATAAAGATGGTAATCATAATTTGGATCAATGTCAATTCTCACTAAAGACTGTCTGACACTGATCCCCACAAATCTCCCTCCAGAGAGTCAGACTGGATTGGATATGGGCTCCTGATCCTGCATTCTTGGATATATAGTCTCAGGATTTTTCGCAATTCTGAAACTTCTATTTATTGATTTGTATCTCAGGTTTATCATTGATTGACCCCCAGTGTAGGAGCTATTAAGACGTCATTAAGTACTGCACATATGGATAAGAATGAGATTGATTAGGGTGTGGTAAGAGAATGTTCCCCCAATTCTGCTGACCTAAGTTCTTTCTGAGATTAACAGGGTGGAAGGAGATGATGGACTTAGCACAACTTCTCCTTTCACCTTCCCATGAGAGCCACGGCCCAGGAGCACACACACATACATATCCATGAGCACGACAAATGCAAACAATTAAAATCATTTGTTAAATGGATGAATGACTGTGAAGTTGATGTTGGCAGGAGCTGACCACTAAGAGGAGACTCATCATTATTGTGGAGTGAATAGGGACTGTCAACTTTAAAAGCCTACAGAATTTCAGTTTGTTTTGTTGGAACAGGTGTGACATAAGAGGAAGGGGGGGTCCATGCAGATCCGAAGATAATTGCAGGGACCAAGGACACTGGAAGAAGGCTCAATAAACTGAGTCTTCAAAGGTCAGGGGAGTCTTGAGGATGAGGTCACACTCAGACCTCCTGCATTTATCCAATTTTCCTGTGACATCTTGACTGTGATCTTCTCACAGAAGCTCTCTGATTTCTCCTGTTACAGCTATCTGCCCAAGTGTTCCTGGTTTCCCTGACAAGCTCCAGAATTCATGCTGTGCCTTTCCAGAAGACCAGAGAGGGAGCAGAAACAACAGAGGTGACTTTCCCTGCCTCCTGGCCATTGGCTCCTATCACTTGCAACTAATAACTTCTCCTATAATGAGACCTTTGACCGACCACAGGGTCCCCACCTACATCTTTTGATTTAAATTCCTGCCTGGACAGAACTCACACAGTCTGCTTCCTGCTTGTGAAACGTGGCCATCTTAGCAGCACAGAGGCAGACCTGCGAGCTGACCATGCCAGGGCGCCAACTGCACAGCTGGCTGCATGCTGTCGTTTTTGGGCTGCTGCTTCTTCTTATCCATGTGAAAGGTGAGGCTCACTAAACTGGCAAGGGGGAATGACCGGAGTCAGAGAATAACTGAGCTTGTAGAAAGGAAGGCATGTGGGACAGGGACAGAAAGAATTGAAGCCATAAATCAGACAGTCTCAAACTGTAGGTAAGGACCATAGGGAAACCCCATATGTTGAATGGTACCTAGCCAGAGGGATAGGAAAGCTCCTATACTCACAAGCTATACACAGGTGAACTGAGGGCGGGAGGGGCTGCAGTTGGGTTCCCTTCTTCTGTGTGCTGGTAACAATGAGGTGGAAATCTCACAATCTGCTGGCAGTTGATTACAGAAAACTAACCCACATGGCATCTCTCCACCAGGTCAAAACTCATCAGAGTCCAGTCCCATCAGAAACACACACACTGGCCAGGTCCGAGGCAGCCTTGTACACATGAAAGACACTAATACTGATATTTACATCTTCCTGGGAATTCCCTTTGCAAAGCCTCCTGTAGGACCACTGCGCTTTGCACCTCCTGAGGACCCTGAACCATGGAGTGGTGTGAGGGATGGGACCTCATACCCAGTCATGTAAGTTTTGGACCCAGAGGGTTTCAGGCACTCAGGTAAGACTGCCTCTGAGCTCTGGGCCATACTGTACATATCTTGAAAAATCTCAGCTATTCGGCAGTTTTCTCTATTTGTGGATGAGTGCCCCATGTGTTTTCTGATAATGTACTAAGGCTGGGTAGAACAACTGTACCAGGCTCCTGGGTCAGAGCTTCATACTCGTAGGGAATAACATGAAGGTACTAAGGAGAGAAACAAAGATAAAATTGTTCACACATTCCAATTATGCAAAGTGTTCTCTACCACAATGGGGGGGATCTCTAGGCATGATTAAATGTCACATATTAGGAACCAAGCACCATGAAACCAGGAGAATGCACTTCAGTTCCTTGAGTACAACAGTGATCAATTCTTGCTAACCCCCTCCTCACAGTCATTGTGAAAACCTATAAGGTCATGTGCCATTAACCATGGAACAAATATGTGTAATTAATTACCTCTGAAGACACTGCAGACAAGAGAAGTTCCCTGAGAGTCTGTACATATGATGACTACCCACTACCGTTTAGGGCAGCATTGTCTGTTGTAGCTGTTTAAGTCCAACACCCAAATATTACTATCTTAGATTGTTTTCTGCTGCTGTAATAAAGTATCAACAAAACCATCTTATGGGGGAAAGGTACTATTAGATGGTCCAGATTACAATCCATCCTTTGGGTAAACACAGTGAATCAAAACTACAGGAGCTGCTCACATCACAGCCAGGCCCAGGAACAGAGACTAGAGAATGCTTGCATGCCTGCTACTACTTAACTCTATTTTCTTATATAATTCTATGAATGTCATTACAGACAGCCAAACATTTCCATGGAGACCCTTACTAGTTTCTCTCTCTCTTTCTGAGACTCAGAAAGAATAGCATCCACCTGACTGGCAGCCTCCCTAGAAATCTGGCTCCATCCCAGCTTTCATGGAGTCTGTGGCCTTTCCCTTGGTCAGAAGGGACTTAAGGAGAGACTATGTGAGGAGCAGCAGCTGAACATGGCTGAGATGAAAATCTCCAGACTCACATTGGTTTTTGATCATCATCCATCTCTTGGAATATCTGTCTGCTATTTTCATCAGGTGTCTGCAAAATCACGATATGCCGAGTGAATTGGGCCTGCCAGATATGAAAATGATCCTGTCTTCCATCTCTATGTCTGAGGACTGCCTGTATCTCAACATCTACACACCAGTCCATGCCCACGAGGGCTCTAACCTGACTGTGAGTGTCAGGCTGTGGTCAGCTTGAGGAGAGGGCAAGATGAGTAGAAGGAACAAAAGCAACTTTAGTACTATTGCAGAGTAGACCCTGATAAAAGTCTTAGCTTACTTGGGTCAAAGGCCATCTGAGTCACATGAAGCAATTGAAGCCTGGGTATGAGACAAAGAACACCAAGCTCAGGCAGGAGCACCGAGCCATTAAAGGCTTTCACTCTTTGATAAAAATAGAACTCATTCGATGACTTTTTCTCTGCAGAACCACTTAAAGGCTCAAGATTTCAACACTGAAGTCACCCAAAGTTACACTTTTGAATGATCTGTTGTGACAATGAGAGTTGATGATCCTTTCCATTTTTAATCTGGAGAGGTATCCATAGAGACACCCGTCTCTGTTCCACTGTGAACAGCATGAGTAATGATGACATCACTCTATACATACAGGCATGAATTCAAACTGAGACTCATGGTGGGAATGGGGACAAGAAATACACTAATGGCAGTGTTAGAGGGTCCAGGCTGTGGCCAAGGCCCTGAAGTCCTGAGGATTTTTATATATTTGTGTAGCTGCACGAAGACACAAGAGTTGTTAGTCTAGTAAGCAGACAAGAGGGCTTGGAGAGCCTAAGTACTTCCTGGCTTCCTTCTTGACTTCTCCAGGTGATGGTGTGGATCCATGGAGGTGCACTGGTCACAGGATCGGCTTCCTTGTATGATGGATCTCTATTGACAGCGACAGAGGACTTGGTGGTTGTCACTATCCAGTATCGTGTAGGTGTCCTGGGCTTTTTCAGGTAAGGCTATTACTGGGCAATAGTAGCTGATCAGAAACTAGATAGCCTTTTGATCCATGTCCTTCCACTTCTCAGCACTGGAGATGAGCACGCCAGAGGAAACTGGGGATACCTGGACCAAGTGGCCGCCCTACGCTGGGTCCAGAAGAACATTGCCTACTTTGGTGGCAACCCTGACAGTGTCACTATTTTTGGCGAGTCTGCAGGTGGCGCAAGTGTGTCTTCACAGGTTGTGTCCCCCATGTCCCAAGGGCTCTTCCATGGAGCCATCATGGAGAGTGGGGTGGCCCTGGTGCCTGACCTAATCTCTGACACCTCTGAGATGGTCTCTACTGTAAGTGTTTTCAGCCCTGCTGCCTAAGCCTTTATACTCTGGTACTCTGGTGTTTTGTTCAGTGGGGAAATCAAGGACCATGGGAAATAACTGTTTTCCAATAATTTTTTTATTTTAGTTTTTTATCTTTAATCATTTTTTATAGTTCAGTCATTATCCTCCTTCCATTCTGCCTTCTGACAGTTCCTCATCCCATTCCTCATTCCCCATCCCCAAGAAAATGTCCCCACACACCCACAAACCCCTCACACCCCACCATACCTCCTCATTCCCTGGGGCCTCAAGTCCCTCAAGGGTTATGTGCATCTTCTCTCATTGAGACAAGACCAGGCGGTCCTCTGCTGTGTGGGTCAGAGGCCTCTGACCAGCTTCTGTATGCTGCCTAGTTGATGGCCTGAGAGATTTCAGGAGTCCCGGGTTAGTTGAGACTGCTGGTCTTCCTATGAGGTCTCCCTCCTCCTTAGCTTCTACCAGCATTTCCCTAATTCAACCACAGGGACTCCTGGCTTCTGTACATTGGGTGGGTATAAGTATCTGCTTTTGTCTCAGTCAGCTACTTCTTGGACCTCTTGGAGGGTCACCATGTCTGTAAGCACATAATAACATCAGTAATGGTGTCAGGTCTTGGATGCTCCACTTAAAATGGGTCCCAATTTTGGCGTGTCACTGGACTCCTTAGCCTCACACTCTTTTCCATTGTTGTCCCTGCAGTTCTTTTAGACAGAGACAATTCTAAGAGTTTTTGACTGTGGGAAGGCAACCCCATCCCTCTACTTGATGCCCTGTCTTTCTACTGGAGGTGGACTGATGTTGGACATTTCATCTAAGGACCCTCCCTTTGAGTCCTGAGATTCTCTCACCTTCCAGGTTTCTGGTACATTCTAGAAGGTCCCCCTACCTCCTACCTCCTGTAGTTGAATATTTCCATTCATTCTGCTGGCCCTTGGGGCTTCACTCCTGGTCCCCTCTCAATACTTGATCATATTCCCCCTTCCCCCTGCCATTCCCCCTCCCCTCACACAGTTTCCTCCCTCTCTCTGCCCTCTGGTTTCTTTTCCCTCCCTGGTGGGCTTAAAGCATTTTTACTTGGTCCCTATGGCTTTTTAACCTTTTTGAGTTCTATGGATTGTATTCTGGGTATTCTGGCCTTTTTTTGACTAATATCCACTTATTAATGAGCACATACCATGCATGTCCTTTTGGGTCTGAGATATCTCACTCAGCATGATATTTTCGAGTTCCATCCAATTGCCTGCAAAACTCATAATGTCCTTGTTCTTAATAGTTGAATAGCATTCCATTGTGTAAACAAACCACATTTTCTGTGTCTCTTCTTCTATTGTCGAACATCTGAGTTATTTCTAGCTTCTGGTTATCACAGATAAGGCTGCTATGAACATAGTGGAGCATGTACCCCTCTGGCATGATGGGGCATCTTTTGGGTATATGCCCAAGAGTAGCTTAGTTGGGTCTTCAGGTAGATCTTTTTCCAATTTTCTGAGGAAACTCCAGATTGATTTCCAGAGTGGTTGTACCAGTTTGCAATAATTTCTGCGAAACACGGAGGGTAGCATCTACACACTTCTACTTCATACTGAATAAGTATTCTCCCTGTCTAAGAACTAGGTCCTTGCAGTTTCTATCATTGGCAAGCATAAGCATGCATGTGCTTGGGAGCTGGTTCACTAGTTTTAAATAGGGCTTGGGGTGCAAGCCTGAGGCCATAAGTTCAAATCCCAATAACACACAAAAGGCTGGAAATAGTAACATGTATCTGTACTTCACAAGTTACTCTCATCAGGTGGGAAGCAGAGACATGAGAATCGTAGGATGTTCATAAACCAGCTCATTAGTGTAGGCACTAACAAAACAAGAAGTCACCCGGTCAAATAACGGGGACAGTAAAGGCTGAGACTTTGTTTTCCAAACTTCATGTACAAACCTTTAGACAATTACACTTCCACCAATACATGAAACTCAGAAAACTAGGTGGAGAAATCAAAGCTACTCTAAACAAAAAGAACAGGTATGCAGGTAGAAAAGGCCCTGCCTGCTGGCTGTCAATTTGAGCAATTGTACAATGGGAACAATATGTATTTATTCCAATCCACACTATAGTGTCAGAATTAGGCACAACAGCATCAACTTGGATTGAGAACTCTTTGTCTTGCCTCATTCCCTTTGCAGACGGTGGCCAACCTCTCTGCATGTGAGGGCATGGACTCAGAGACTCTGGTGCGCTGTCTGAGAGGCAAGAGTGAAGAGGAGATGCTGGCTATTACCAAGGTTGGGAGACTTGTGTGTCTGGGACAACCTGGACTACATGATGTGAGATTCTGAATCAAATATCTCATCTTCATGCTTTTGTGTACTTTCAGTTCTGTGTGCAAAATAAATATCAAGATAGGCTAATCTAAGTGTAGATTCTCCTCCAGGGTGAGCAGATCACCCTGAAACTAGTGAGAAATGAGAAAAAAGTAGAGCTGACTCAGTCAATATCAGGGTATTTATTTCACTAACCATCAGCTTTGACTTCTAATGCTACTCAGGTCTTCAAGGTGATCCCTGCTGTGGTGGATGGGAAGTTCCTACCCAGGCATCCCAAAGAGTTGTTGGCATCTGAGGATTTTCACCCTGTCCCCAGCATCATTGGTGTCAACAATGATGAGTATGGTTATAACCTTCCTAAGGTGAGGCACAGTTTCAATCCCTGGGAGCCTGGTGAGCATATTAATGCTAAGCCATAGAAACTCAGTGCATCTTTAATCCAAGTTCATCAGAAGCCTAACTTACCATTGTCTTCTGCATCCCAGGCCATGGGCTATCTTCAGACAATAGAGAAAATAACCAGACAGAACCTGCAGGCTCTTCTGAAGAATGCAGCAGTACAAATGGTGAGATATATTTAGTCCTCTCCAAATAGAGTGGTCCCTCATATCTCCTTCTCAGACAGCATCTCTATTAGTACAATCAGTACATATTGTGATTCTGTGTGTTGTCCTCAGACCTAAACCCTATGTCATCCCAGGCCACATTCTCCCAGATAGCAAATGTAGCTGCCTACTAAATTTACACTATGCCTAACCTCATTGTTCCTTATCTCCTGGTGTAGAAGCTGCCTCCTGAGTGTGGTGACCTGCTAATGGAAGAGTACATGGGGGACACTCAGGACCCAGAGACTCTCCAAATACAGTTCAAAGAGATGACAGCAGACTACCTGTTTGTGATGCCTGCTCTCCAAGTAGCACACTTTCAACGTGAGTATATCTGTGACAAGACTTATGGCCCCATCTCAGAGACGGGAGTCATGGGTGATCACTGTGGAGTGCAGTGGTGTCCAGGTCTCCTCATGTCTAGTTTAAGAGAGTGAAATCTGAGTACACAGGAGAACATTTTTTGCTGATACTCTATTGACCTAACAAAACCACTCAGCTGGGAAGGCCATGAGCAGTGATTAGCCAAAGACTTTTCCACTGCTGCTGCTCCAGCCTTGATCATCCTCTCCCATTTAACTTCTTTAATTCTGAGTAACTTTTATTGATGCAACTTGTTGTCCAAATATTTATGAGAAAAACTTCAGGTGAGAGGCAACTAAGTCATTATTTGTCCCCATCCCCAGGTTCCCATGCCCCTGTCTACTTCTATGAATTCCAACATCGACCCAGCTACATAGAGGAGCCCAAGCCACCCCACGTGAAGGCTGACCATGGAGACGAGGTTCCTTTTGTCTTTGGATACTCATGGGGCATGAAACGTGAGTCTTTATTTCTTTATTTGAACTGAATGCGGTCTTGGATGACTTCCTGTAGGGATGCTTGAGCTTTCAGTCCTTTCCAGAAAACCTAGGTTATGAGAGAGTGAAAACACTCACATGTGTACCACATCATGACTTCAAAAACAATGCTTAGATTAGAATCTACACCCTTTCCAGTCTAGCCTATGATGGAGGAGCTGACATCACATCAGGGCAGGAATTGAATTGGGGATCTTGAATACTGAATAATGAAGAAGAATGGCAGAAAAGATAATAGTTTGGGGTCAGATAACAGCTGAGATGACGCATGTGAAGAATGACTTGACAGTCGCATGAGGTGGCATACACTTTGTCTTTCTCATGACTCCAGCTAACTTCACTGAGGAGGAGAAGCTGCTGAGCAGGAGGATGATGAGTTACTGGGCCAACTTTGCACGACAGCGGTGAGAGCACTCCCCTCAACCTGACACATGTGGGTCCCTATATAGGGCTTCCTTTGAATGGTGGCTTTCTAGCATGCATGAATCTTCCATCACATAATATAGTGTCTTTTCTACACAATAACACATTTATACAGATTCTTTGTAGGTGTCAAGTGGTCCTCTCACTGTGATCCAGCTGGTGGGGCTATAATGCTATGGTACTATTCCTTAGATATTGCCTCCTAGAGGTGACATAAAATAGGTCAGATAGTTTCCCCCATATGAAGCATTAACTCGTGATTGACACTTGTATGCACATATCAGGACACCTACCCCAACAGACCCCTTAACCAGTGTCCTAATCGTTCCACTGCCCTCACCCAAAACGTAGGATTGGGCTTTCGATGACTGTAACCTTACTATTCTTTGCTGGCTGACACATCCACAGGAACCCCAACAGTGAGGGTCTACCCCACTGGCCTGGGTTGGACCAAAATGAACAGTACCTGCAGCTGAACACCCAGCCTACTGTGGCCCAAGCCCTGAAGGCCAGTAGGCTGCAGTTCTGGACCAAGACTCTGCCCCAGAAGATCCAGGAGATAAACGGGGCTCAGGGAAACCATGCTGCAGTGTTCGGTATCAGGACTGGGTGTGGGAATGAGGGCAGAAGGGGTCATTCTGAGGTTTAAGGTCTATTTTTTTGTTCCAACACTCAGAGAATCATTTCTAATCCAAATGTTTTCTCTTTCAGACATGTATGCGGCACCCTTCATGTGTTACATCTTATTCTTCTGGGCAAATTTTTATTGGTTTTAATAAAAGTTTCCATAACGTTGTAGATATGTGAACCCTAAGTACCCAGACCGTCTTTAACACTTCATTGAAACTAGGCTCCTTCTTCCTTCCTTTCTTCGATCCTTACTTTTTTTTCTTTCTTCCTTCCTTCCTTCTTTTTTCCATTCCTTTCTCCTTCCTTCCTTCTTTTTCCTTTTGATTGTCCTTCACTCTTTCCTTTCTTCCTTTCTTCCATTGTCTTCTCCCATCCTCACTCTCCTCTTCTCCAAGCCCAAGATGCTCTTCAAATGAAGTGGGTGCTTCAGGGACTGTAGACTACAGAAGATTGACTACATCAGAATCCTGTATCTTTTCTTTGCAAGTTCATGTTTTCTCATATTTATAACTGACAACAGGAAACCTGATTTCTCTAAACCCTATTGCCTTCAAAATAATGTTCCCAAAAGATCATAAACTATGAACTGCACTCATAGCATCAGTGGCCTCAAATAGTTGAAGGCCAAGATAAAAGCATACATAACTCTGGGGCATGATAACAAAACCCACATCTCTGAAGCAAAATAAAACTCATAACTTTAGTAACTTACAACAACAGTAACAAGTGTACATTCGTATAGATTGTGAAATTCGGGGTTGAGATGCCCACAGCTTTGCTGTGTGGTGAGAAACAGTTCTCTGGGAAATCAGTCTCAAGGATTACTTCTGGTGCCTTCTCCTGGTGGAATGCGTAAACAAAACCATTCAAGGATAGAATTAAGTCCCTGCTGACTTGAAGTGGGGGGCAGGGAAGACCTTCCTGTCAGTGAGACTGACCACTTAGGATGTTTCCATTTTATATGTACATCACTGACTGAAGTTCCTACTGCCAACATGCCTGTGCTCATCAGCTCTGTATAGACACACTGAACTGGGTGTCAGTTATGTTTGAGACTTTAACAAGTTTCTCATTTTTGATAGCTTGAGTGTGGATTGGTTCTATGGTGCTAGGGATTGATCTTAGGACTTGTGCATGGTGGGCAATGGATCCACCCATGAACCCTCAGACTACTGTGGATTGTTTAGATGAGATTGAATTAATCTCTTTTAGGTATCTGGTTTAGTAAGTCTGAGTAAATCTCAAGGCATGTACCCGCCATCATATCAGATTCCCCCTTGCTTCCCATAGGTATTCCCTCAGGTCCTTTGGGTGCCATTAACTACTTTTAACCCTGCTTCAGAGTAAACATGACATTACCTTATCTTAATATATTAGGATTTGTCTCTAATCCAATATAAATAAAACATTTTGTGACTGGTTAGGTCAGTTCACATAATGTTTTTGTTTCCTTTTATTGTAGAATGCCATCCAAGTGTGCACACAACACATTTTATCCACTTACCAGACTATGCATAACTGTTGTCTTTGTTTATCACCTCTTTTCTTTGAGAAAGTTTCTATGTAGCCCAGGAGGGCCCTGAACACATAATCTTGCTGCTTTGGCTTCCTCAGTAGGTGGATTACAGTTTGAACTATTGGATTATACGGGGCACACATCCTTTGTTTGGATTTTAATAAGCTGTATGGAAATTATTACAAATGATTTTATGTGATCTCATGTATTCTATTGTTGGCTTTACAATCTAGAGCAAAATTCTATGTCTTAAGACACGTGTTAAACATTTAAAGAAGTTGTAAGACTAGGGATATAGCAGTGGTAAACAGCTTGCCCTGCATTAGCAAAGCCCTGAGCACCATAAAAAGTTTAAAAAAAAAAAAAAGACAGCCTAGATGACATAGGGCTTGAAATCTTAGTTGCTCAGAGATCTGAGGCCAGGGATCACAAGTTAAGACTTGCCTGACCTATACAGCAAGCTCCTGGAAAAACTGGAAATTTTAGTTGTGGTCTTTCTCCACATAAAATGTACAAAATAATGACTGTTAGGCGGTGGTGGTGCACACTTTTAATCCAGCAGTCTGAAGGCAGAAACAGGTGGACCTCTGTGTTCCTGATCAGCCTGGTCTACAGAGAGAGTTCCATGACAGACAGCGACACACAGAGAAACTCTGTTTTGAGAAAAAAAAAAAGTACAAAGAAAACCAGAAAAATCTAATTCATCTCAGTGGATTATTAAAGAAGGGGAGGGAGAGAAAGAAGAGGAAGAGGAGAAAGAGAACAGCAACTAGAAACAATGTAAAATAAAGTGATGGTGGTGGGTGGTCTTGGAAGTGATGTGGGTAGATAGGCATGCATATGACACATTGCTTTCATTTATAAAATTACTGAAGAAAGAAAATCTCAAGGTTCTTGGAATACAGCTCAATGGTAGAGGACTTAACTGACATATGTAA
>NW_021604768.1:27077-42838 GCF_004785775.1 Grammomys surdaster
CACACTCAGGAGGCAGCTTCTACACCAGGAGATAAGGAACAATGAGGTTCAGCATAGTATAGGTTCAGTAGGCAGCTACATTTGCTATCTGGGAGAATGTGGTCTGGGATGACATAGGGTACAGGTCTGAGGACTCCACACAGAATCACAATACCTACTGAAAGGAGGCATGAAGGACCTCTATATTTGGAGAGGACCAGATGTATCTCACCATTTGTACTGCTGTATTCTTTAGAACAGCTGGCAGGTTCTCTCTGGTTATTTCCTTTATTGTCTGAGCAGAGCCCATGACCTGGTAGGCAGAAGACAATGTTAAGTGTGGGGCCTGCTGGACTTGGATTAAAGATGTATTTTCTATGGCTTAGCATACATATGGTCTCCAGGCTCCCAGAGGATTGGAATTGTGACTCACAATTGGAACGGTCCAACCAAACTCATCAGTGTTGACCCCAATGATGCTGGGGACAGGGTGAAAATCCTCAGATGCCAACAACTCTTTGGGATGCCTGGGTAGGAACTTCCCATCCACCACAGCAGGGATCATCTTGAAGACCTGGGTGGCATTAGTGGTCAATGCTGATGGTTAGTGAAATAAATACCCTGATGTCGACTGAGTCAGCTCCACCTTTTTCTCATTTCTCATTAGTTTCAGGATTATCTGCTCACTCTAGAGGAGAGTCTACACTTAGATTAGCCTATCTTGATATTCATTTTGCACACAGAACTGAAAGAACACAAAATCATAAAGATGAGGTATTTGGTTCAAAACCCCACATCATGTAGACTAGGTTGTCCCAGACACACAATTCTCCCTACCTTGTTAATAGCTAGAATCTCTGCTTCACTTTTGCCTCTCAGACAGCCCACCAGGGCTTGTGAGTCCATGGCTTCACATCCAGATAGCTTGGCCACTGTCTGCAAAGGGAATGAGGCAAGATCAAGAGTTCTCAATTCCAAGTCAGTGCAGTTGTGCCTAATTCCCACACTGTAGTGTGTGCTGTGTGGATTGAAATAAATTCATATCATTTCCATTTTCCTATTGCTCAAACGTGACAGCTAGCAGGCAGGACCCTTTTGAACTACATATGTGTAAGGTAGCTTTGTTTTCTCCACCTATTTTTCTGTGTTTCACGTATCAGGAAAGTGTAATTGTCTAAGGGTTTGCACATGAAGGTTAAAGGACAAAGTCTCAATCTTCACTGTCCCCCTTATTTGACAGGATAACTTCTTGGTTTGTTGCTGCCTACACTAATGAGCAGGTCTATGAATATCCAAGAACTTTCTTGTCTCTGCCTCCCACCTAACCATAGTAACATGAGAATTACAGATACAAGTTACTGTCTCCAGCCCTATGTGTGTTCTCAGGATTTGAACTTATGGCTTCAGGTTTGCCCTCCATGCAGTTTTAGAAACCAGTGAACCAGCTCCCAAGCACATGGATACTTATTTTTGCCAATGGTAGAATCTACAAAGACTAGTTTGTGAAGAGAGAGCATACTCATCCAATATGAAGTAGAGGCGAGTAGATGCTAAACCCTAAATTTCTCAGAAATTATTGGAAAGAAATTATTTCCCATGGTCCTTGATTTCCCCACTAAATGGAACACTGGAGTACCAGAATATAAAGGCTTAGGCAGCAGGGCTGAAATCACTTACAGTAGAGACCATCTCAGAGGTGTCAGATATAAGGTCAGGCAGCAGGGCCACCCCACTCTCCATGATGGCACCATGGAAGAGCCCTTGGGACATGGGGGACACAACATGTGAAGACACACTTGTGCCACCTGCAGACTCGCCAAAAATAGTGACACTGTCAGGGTTGCCACCAAAGTAGACAATGTTCTGCTGGACCCAGCGTAGGGCAGCCACTTGGTCCAGGTATCCCCAGTTTCCTCTGGCGTGCTCATCTCCAGTGCTGAGGAGTGGAAGGGACATGGATCAAAAGGCTATCTAGGTTCTGATCAGCTACTGTTGCCCAGTAATGGCCTTACCTGAAAAAGCCCAGGACACCCAGACGATATTGGATAGTGACAACCACCAAGTCCTCCGTGGCTGTCAATAGAGAACCATCACACATGGAAGCCGATCCTATAACCAGTGCACCTCCATGGATCCACACCATCACCTGGAGAAGTCAAGAGAGAAGCCAGGAAGCTCCAAGCCTGTCCAAGCCCTCTTGTCTGCTTACTAGACTATCAACTTCTGTGCCTCTGTGCAGCTACACAAATACATAAAAATCCTCAGGACTCAGGGCCTTGACCACAGTCAGGACCCTCTAGCATTCCCATTAGTGTATTTCTAGACCCCATTCCCACCATGTGTCTCAGTTTAAATTCATGCCTTTATGTATAGAGTGATGTCATCATTACTCAGGCTGTTAAGAGTGGATCAAAGAGAGGTGTCTCTATGGATACCTCTCCAGATTAAAAATGGAAAAGATCATCAACCCTCATTGTCACAACAGAATCATAAATATATAAGTTTGAGGGACCGAAGTGTTGAGGTCTTAAACCCCTAAGTGGTTCTTCAGATCATGAGCTTTTGAATGAGTTCTGGTTTTATGAAAGATCTGAAGCCTTTGATGGCTCCATGCTCCAGTGCTCAGTGTCCCATACCCTGGCTTCATCTGCATCATATGCCTGAGACAGCCTTTGCCTCAAGTAAGCTTAAACTTTATCTGGGTCCACTCTGCAGTGGAACTCAGGTTGCTTTTGTTCCTTGTAATCATCTTGAAAAAAACAATGCCCTCTCCCAAAGTTGACCACAGCCTGACACTCACAGGCAGGTTAGAGCCCTCGTGGGCATGGGCGGGTGTGTAGATGTTGAGATACAGGCAGTCCTCAGACACAGGGATGGAAGACAGGATCATTTTCACATCTGGCAGGTCTAATTCACTCAGCATATCATGATTTTGCAAACACCTGATGAAAATAGCAGACAGATATTCCAAGAGTTATATGGTGATCAAAACCCATTGTGTGTCTGGAGATTTTTATCTCAGGCATTTTCAGCTGTTGTTCCTCATGAGACTCCCTGCTAACACATATTCTCCCTTTAAGTCCCTTCTGACCAAGGGAAAGGCCACAGGCTCCTTAAACCCTAGAGTGGAGCCAGATGTCTAAGGAGTCCCCAGTTAGATGGATTTTAATCTTTCTAAGTCTAGGAGGGAGAGACTTGTAGATGTCTCCATGGAAATGTTTGGCTCTCTGTAGTGAAAATCGTAGAATTGTATAAGAAGAGAAATGTGAGCTAAGTATTAGCAGGCATGCAAGCATTTTCTAGTCTCTCTTCCTGTGTGTTATGGTTTGTATATAGTCAGTCAAGGGAGTTGCAAAATTAGAAGGTGTGGCCCTGTTGGAGTAGGTGTGGCCTTGTTGGAGTAGGTGTGTCACTATGTGTGTGGGATATAAGACCCTCACCCTAGCTGCCTGGAAGGCAGTATTCTGCTAGCAGTGTTCAGATCAAGATGTAGAACTCTTCCTGTACCATGAGTGCCTAGATGCTGCCATGTTCCCAGCTTGATGATAGTGGACTGAACTTCTCAATCAGTAAGCCAGTCCCAATTAAATGTTGTCCTTTATAAGACTTGCCATGATCATGGTGTCTGTTCACAGCAGTAAAACACTAACTACCACACTGGGCATGGTTGTGATGTGAGTAGATCCTGTAGTTTTGATTTGCTGTGTTTAACCACAAAGGATGGATTGTAATCTGGAGCCTCTAATAGTACCTTTCTTCCCTAAGATGCTTTTGTCAGTGCTTTATTACAGCAACAGAAAACAATCTAAGATCCCCATATAAAAGTATTGGACTCACTCAGCTACTAGAGGATTCAGTAGACAATGCTGCCCTAAAGGGTAGTGGGTAGTCCTTCATCACATGCACAGACTCTCAGGGAACTTCTCTTGTCTGCAGTGTCTTCAGAGGGAATTAATTACACATACTTGTTCCACAGTTAATGGCACACGGCCTTATAGGTTTTCACAATGACTGTGAGGAGGGGGTTAGCAAGTATCGATCACTGCTGTACTCAAGGACCTGAAGTGCATTGTCCTGGATTCAGGGAGCTTGATGCAGAATATGTGACATTTAATCACGTCTAGAGATTCCCTCATTGTGGTAGAGAACACTTTGCTTAATTGGAGTGTGTGAACATTTTTATCTTTGTTTCTGTCCATAGTACCTCCACATTATTCCCCATCCAAGCTCTGACCCAGGAGCCTGGTTTAGTTGTTCTACTTAGCCTTAGTACATTACCAGAAAACACATGGGGCACTCATCCACAAATAGAGAAAACTGCTGCATAGCTGAGATTTACAAGACAGGTACAGCATGGCCAGAGCTCAGAGCACAGTCTCCCCCTGTGCTTGAAACCCTCTGGGTCCCAGAACTTACATGGCTGGGTGTGAGGTTCCATCTCTCACACCACTCCATGGGTCATGGGCCTCAGGAGGAGCAAAGCGCAGTGGTCCTACAGGAGGCTTGGCAAAGGGAATTCCCAGGAAAGTGTGGACACTAGATTTTGTGTCTTTCAAGTGGATGAGGCTTCCTTGGACCTGGCCAGTGTGTGTGTTTCTGATGGGGCTGGCCTCTGGTGAGTCCTGACCTGGTGGAGAGATGTTTCAGGGTTAGTTTTCTGTAATCAGCTGCCAGTAGATTGTGAGATTTCCATCTCATTTTTACCAGCTTGCTGGAGAATGGATCCCAGCCACCCTGCCCTTAGTTGACCTGTGGTGTGTGAGTGTGGGAACTTCCCTATCCCTCAGGTTGGAACATTTTTTTATTCCCATTAAGAAGTGTGTCAGATTTCTCTAGCCAAAGAAGTCGTCAGATATTCAGAGCCCTTAGGCTACATGAATTTATTATATTAGTCATTTTTATCAAAAGGTCAGTAGTAGCTATGGTCATGCCCTTACACCAAGCAGGGAAGAGCGCCTTCTTACTTTCCCTAGAATTGTCTCCTGCTGTCTCCAAAGCTCCTTATGCTGAATTGTCTCCTCAATATGAAGGGATCTTTGATGTGTCTGTCCCTCTCAGTCCTTCTGGGTCTACAAAATATGTGTGCATGTTTCAGGGTAGACATTGGTATGTGTCATTAGTAGACACATGTTTCCGATCTTTTTTCTATTGTGACATTCTTCAACCTGTGGGTCATGACTATTAGAAAACACATATTTCTGATGCTCTTAGGAGCTGAGAAATTACTCAAGAGCAACATTAAATTAGGAAGTAGCAATAACAGTAATTTTATGGTTGGGTGTTTCTAATGCCAGCGGATATACAGATTTTCCAATGGTTGTGACCTACAGTTTGAGAATGTCTGACCTATGGTTTCAATCAGTTCCCTCCCCGCCCCCATGCCTTCCTCCCACAAGCTCAGCTCTGATTCACAGAACTTGGCAGCTCTGACTCCAATCATTCCCCATTGCCAGTTTAGTGAGTCTCACCCTGCACATGGATAAGAAGAAGCAGGATCCCAAAGAGCCCAGCATTCAGCCAGCTATGCATTTGGTTCCGTGGCATGGTCGGCTCTCAGGCCTGAGTCTGTGCTGCTAGGACGATCATGTTTCACAAACAGGAAGCAGAAACTGTGAACCTTGCCCAGGCAGGAATTTAAACAAGAAAGAATGTAGGCGGGGAACATGGTGTTGTAGGTGAAAGTTCTCATTGTAGGAGAAGTGATTAGTCACGTGTGACAGGAACCAATGGCCAGGAGGCAGAAAAAAGTCATGTCTGCTGTGTCTGTTCTCTCTCTGACCTCCTGGAAGGGCACAGAATGAATCTGGAGCTTGTCTGGGATACCAGAAATCTTGTCCCCATAACTGGTCAGAAAGCTGTAATAGGAGAAGTCAGAGAGCTTCTGTGAGAAGGTCACAGTCTAGATGTCACAGGAGAATTAGGTAAGTGTAGGAGGTTACACTACCTCAAGACACCTGTTCTTTGAAGACTCAGTTTACTGAGCCTGCTTCCAGGGTACCTTGTCCCTACAGTTATCTTAGCATCTGCATGTACCCTTTCCCTTTTAGGTCACATTTACTTCAAGAAAACACTGGCGTTCCATTGCTTTTAAAGTTATGATGTGTCCCCTCTAGTGGCCAGCTCCTGCCAAGATCAACTTAACAGCCACTCATCTATTCAACAAACAATTTTAATTGTTTACATCTGTTGTGCTCATGGATATACCTGTGTGTGGATGCTCCTGGGCTCTGGTTCACATATGGAGGTGAGAGGAGAATTTGTGTTTAGTGTATCTTCTCCTTCCACTGATAAATCTCAAGATAGAACATAGGTCATCAAAATTGGAGGAAATTTTTCTTTCCACACCCTGATTTCTCTCACTTTTTATCACATGACCAACATTTCATGGGGCCTTAATATCTCCAACAGTGGGGTCTTTGTATCACCAAGTTGAGATACAAATCTAAAAATAGAAGTTTCAGAATTGCAAGGAACTCCAACAGGATGTATGAAAGAATGCAGGACCAGGAGCCCATACCCAGTCCAGCCTGACTCTCTGGAGGAAGTTTTGTGGGGATCAGTGTCAGACAGCCTTTAGTGACATTGGCTCCAAATTATGATTAATGTTTTTATTATCCACATAAAAATCCAGAACTTTACAGCATGGTACTACAGAACTTCTTCCTTGTGTCTCTCTGCTTCCCTGGCAGAACATAGCACTGTTTTCCCCAGTTTCTCTAATCAGCATATCAACATGGGCTCCTTTGATTTAATTTCACCCCTCCAATGCACTCTTGTCCTTTCTGCTGTTCGAGCAATTCTTGGCAGCTGCTCTCTCTACATCAAGTTCCCCGACCAAAGAATTGCTAGACCGTGAGAGCTGAGTGTTTCCCAGATCCTCCAATCTTGAGATGGAGAAACCAGATCCCAATTGGTGCTGGGCATCCCTGTGCTTCTTAATCCTAGACATTTCTGTAGCTCAGCTTGGGAAATCCCAGTATGATCTGCTACTCACTGCACCATCACTCAGAGGCCCCGTGTTGATGATGTCCATGGCCACAGTGAACATGTAAAATGAAGACACCCAGGTTCTGTTCTGTGGAAGGAGGGAGTGACTCGGAGGAACATGAGAGATACAGAGGAGTGTATGTGTGTGTGTGTGTGTGTGTGTGTGTGTGTATGTGTGTGTGAGTGTGTGATAGAAAGACAGAGACAGAGAGACAGAGACCTTACTTTGGCTCCAGGATACACACATCATGACCAGGGCCATCATGACATAACCACCAGGGAGGCAGTGCCTGGATGGCATCTGGTGCTACAATGTGGCTCATGGAGACACCAGGGCAATTCTGTGGACTGGTAGATTCTTCAATATGTTGACTCTACAGCTGCTCTTATACCAGATACTCAAGTGTCTGTAAGTTTTCCTTAGTTAAGGACCATGGCTCTACACACATAGGCTTGTCTGACAACCACTTTAGGGGTGGGGGCATTGATATATCAGCAGTGCCTACCCCCCATAAACTTGAAAACTCAATCCCTGAAATATCCGCTATTTAGATGATTGACACAGCCTGGGATTGTTTTTGATGACTATATCAATACAATCCCCAGAATCATCTGACATTCCATCCATCATTTCATCAGAAGCTGTCTCTGGAATTGCAGGAATATCAATTTGAATATCTCATTTTTGTAAAAAAGCCATTCCCCATAACTTCATTTGTCTGTCAGCCAGATAAGGTCACGACCCCCATGTTTTTCCTTCTGGCCCCGCATATTAGCACATGATATACTTTGTTTTATTTCAGATAATTTTCTAATTTGTATAAACTGTATACAAACCTTCTGAAATACCCTCATACAGGAGTTGGTGAGAAAATTACTTTTGAAGTCTTTAATGTCTGAGAGGAGGTGGATGACTTTCCCTGAAAGGCTTAGCTACAGCAGAAGGCTACTCTCCAAACCCAAGCCTTAGCAGCTGCCCTGAGGCCAACCCCATCTCTGCAGAGTGTACAGGGTGGTTCTGCATGTCCCATCCCATCCAGGACCAGCCTAAGTCAACCCCACAAAGGGCCTGTTTAAACTGTGGTCACGAAAGACATTGGCCTTGCTGGTGCTTCAGCCTGCAGCAGCCCCCCAAGCCGGGCACTTCCTGCTAGAAGCCTGGCCATTGAAAGTTGGCATACCCTATGCAGGCTTGTCCCCTGTGCAGTGTGGAGTTTATGATCTTTTGGGAATAGCATTCTGAGTGGATGAAGGTAATAGGGCTTAGGGAAAGCAGGTTTTCAGTTGTCAATTTTAAATATAAGAAAACATGACTTGCTGAGAGTAGAGACACAGGATTTTGACAGAGTCACTCTCCTGCAGCCAACAGTCCCTGAAGCATCCACTTTATTTGAAGAAGGTCTGGGAGTTGGAGAAGAGGAGAGTAAAGATGCGAAGAAGATAATGGAAGAAAGGGATGAAGGAAGCAAAGAAGGAAGGAAGGCAGGCAGGAAGGCAGTGAGGCAGTGAGGAAGGAAGGAAAGAAGGAAGAAAGGAAAAAAAAAAGGAAAGATGGATGAGCCTAGTTTCAGTTTAAAAGATGGAGGAACTTTGGGGCTGACACATCTACACTGTTATTTGAGAATTTATTGGATTTAATCAAAGTTTGCCCAGAATAATAAGGAATAGCATACAGAGTGTTTTTCATACATGAAATCTCAAAGACTGAGGTTACAAATGCTCATATAAATGTTGGAACAAATAGAAATAATTAAATGGTCTTTGTAACACTATCAACTTTAAACCCCAAACACCTTTCCTGACACAGGGTACTAAAACTCTGTGTGCTTGTCCTGAGACCCCTTTAGCTCCTGAATCTTCTGGGGCAGAGTCTTGGTCCAAAACTGCAGCCTTTTGGCTTTCAGGGCTTCGCTCACAGCAGGCTGGGTATCCAGCTGCAGATACTGCTCATCTTGGTCCAACACAGGCCAGTGGGGTAGACCCTCACTGTTGGGGTTCCTGTGGATATGGCAGTCAGCAAAGAACAGTAAGTTTACACTCATCCAAATCCAAATTCTATGTTTTTTGTCAGGGCAGTGGAACAATTAGGACACTGGTTAAGAGGTCTGATGGGTCAGGTGTCCTGATATGTGCATACAAGTGTCACTTATGAGTTTCTACTTCATGTGGAGGAGACTATCTGATCTGTTTTATGTTACCTGTAATAAACAAGATCTAAGAAACAGTACCAGAGCTTTATAGCCCAAGCTGGTGGGTCACTGTGAGAGGACCAGTCTTTGACACCTACAAAGTATCTGTATAAATGTCCTATTGTGTAGAAAAGACTCTATCATGCATGCTAGAAAGCCACCATCCAAAAGGGAGCCCTAGATAGGGACCCACACATGTAAGGTTCAGGGATGTGTTCTCACCCATGCCTTGCAAAGTTGGCCCAGTACTTCATCATCCTCCTGCTCAGCAGCTTCTCCTCCTCAGTAAAGTCAGCTCGAGTCATAAGAAAGACAAAGTGTATGCCACCCCATGCAACTGCCAACTCATTCTTCAATGCATCATCCCAACTGCTGTCAAACCTCAAACTTTTGACTTTGTTGCCTTGCTTCTTCATTACCCCGAATCCAATATGCATGCAAGTTTCTAGTTGACTTCCTGCCCTCATGTGACCTCAGCTCCTCCATCAGTGGCTAGATTGGAAAGATTGTATATTCCAAAGTGGGCATGGTTTTTGTGATATAATATGGCATACATTTAATTGTCTCCACTTCCAGATCCTAGGTTTCCTCAAATGGACTGAGAGCTCAGGAGTGCCCCAGGATATCATTTGGGACCTCATTTAGTTCATGAAAAGAAAGGAATACTTATATTTCATTTCCCAGAAGAAGTACCCAAAGACAAAAGGAACCTCGTCTCCATGGTCAGTCTTCACATGGGGTGGTCTAATACCCTTGAGAGAGGTGATCTGATGTTGGAACTCATAGAGGTAGACAGGAATATGGGAACCTGGAGGTGGGACAAAGAGTGACAACATAGTGGTCCTTCACCTGAAATTCCTTCTGATACATATTTGGTGATTAGGTACCTTGATAAAAAGTTATTAGGAATCACAAAAGTTAAAAGGGGGAAGGAGCCCCCTGTTGGAGCACTAGGTATTGAAAAGCCCTGACTACTCAGTGCCCATGGCCTTTCCAGCTGAGTGGTTTTGTTAGGTCAATAGAGTATCAGCAACCCATTTTCTCCTTTGTACCCAGATTTCACTCTCTTAAATTACACATGAGGAAACTTGGACACCACACCACTCCACAGTGCTCATCCATGACCAAAGTCTCCATGAAGCCTTGTCAACGATGTACTCACGCTGAAAATGTGCTACTTGGAGTGCAGGGATCACAAACATGAAGTCTTCCTTCATCTCTGTGAACTGTGCTTGGAGGGTCTGGGCATCCTCAGTGTCCCCCATGTACTCTTCCATTAGCAGGTCACTACATTCAGGAGGCAGCATCTACACCAAGAAGATCAGGAACGTTGAAGTTGGCATATTTTAGTTTAGGTAGGCAGTAGCCCAAAGTATTGGGTGAAAGACCTGGGATGATATAGAGTATAGATAAAAAGGTTCATGATCTGATGTGATCTTATATCAAATCATACATATATCCTGATTTTTATTAATAAGGATGCTGTCAGAGAAGATATAAAGGATCTGACTATTAGGACAGAATGAGAAATATCTCACCATTTGTGCTGTGGTATTCTTCAGAACAGCCTGCATGTTCTCTGTGGTTATTTCCTTTATTGTAGTGCCCATGACCTGTCTCTGGGTTCCTGCATGCTCTAATTACTTTTCATGATGAACTGTCATATGGAATTGTGAGCAAAATGAACCCTTTCCTCCCCAAGTTGCTTTTGGTCATGGTGTCTCATCATGGCAATAGTGATCTTAACAAAGACTCATAGAGTGGCTTCTGAAGCCCCTCTGGGATACCAGGAGCCCTGTCCTCAAATCTGAAGTCACCATGATCCCTATCCTATCCATCAACCCACTGCAGATACTGGGAAGAAGATCAGGGAGCAGAAAGCTGTCACAGGAGAAGCCACGGGGCTCCTGTGAGTAGATACATAATCAAGATACCACAGATAGAGAGGTGTGCAAGGGCGGGAGCTCTGAGTATGACATCCACCCTCAAGGCTCCTGTGCACTGTCAAAATTCAGAGGTCCTTGCCCCCTATAGTGATCTTAGGATCTATACATACCCTCCCTGTTAGGTCATGGTAGCTTCACTGAAACACTGCAATTCTGCATGAAAGTCCTCATTTCCTATTCTATTCACTCTACCCACTTCTATACCATGGCTTCTCTAATGGCCAAATCCTTATAAGAAAACTTCAGTCATCTATCTACTTTTCAAATATTGTTTAATGTTTCATATACACTTATAATTGTGTGTGTATGTGTGTAAGTGTGTGCACATTCACATGCACATAGGGGCATTCATGTGTCATGTCACATATGTAGAAGTAAAGGGACACTTGAAGGAGTCAGTTGTTTCCTTATACTATGTGGGTCCTGGAGATTAAACTCAGGTTGTTTGTCAGAGGTGGCAGTCCTTACCCTGTGAGCAATATTTCCAGGCCATACTTGATGAAAATATCATGGGCATTGCTGGGGACAAGTAATGGGTGGATGGGGAATGGAGGACAGTAGATCTTGACAGGTGGGCATCCTGTGTGCTGGGGTTAGGTTACAGCTGGGATTGTGCATGTGGCAGCTGAATGGGGGGGCTAACATCATCATCATCAGGGTGGAGACAGGGACAGAAAGCCCAGCATGCATTAGGAAGGGCTCTGATGTAATCCTAGCACATCCTTTTGAGCTATCAGAGCCTCTGTTTCCTCAGTTGGACAGTGAGATCAGGCATTCTTCAAGTGCTCATTTGGGTCCCCATCCTGCTCATGGAAAGGAGAAAATAAAGGAAGACTCACATTTGATGCCAAATAATGAGATTCCAAAAATAAAGAAAATATCCTTCCCAGGGTCTGCCTTCATGTTGTGTGGTAGCCTGACATCTTTGAAGAGGTTAGGTGTGTGTTGAAACTCACAGAAGTAAACAAGGAGGAGCCTGGGGTTGTGGAAATATAGGTCCTTACCTGAACCCATCCCGTCTTGTCTTTTGTGTAAGATATCTTGGCCTAAGATTGTCTGGAATCACATGGCAAGAGGAGTGTTTGATTGTGTGTGTGTGTGTGTGTGTGTGTGTGTGTGTGTGTGTGTGTGTACTCTAAGACTCAGGCATGGACCTAGGAAACATCCTTGGTTAAACCATGACCCTGGCCTCCCCACCTACCTGAGTAGTTTGTGGAATACCTAGAACAAAATTTCCTCTCTTTCCTCATCTGTGTCCCGCTCTTACACGAGATATAAGAATTTACTAAAGTAAAAGCCCTTAGAAGCCTGGGACCAGAGAAGAAATAGAGACATAGATGGGGACCTGGACTCCAGGGCTGTCCCAGAACCTACAGCTCTCAGATATCTCCTTGAAATAAGACCACTTTGTCAGCACTAGAGATCAAACACATGGTTGCATGCATATGAAGCGAGTGTTCTACCACTATCCAGAGTTCCAACCCAGAGGCATCTGTATAAACATAATCACATTGAGCACATGGTACTTGCAGGCAGGGATCACAACAGGAAATTCTCCACCATCTCTTGGAGCTGTACTTGGAGAGTCTCAAGAGTCTTCAGTGTCTCCCAAATACTCCTCTACCAGTAAGTCAGCAAAATCAGGAGGTAACATGTATTTCAGTGGGATCCAGAAAAGATGTGTTAGTAAGACTTCAGCACCAGGAACAGTATCCTCAAGTTAAAAGAGAGGGGTCTGGGATGGGAGAAGGTAAAGGGCAAAAGACAAGCTTGAGTGTGGCCCCATCTCCAAACACAAGCATACTCTAGTTTTTGTTCAAGTGTCTCTTGGCAATGACAGATAACTTGAAGCTCTCTAATTATTGGCTCATAACCTTACACGTCTGACCATTTGTTTTGGTGTGCTCTGTAGAACAGCCTGAATGGTCTCTGCCCATTTTCCCCATTATCAATGTTGCTCATAACATCAAAGATGGAAGGAAAGATTCAAGTTGGAAATACAATATAATTGAGGCTGTGGAGCTCTGAGCACACTCTCCACTCAATGTCTCCCTCATGTAATAAAGGGGTTGTATCTGGGACTCACCATTGGGATACTCCAGCTATACTCATCATTGGTTGTACCAATGATGCTGGGGACAGGTCAAAAATCACCAGAGGCCAACAGCTCCTCAGGATGCCTGGATAAGAATTCCCCATCCACCACAGCATGAAGAATGATCTTAAAGATCTGAAGGACATTCAAAGTGAGGGATCAAATTAGGTCCCAGACATATTCTGAAACCAAATAAGTTAATTTCACTCCTTCTTCATTCATCCCATTGTGCCCATACAGATCTCTGTATTTGTCAAATGTATCCATTTCCCATAAATGGCCACAAGTGCATCAAGCCATGTTCATGGGGGTAATTTTTCTGAATAGAAAGAACTTTATGATCCACTACCTACTAGACCCCCTCCTAGACACTAACATAATTCAATCAAACATTAGTGGTTGCCAGAATTTTCTCTTCACTCTTGTCTTTTAGGCAGCCCACCAGGGCCTCTGGGTCCATCTGCTCACATCCATGTGTACAAGGCACAAGCAGGAGCCTGTTCATGCTTCTGCACAGGGAGAGAAGTTTTCCTAATACTCCTAGCTGGAGTGGATACCCCATAAAACACATGGGGAGACTGTATGGAACACAAAGGAATATAGTTGTTCCTACTTTCCTGGTGTTGAGATGAGATAGCCAGGTGAGCCAATGCATCTGCACCTATGGTTCTGAACACAATGGAAGCTACCAAGTACAACTATTTTTAGACAAAGAAAGTTCTCAGCTTATTTTAGGCAGAGAAGTATGGATTTTGCCCCTTGAAGTCTTCAGCAAGAAAGAAGGAAGAAGGGAATTCCCATGTACCTCTATGATTTCTATTGTCTTTACAGAGCAGACAGAACCAGGAGCTCTAAGAGTGAGGACTGAGGTAGGAGGCTGAGCTTGAGAGAATTGTAAATCACACAGCAGAACGGGAGATGAGGCCAGGCGTTATGGCCATCCCACTCTGTATAATGGGCACCATGGAAGACTCCTCAGGACACAGGAGACACAAGTGAAGACACACTTGTGCCACCAGCTGACCCATCAAAAATAGTGACCTGGTCAGGGTTGTCTCCAAAGTGGGTGATATTCTGCTGGACCCATCGTAGTGCGGCCATTTGGTTCAGGTAGCCCCATTTGCCTCTGGTGTGCTTGTCTCCAGTACTGAGAAGTGGCAGGGACAGAAATCACTGAGCTATACCATTTCTTCTCAATCCCTGTTCCCTGCCCAGCCCTGGGCTCACCCAGAGTAACCCAGGACACCCACATGGTACTGGATAGTGACCACCACCATGTCCTCAATGCTGACAACTTTGATCATACCAGGAAACAATGTCCATTACAAGTACAGCACCATGGTTACATACCTACAGCTGATAAAAAAATGAAGTAAGTTACAGGCTAGGCACACAGAGCACAGATATATGTGCAGGCAAAACATCTATGTATACAAGATTATAAATAAATATATAAATTATTTAATTAAAAAGTTTCCTCCTACATATATAAAGGTTACACACACTGGGGAAGCTGTGATGAAGCCCAGACCTTCACGTAGAGCTTTGGAGGATCTTAGATCATACTTATGGGAGGGGGTGTCAGAAAGTTGAGAATCCTAGAAGTCTACATGGCAGTATTTGACCGTGGGTTTGGACATTTTTACCATTTCTCTCTGCCTCCATTAAGGCCTGAAACAGGTGAATTGCCCCTACAGAGATGTTATATAAGTGAGGATAAATTAATTTCCCACTAGATGTTAGGACCTCCTTCAGCTAAAGTGAGTAGGATTCCTCATCACGCCCCTATTCCCATCCCCAGGCTTCTGAGCTGTCAGTGCATATACTTGTTCCTTGTTAAATGGCATCTGGTCATATGGGTTGGTGTAGTGAGAATTTTGGTTTCTTTAAAAACCCACTATGATGGTTAGCATATGCTTGGCCCAGGCAATGCTACTATTAAGAGGTATAGCTTGTTGAAGTGGATGTGTACTTGTGGGTGTGGGCTTTAATACCCTTGTCCTAGCTACCTGGAATTCAGGTAGCTAGGAATCAGTCTTCTGCTAGCTGCCTTCTGAACAAGAGGTGAAACTCTCAGATCCTCCAGCCCCATGTCTGCCTGGACGCTGCCATGCTCCTGCCTTGATGATAATGGACTGAACCTCTGAACCTGTAAGCCAGCCCCAATTAAGTGTCAGAGTTGCCTTGGTCATGGTTTCTGTTCACAGCAGTAAAACCCTAAGACACCCAAATACGTTATGTGATTGTGGTTTTGTATTAATCCCAGGTATGGAGTCTGGGTCTGCTTCAGATTGTCCACAGCCACTATGATTTGTCACATGCTTTTTGAGGGGTGTGATTTTTGCCAGTTGTAGATAGTTTGGGTTTGGTATTCTCGGGTCTCTTGAGAGTGTATAAATGTGAGAGTCCCAAGAGGGCCTGTGGAAGTTGCTGTGGAAGTCCCTCCTTCCGCAGCTGCTGTTGCTGCTGGTGGTTCTGGATGTTGTGTTCCCTGTTTTTGTTATTGCTGGGTTGTTGTTTGCTGGATTGCTGGATTGCTGGATTGCTGGATTGCTGGATTGCTGG
>NW_021604768.1:42848-57495 GCF_004785775.1 Grammomys surdaster
TGGATTGCTGGATTGCTGGATTGCTGGATTGCTGGATTGCTGGATTGCTGGTTGCTGGTTGCTGGATTGCTGGACTGCTGGATTGCTGGATTGCTGGACTGCTGGTTGCTGGTTGCTGGTTGCTGGTTGCTGGTTGCTGGTTGCTGGTTGCTGGTTGCTAGTTTGAGTTATCCTGATGATGCAGATTAGAATTGCCCCTAGCACTCAATAACCCTAATCAGGAGGAAGTAGTCTAAAGAGATCTATGCCCTCTTTCCGCTCTAACCTTTCTTCCTACTTAGTATTAAAGGGGGAGATTGGAAGGAATTAGGTTGGAATAAGTGTGGAGAAGGATGGTAAATAATAGAACACAATAAAGTTCCCCCCAAATTATGCCTATAAGTTAGGACATTGACTGTGGAGGATACAATCTTTTGTGGACCACCACCTCACTATTTGCAAGTCTTCAGTCTCTGTGGTTAAACTTAGGGGCTCTTTTGGTTTAGTGATGAAATCTAATCTCCTCACAGAGACACTTCTTCCTAGTGTCAGAGACGCATGACATAGCCTGGATCTCAAGACAAGTGTACCTCTGCTCCTATCTCAGTAGATAAGTCTACCTTCCTGTGGGTGCCAAGCACTGAACCCAGAGACTGGCATCAGGTTTTCCATTCTGCATCTTAGCAAGGCCTTTGGAAAATATATGTGGAAATCCCCCTTCTCTATAAGGAAAGGAAATTGGATGTAGGATAATGAAGAAGGAGCCTGGGTCAGAGCTCAAAACAGTAGCCAACTCTAAGGCCTGACGTCCTCTGGGCCCAGAGCTTACATGTCCAGGTGAGAAGTCCTATCCCTCACACTATTCCACAGTTCAGGGGCCTCAGGAGGTGTAAACTGCAGAGGTCTTGCAGTTAGCTTATCAAAGGGAGTTTCTGGGAAGCTGTGGACTCCCATGTCGATGCCCTCCAAGTAGACAAAGCTACCCTGTACCTGTCCAGTGGGAGTGGTCCTGATGCATCTGTATGAGTCCCAGCCTGTTAATAAAGAGGTGACATGTTAGTCAGCTCAGTCAGCCATTTTTGCTGCTCCATTCTTTCTACCCTCTTCTCAGCCTCATCAAATGACCCTGGGCTGAGAACACAGATTTTGTGTATTTCCTGCCTGTTACACTGTCTTCACCGAGGTACTGCCAGGTCATGTCCGTTGACCTGATTATTGTTTATTATTATTTAGGAGCCATGGGATTCAAGGCTATCATTCAGCTCTATGAGCTTCCAGCACTGGACCACATATGTGTTAACAGCACGGTGTCCTCTCCATCAATCCTATGTGAGCCAGTATAAAGGTTACAGGAGTCACACTGAAAACTATTCACTGGGATCTTAAGTCAGCACATCTGGCATCACAGACTTTTGTTTGGTAGAGGGGCTAGCCTGTGGGATTTAGTAGGGCATTAGGAGATGCACATTTCCTATACTGCCATCTCTACCAGCTCCCTCCTGACTGACACCTTCACTCCTGTAGTCTCTACCAACAAATCTCCATCAAGTAAGTATGGGCAGCTTGGGTATGCAGAGAGTATGAACCTTGCCCTGCAGGAGCTTGGAACTGAAGGAGAGTAGGCACAGTGGGAGCAGGCGCTAAGACAGGCCAAGGTCTATTGACAGGGCTGAGTGGTGGGAACCAATGACCAGCTGTAACGGCCGTTTCTTTTGTAACGGCCGTCGGGTTCTGCTACTTTGTAAAGGCCGGCCGGTTCTGCTGCTCCGGTCCGCAGGCCAGGGTCTAGCAAGAGAGAGAATGGGGACGGAGGAAGGGGAAAAAAGGGGCGAGAGACGCAAAAGATAGATACAAGACAGAGTCCGGTGGCGTCTCTTCAAGTCTCTTCTTTATTCTCCGCTCTTCTTCTATATTCTCCTCACTCCTTCAGTCTCCTGACACCTCCCACTTTCTTACTCCTTCCTCTACTTCCTACTTCCTACTACCTCTTACTACTTACTACCTCCTACCTCCTCAATAGAAAGGAAATCCTGGGTATTTATACCCTTTACCACGTGACTTGCCCTCGTGGACAATCTTAACTGAAGCCACTACGTCACGTGCCTTGTAGCCATGGATACCAGGAGCACCTTGCAGCTGGGGGCACTAAACAGTGTAACAAGATGTTTATCAGAGTGCGCTCAGCTATTGCAGGCTGTTGAAACAAGTCTCTTTTCAGAGTATATGGCTCGAGATGGCTGTAAAGATGATAGCCACTTTTGGCTAAGAGTCGGCTCCCAACAACCAGCCAGTGAGGCAGAGCTGCCTCCCATTCCTGATCTTCCTTTAGTCCCCTTAGAAGGCACAGCAGAGGTTCTAAAGCCCTCTCTCCAATTCTGGAGGCACCATTTTGAGAATTATTGCAGTAAAGGGTCATTGAAAGTATTGGGGTAAAGAGGAGGGGGCAGAAAGTTACAAGGTGAGAAGCCAGAGGGCTTTTCTGAATAGATGAGTAATCAGGATGTCACAGATGCAGAGGAAGTGAAACCTGAGAAACTGTGATCTGGGGAAAGGGGAACTACATGTACATGCCCATCACCCCAAAAATGCCTCCCTGCTTTCAGGACTTACACTTTCCTGACTCCATGATTGGGGTCTGCGCTGGCTGGATTTATGGGTCAACTTGACACAAGTTGGAATTATCACAGAGAAAGGAGCCTCCCTTGAGGAAATGCCTGCATGAGATCCAGCTGTAAGGCATTTTTCTCAATTAGTGATCAAGGGTGGGAGGGCCCAGCCCATTGTGAGTGATGCTATCCAGTACTGGTAATCCAGGGTTCTATAAGAAAGCCAGCTGAGCAAGCCAGGGGAAGCAAGTCAGTAAGTAACAACTCTCCATGGCCTCTGCATCAGCTCCTCCCTCCAAGTTCCTGCTCTGTGTAAGTTCCTGTCCTGACTTCCTTTGATGATCAACAGCAATGTGTAAGAGTAAGATGAATAAACTCTTTCTTCCCCAACTTGTTTCTTGGTCGTGATGCTTTGTGCAGGAATACAAACCCTGACTAAGACAGTGTATTTCCATATGAAGGTGGAAATTGTCCTTTCTAGTCCTGAGAAGAATTGCACTGAAATTTTTGTGGATGTTGCATTGAACCTATAGATTCCTTTTCATAAGATTTTTTTTGCTATGTTAATCTTAGCAATTCATGAGCATCTTTGCATCTTCTGATACTTCTGATATGTTCTTCAATTTCTTTCTTCAATGACTTGAAGTTTTTATCTTGAGTTACCTCAGTCACTGTATATTACTTACAGCTATTGTGAAAGATATTTCACTGAATTCTTTATCAGTTGCTAGTCTTTGTATGTAGGAGAATGACTGATTTTTGTGAGCTTTCTTGTATTCAGCTACTTTGCTGATTTATCAGCTGTAGAAGTTTTCTGGTAGAATTTTTCAGGTCAATTACACATGCTCTCATAGCTTCTGAAAATACAGGTGCTTTGACTTCTTCCCTTCCAATATGTATCCCCTTGTTATCTTTTAGTTCTGTTATTGCAGTACCTTAGAATTCAAGAACTATAGTGAATAGACATGAAGAGAGTAGGAAAATTTGTCTTGTTCCTAATTTTTGTGGAATTGTTT
This sequence comes from Grammomys surdaster, assembly GCF_004785775.1. Lineage (NCBI taxonomy): Eukaryota > Metazoa > Chordata > Mammalia > Rodentia > Muridae > Grammomys > Grammomys surdaster. The sequence continues at coordinate 46,450 of NW_021604768.1, forward strand.
TCAATTTCTCTCCATTTAAGTTGGTGTTGCCTATGATCTTGGTATAAATTGCATTATATTGAGGTTCATCTGTAATCTCTTCAGAAATTTTATCAAGAACTCATATTGGACAATGTCAAAGGCCTTTTCTGCATCTTAGAAGATGACCTTGTGGGTTTTTTTTCAGTTCGTTTGCATGGTACATTACATTTATCAATTTATCTGTGTTGAACCATCCCTGCATCTCTGGGATAGAGTCTGCTGGATCACGGGAGATGATCTTTCAATGCTGGGAGCCAAGACTTTCTTCTTCCTGAGAGAAAATGTCAGTTAAGTAGATAGCCTGAGTTAAGGAACACCTTATTGCCTTCTTCCTGAGAACAAATGTCAGTTAAGTAGATTGCCTGAGTTAAGGAAGACCTTATCAGCCTTCCTGCCTGGGAAAGAAAATTAGCAACTTGAGCCTAACAAATGTTTTATTGCCCTCTTGCTCCTGAGAAAGTGGTTTGGACTAAGGAATGCTTGCAAAGAACTTAACAATTACCGGATTGCCCTGGACTCTGACCCTCCTCCCTGCTTGTCTTTATAAGGTGACCCGAACAATAAAGTTCAAGCACTTGATCAGATATTCAGACCTGTGCTTCTTCCTTGTGTCTCTTGTCCCATCTTTTGCCTCCCCTTCCCCAAGGTCTCCTCAAATCCCCGAGGGCCGGGGCATTTCAATGTGTTCTTAGATTCAGATTGCAAGTATTTGATTATTTTTGTACCTATATTTATGAGAAAAATTATGGTTGGGTACCAGAGTAGCTGTGGTTTCATAAAATGAATTGGCCAGGGTTCCTTCTGTTTCTATTTTGGGAAATACTTTGAGGAGCATTGACACTAACACTTATTTGAAGTTCTTGTAGAATTCTCCACAAAAACCATCGAACCTTGGGCTTCATTTGGTTGGGAGGGTTTTAATGACAGCTTCTATTTCACTAGGTGTTGTAGATCTGTTTGAATTGTTTCTCTTAATTAATTTAACTTTGGCAAGTGGTATGTACTGGGAAAATGATCTTTTTCTTTTAGCTTTTCCAAATTGGTGGAGTGCAGGTTTTTAAAATATGTTCTTATGATTCTCTGGATTTTCTTAGTGTCTGTTATTATGTCTTGTTTTTCATTTCTAGCTGTGTTAATTGAAATCCTCTCTTCACCTTTTAATTTTTTGGATAAGAGTTTGTCAAACTACCTGATTTTTTAAAATAACCATTTCTTTGTTTTATTGATTTTTTTGGTATTTCTGTTTCTGTATTATTGATGTTATTCCTGGGTTTGATAATTTCTGCCATCCCAAGGAACCCAAGGAAAATACAAAAATGGTCATTGCATCCATGAAAGTGGCAGTGTTATGATGGGTGTGCCCTTTGATTTAAAAACAGACAACAGGCCTGCACAAAGAATGAGGAATAGGCCACTCCACTGGAAATACTACACAACTCCCAAAGACATTATAGAACAAGCCCACTCATCCCTCAAATAACAATTAAAGAAAGGGATACTGGGAGACCAAGGTCTAAAGCTTCAAGACAAACTATCAGATGCCTTATTTACACTTAATTTTTAAAACTTTGATAAAGAAAGCCTATTTCCTGCCTATAAGCATTGGGGCACCATGCTGCCCTGCATCAGCCCTCTACCCTTGGTCTACTGGGAGGATTCCCTAACCAACATCTGGGAAGACCGGCCTCACAGCTAATCATGGGATGAGGGTTTGCTTGTTTTTTCACTGAAGGAGCTTAGAAACCTGTCTGGATTCCTGGTTCGTCCATCAAGCTCTGTACCACCAAAGACTTAGGAGGAACAGATGGAAACTCAGGACCCCATTGCAGATCCTCTCACAAAGGGAGTCTGATGGGGAAGAGGGACTACTGGCAGCTGTGGAACAGCACTCTCCTAAGCAGGGACCAAAAGGGGAAGGACCACAGAGAGCATGCTGGTGGAGAGGATGCCCTCAATTAGCCTTCACCCAGGTGACTTGGGGGACCCTCAAAGTCCTCATAAACCAACCCTAGAGAAGGGAAAGAGATAGGACCCTATACCCTGTTCTTGCTCATGTATGCAATTAAAGCAGCCAATTCATAGACACATGCTGCTCCCATTTTATGGGCAGTGATGAGAAAGCGAATTCTGTTCTCTGTGATTTGGGATTCCATACTCCCTATAATGTATAGTAATAACCTGCAGATGGGAGAAAACCCTTTTCCAGTTAATTCCACCCTAAAAGTAGCCTTTAATGGCTCATAGTCTCTTCAGGAGGGCCTGGTGGGATTCAGCCTGAATGTAACTGCTTGTCCACTGGACATTGTTGCTCTAGACAAAGTAGTAACAAGTGATTTTTATAATTGGACTAATTGGCAGTGTGGACCCCAGAGATGTTGAACTGTTCCCAATTGTGCCCCTTCTGTAGATTATGACTCCATGACTCATATCTGGTACACATTAATAAGTGATTCAATGGCAAGTATTAATGGGATTTTCCCGGTAACCCCCAAAACACCTCTCTTTTAGCTGACTCTGTACCTTTTGCTCACCTGGAGGTCTCCTCGATATATGACTCATGGAATATTTATGGGTGTCTGGGGGTTGGTTCCTTTATCTAGAATGGAAATCTACTTACATGAGATGCCTCTCAATTGATATGCCAGTACCAGTGACCTCCCGAATGGCATTCTGATGACAAGAATTTTGCAATGTGTTTGACCAATCTCTGCTTTATGTTTTTCCCTGTGAGACTGACAACCAGATGATCACTGGGCTCTCCAATCACTCTGAGGACAGCCATACCTCTGTGGCCCCTGGTTCCGAATGGATTATAGGCCATTCATTGCTATTAAGAGTGGCTCCTTTTATGGCTTCCTCTCTGAAGGAAATTGAACCAGACCTTTCTTAGAGGTTCATTGGACTACCAACTGTACCTCTCATGGTGGTCCAGCTCTCAGTTTGACCTATACTGGGCATCCCTGTATGAGCTCTCCTTTTTTTCTTTCTTGTCTAGTTCCAAAGTGACACTCTGAATACCAAGTTAAACTGCTCATAAATAACCTACATTCTCTCTTCCTGTGAGTTTCCAGTGTTCAGGATACTGACAAACCACCAATAATCTGGGTTCCAGTAAATGTCCCTGATGGCTGGACTGGGGAACTTGTCATCTCTGATCATGTTCCATCCCTGTATCATTAAAAAAGAGATTCTGGCATATGTGCCACCATTGCTGGCACAGTGGTAGGGCTCTTATTTGCAGCAGCTACAGCCACTGAAGTAGCTTTGCAAAACTCTGTGCAGACAGCATGGTATACAATATATGTAAACCTGACAATTTCCACGACCCTGCTTTGGATAAGTAGTTCTGGGATCCAACTTCCTGTCTGAGAAAGGTCCCAATATTCTGTTTCCTGTCAATGACACACTGGAAACAGACTTGGGCCTACATGTCTCTCATAACACTGGACTAACTTCCTCCTAACTTGTTAAATGCTGTAGTCTATGGGCTCCTGTTTCTCCCTCTCCTCATGAATGAGCAAGACTCTTAAGGGAGACATAGGAAATGTTAATTAAAACTGCTAAGTTCTGCAGACTCAGAGGTTCTGAATACAGAGAAAGAGTAACTCACAGAGATGTCAGAAGAACTTGTTAGAAATGTGTGTCTCCAAATTCCCTCACCAGGGCCTATGAAATGACTTGGCAAGTAAGGGTGCCTGCCTCCAAACTGGTGATCAGAGTTCAACCCCAAGAACCCACATTGTGGAAAGAGATCACTGACTCCCAATGCCCCAAGCAAAGTACATAGACCAAAATACACAACCAGAGGCACAGAGTAGCCATCTGCCAAGCAAAGGATACCAGAGGAGGTAACTCATACTGAGGAGCCAGCCCAGAGTGAGGGGATCTGAGTTAGGCTGGACCTGCAAGTCAGAGGATAAAGGAGCAGATGGATCTTTTCCCTCAGTGTTTTTATAGCTGTAGCTGCTACTGGACTTTTGAATAATAATATAATATATTGATGTTGTCAAGTATCTGTGAGTGTGCCAAGCCCTAGGATAGAACAGATTGGCATCCATCAACAGGGCACTGTACACAGTTATTAGGGTATACAGAAGTTCCTGGTGCACTCACCATGCCTCAGTTGACCTTAGCAGTCTCTGGATTCACTTCACCATGCACATAACCTGGGGAAAGGCAGGATGGATTTCAGTGCAAATGGCATGTGTGCTCTGAGCCTGACAGCAACTTTTGGGCCCTTATCAGAAGTTGAGACAGAATGGTTTTATGCCCAGAGTGTGTGTTACAGTTGGTGATTCCCCCTTTCCCCGCCCACACCTCTTCCTGGGCCTCTCCAATCTAATAGCTTCGTTGACCTCTTCCTAAGCCTTACCAGAGAGAGAGAGAGAGAGAGAGAGAGAGAGAGAGAGAGAGAGAGAGAAAGGTACATGTGTATGTTAACAACAGGCTTCAGTTGGGTACACAGAGGGAAGAACTCTTCTTGCTTGCAGGAGGGCTTATACCTGGTACTTCTACTAGGTCTGAATGAATCATTCAACTCCCACTGCACACATCACTGTGAGGTTTCCATGGCATTTCTGCCAATGAATTAGATATTGCCAAAGAAGTTTTTAGATTTTGAGTAACTATGTTGTTGTTGAAAAACTTAATTGTTGGATGTTTGTACGTAGCCTGGTTAACTCACAAAGAATATGAACTAGTCAGCCAATTTCTCTTCAGGTATGAGAGTGTTTCTTTCACTGGAAAAAGGTTCCTTGTGTTCATTTATGTCAATCACTCTCTGATCTCTGTTCCTGGCAACCACTTGACTGCTTTCTGATGGAATAGTTTGGAAATGGTCTATGATTTAGAAACATCAGGGCCCTGACTATTCTATCATGGAAAAGAAATCATTGGTGACTCATTCTGTTACTAATAGATTAATTAATAACCTTGGAGATTCAGGTGCCATCTTTTACTAAGGGCATCAGTCATACATGAATATATATTTATCTACAACCAAGCTGATGGGCTTTTGAGTGGATTCCACTGTTTTGTTCCTGTTGTTAATGCTGTTAAGCTCTTACCAACTTTTTGTAACATGATATTTCTGTTGTTGTTTACTTGCTGTTTTTTGTAATCAGTTATTTCATTTTCTTGAGCTAAAGCCCTGAAAGCAGAATTTGTCAATGATAGGACAAGTGTGTCCTTAATTTTTGAAGAAAAATGCCACCCTGTCTTTCAAAGAAAACACACCATTTTGAGTCTCCTCCAACTGAGTATGGAAGTGCTTCATGGCTTTGCCAACAATGAATATACTAAATGGGTGTAGAGGGGGGTCTCAATGCAGATGTTTCCATGAATGTTGAGCCTATGCTTTTAGACCTCTGTTTTAATGTCTGTCTGTCTGTCTGTCTGTCTGTCTGTCTGTCTGTCTGTCTTTTAGACTCTGTCCCTGACTCTCTCAAAAGAAGAGAACCTGTGCTTTCTCCAGTCCACATTTTTACCATGTCTCTGGTTTCTGAATGATGGTAAATGTCCTCTGCAAAGGATATGGGGACTTTCCTCCAGCTGAGCTACAAAAGAGTCTGCAGTTAGGAAAAAGCACCAGAATGTTCAGGAAACATAAAGATATTGGTTGCTTGAGTCAGAGATTGGAGGAGTTGGAGACCTTTCAGTCCCCACAGCCTAAAAGTTCCTTGGATCCAAATGTTAAAAATAAAATGTCCACCAGGAAGGGATGAGACCACAGATTGGATGAGCATGTGTTGGAGACACAATAGTGTATCAAGGAGACAGGAGAAAGCAGGGTTGAAAAGGAAATCCTGCAATGCCAGCCTATGGGATCATATATCATCTAGGAATGAAACCATAGCACCAAATCCAATCTTAGATACAAAGGACTACCTTATGTTGATCCCCACATCACTTCTTCCAGAAATCAGGTGTGGCTAGTTGTAAACTCATGGTTGGATATCCTTTGTTATAGCTTGCTAGGAATTTTGATCAGAAAATTCTATTCTGGATATACAAACTGAACCCCATTGAAGTCAGGTGGCAGAGGAGGGAGGTTGGAAAGCAGCTTAGCTGGGTAGGGAGTTTGCTGCCAAGCATAACAACCTCAGTTTGATCCCTAAACCCACATGGTAGAAGGAGAGCTGACTCTTACAAATGGTCTCCTGACCTCTGAATGTATGTGATTGAACGTACATGTACACAATGCATAAGTAAATGGTGGGAAACATTGAAATGTTTGTCGATGGACAAATGACTGTGAAGTTGATCTAAACAGGATCCAGGGCTGTGAGTAACCACATTATTCAGATGGAGGCAGAAGTGTTAGAACTTCAGTGTCTTTCAATGAACCTACCATGACCTAACAGGCAATGTGTATCTGTGATCCTAAGGTCATCATAAGGTACATGGACCTCCAGGGTGGACTCACTACTCTATGAGTGTTGTGAGCACAGAGGAGTCTTGAGGGTGAAAGGTACACTCAAGCTTCTGCACTTGTTCTTCTTTTTAAGTTGGCATCATGACTGTGTACCGATTGACAGGATCCCCATGGCTTCTCCTGTTACAGCTTTCTGCCCCCTGGTCTTCACACCAACACCCATATTGGGTTGGTGAGTAAAAGAATCAGGGATCATGACAACTCCATATTGGAGATCAGGGATCCTGGCATTCAAGAAGGACTTCAGATTCCATGCTGTGTCTTTCCAGAAGTCCAGGGAAGGAGCAGACACTGCAGAAGTGGCTTTTCCCTGCCTGCTGGCTATTGGCTTCCTGTGGCTTCTACCTTATCAGTTCTTCTTCAATAAGAACTTTGCCCCATCCAATCAAATGTCCACACCTACACCCATAAAGGTACAAATTCCTGCCTGAGCCAGGCAGATCTGTTCTGTTTCCTGCTGTGAGACTCTCTCTGTACAGCAGCACAGGTTTAAGCCTGAGATTCAACCATGTCTTTGGCTAGACTTCATGATTTGCTGTATGTTGTAGCCTCTGGGCTCCTTCTTCTCCTCCAGCATGTGCATGGTGAGATTATCTTAGTGAGCAGAAGGGACGTGGGTCAGAGCTGACTCAGTTCTGTAGAATCAGAGGCTGAGCTTATGTGATGGAAGGCAACAGGGAGGGAAAAGGAGCTGGTGGAGAATGACAGATGATAGCATGGGGATTGTGCGTTTTGTAATGTCACACCAGGGCACACAGGGGTCAGAGTTCTCTGAGGTTAGCACATACTGAGGAGGCAACAAGGACAGAAGAACAAGCAGGACAGGTCCCTCCTCTGTGTGTGGTTGTACCTAGAAATGTTACTGAACATGATAATGACGATAATTCCTTCATGCCAAGTGGCTCTGAGCCTGTCACTTTGTTGAATAGGGAAGACTCCTATCAGTTTGCAAGAAGGTCAGTGGACAAGGTATCTGTCCCTGTGTGATCCAGAATCCCTCATTTCCACATCCTACTGCAGAACTGAGACAACCCAGCTTACCTCCCCCATATATCATGGTGATGATAAGATAGAAGTTCCCAAATGCGGTGACAGCTGATGACATCTCTCCACTTACAGGCCAGGACACAGGCAGTCCCATCAGGAACACGCACACAGGACAGGTGAGAGGCAGCTTTGTCCATGTGAAAGACACTAAATCTGGTGTCCACACCTTCCTGGGAATTCCCTTTGCCAAGCCTCCTGTAGGACTACTGCGCTTTGCACCTCCTGAGGACCCTGAGCCATGGAGTGGTGTAAGGGATGGAACCTCAGAGCCGGCCATGTAAGTTCTGGGACCCAGGGAAATTTAGGCCTGTGCTCTAGGCCACAGTGAATTGCTTCCTCCACCTCAGCTCTATAGCAGTTTTCTGCCTGTGCTGAGGGGCATCTCCAATGTATGTTTCTGACAAATGTACTAAGGATTACAGTAGAAAAACTATGCTAGCCTGTTGGGTCAAAACTTGGCACTTGTAGGCAGTTAGTTGAAGTTACTGCAGTAATGAGCAGAGCTGAGCCCATTTTTCACGGTCCCTCTGATCATTCATTTTCCCTGTGTCATTGACTAAGGAAAAGTACCCATGCTTTCAACTGGAGACTATGTGGAACAAGGAGGTTCCTTATTAACACTTGGAAGCTAACTGAAGAATGTCTCACTACCCTATAGAATGGTATTGTCTATTCATTCCTATAGTTACCATGTGGATACAGTGTCACAATACCCAAGTAACTTTGTTTTGTTTCTTTTACTGTGATAACATAACCTTAGATAGCAAATTAGTGAAGACAGATTTTATTATGGCTCACAGTTCAAACATATAATCAACCATAGGTGAAAACCACACAGCCAAAAGTTTATGAAAGCTGATTGCATCACATCCATAATCAGGAACAGAGTTTAAAGGTCGCAGGCATGCCTACTAACCTTCACTTACCTTCTCCGTTCTTATTCAATCCAGCATCCCTTTCCTAAGGAATGGTGCCTCGTACCATGGGCAGGTATTCCTATTGCAAAGAACATTATCAAGATAACTTTCCACTGGCATGCCAATCTCCCAACAGGATCAAGACAATCTCTTAGTAAGATTCTTTTCCCAGGTGATTCTAGTGTGTTAAGTCAACAATCAAATCTAATTACCACGCCAGGATTTAAATTTCATATATATAGAAGGGTTGAATGTTGGAACAGAAAGCATATAATTTTCAGTGAAGCTGTCAGAAGTCTCCATAAAGTAGCCCCCCAGAATATTACTATGTATGGCGAGGTCTCCATCAAAAAATTTGTCTCTATTTCCATTTGCACAGGACTGGTGGCCTTTACTGTGGTAGGGACTTTAGAGAAGAATCATGTTAGCAAGCCATCTTGGAAAGCAGCAGCTGTGGGTGTCTAAGAGAAAGTTCAGACTAAGGTATAGATTTGACTACCACATACCTTGGAATTCCTGCCTTCCATTTTCACTAGGTGTCTGCAGACGGATATGATGAATTCAGAGGTTATGAAGGAGATGAAGCTGCCCATGCTTCCCATCCCTATGTCTGAGGACTGCCTGTATCTCAACGTCTACACACCAGCCCATGCCCATGAGGGCTCTAACCTGCCTGTGAGTGTCAGGCTATGGCCACTGGGAACAGGTCATTTATTTCTGTGGAGGATGGGAAGGAACAAAATAATTCTGAGCTCTACTGTAGTTTAGATCCTGATTAGTGGTCTTACCTTACTGGGTTCAAGAAGGTCATGTCAGCCCATGGTGAGCTGCTTAAACTTGTGTGTGTGTGTGTGTGTGTGTGTGTGTGTGTGTGTGTGACTAAGAGTCCTTGGGGCTCTGGGAGGTAAGAGGGTCTACGTATTAGATTAAACCAGGAATTCTATCAATTTGGCACACCAACTCAGGATGGTGTACAACAGCTGAATATTGACATCACTCAAATTTCTAGCAGCAAGTTATCCCTGCCAGTAGAATCTGAGGCCCATTCTGATTAGCAATCAGGAAAATCACCTAGGAAGACTTTTTTGTTCTACTTAGATGGGTCTGAGAATAACAATGACTTTAATTTAGATCTGGAGTCTAATCTATACTGAGATTTTCTGTTGGGGAAGCAGGAATGGAAACATGCTCACAGGCCTAAAGCACCTCATCTGTGGCTCACTTCCTGAGATCCTGAGGAGATCTGTTTGTAGGTTAACCTGCACAGAACAAAGCAGTTGATAACCTAGTGGGCAGTCTAGATGAGCTTGGGATGTGTGTGGGCCTCCTGGCATCTGAGTTGCTGTCTCCAGGTGATGGTGTGGATCCACGGTGGTGGACTGGTTCTAGGTTGGGCTTCCATGAATGATGCATCCACACTGGCAGCTACTGAGGAAATAGTAGTTGTCTCCATCCAGTATCGCTTGGGTATCCTTGGCTTCTTCAGGTAAGCCTGGGACTGGCTGGGTAATGGGGACTAAGTAGTACATGGGCAGCCATGCAATTCTTCTTCCTGCTACATCTCAGCACTGGAGACCAGCATGCCAGAGGCAACTGGGGATACCTGGATCAAGTGGCGGCCCTACGCTGGGTGCAGAAAAATATCGCTTACTTTGGAGGCAACCGTGACAGGGTTACTATAATTGGTCCTTCAGCAGGAGGTACAAGTGTGTCTTCCCATGTTGTGTCCCCCATGTCCCAAGGACTCTTTCATGGAGCAATTATGCAGAGTGGAGTGGCCCTGCTTCCTGACCTCATCTCTGACACCTCTGAGGTGGTCTACAAGGTAAGTGCTCTCAAGAACACCAGCTACCTCATTCTTTGCCCCTGGTACTCTGGTGTTCAGTTTAGTGAATTTTATGTATGCTCAGGGTAGTATATGACAGCAAACCTATATCCAGTGGCTTCTGTCATTAGCAAAAAAAATTATGCATTGTTTCCCAGTTGGTTTCTTATCTTTGTGATGAAAATAATTGCCAAAAGCTCCTTTGGGAGAAAAAGGTTCATTTCAGCTCACAGTTTACAACCTGTCTTAATTGGAAGTACACACTGAGATATGTACCCGGAGGCCAGAACTGAATCAGAGGCCAAAGAGCAATGTGCATACTGGCTTGTTACCAGTGGCTTCCTCAGTTAGCTTTATTATACAACCCAGAATATCTGCCGATGTGTGGCACTGCCCACAGTGAGGTGGACTTTTCTCCATCAGTCATTTCTCAGGAAAATCCCCAGACTTGCCTATGGACCAATCTGATAGAAACAATTTTCTCAGCTAAAGTTCCCCTTTCCAGATGATCCTGGCTTGTGTTGAGATGATATAAAGGAAATCTAAGAAGAACACATGAATTGAGGGAAAGGGCCAGCTGGTAAAAATATTTGCTGTGCAAGTGTGAGGTTCCAAGTTCAAATCCTCTGAACCCATACAAAACTGGTGGTGGCAATAAGTGTCAGAAACCCCAGTGTTCCTATGGCAGTATAGACAACAAATACTGAAGACTCTCTGGGAGGTCATATGTCACCTAAGCTGGTGTAGACAAATGCAAACAAGGGATATCATGACATATAAAAGCTGAGATTGTTCTCTGACCT
>NW_021604768.1:57505-85373 GCF_004785775.1 Grammomys surdaster
TAGAACCCTGGGATGAGATAGGATATAGGGAATTGCTGTGGATACTCATGGGCATTAGAATATTTATATGATTGATCTTCAGCACTGCCCATCAATGCTGTGTAGGTCTTCAAGGTGATTCCTGGAGTGGTCGATGGGAAGTTCCTACCCAAGCATCCTCAGGAGCTGTTGGCCTCTAAGGATTTTCATCCTGTCCCTAGCATCATTGGTATTACCTCAGATGAATATGGCTGGGTAGTCCCCAAGGTGAGACGTAGTTCTAAGCCCCTGAGAACATAAACTCAAATGGTGGGTGGTGTGAACTTAGAGATACTTTGATGTAGTTCCAAACCATCCAATACTTAAGACTATCCTCTGCCTCCCAGTCCACTGGCCTTGACCATACCATAGAGAAGATAACCAGAAAGACCCTGCCAGCTGTTCTGAAGAGCACAGCAGCAAAGATGGTGAGAGCAACACTGGCTCCTGTCCTGATAGAGAAGGTTCCTGTGTATTTTTTCCAGATGACATGCCCAAAAATAAAGTGTGTGAGAGTGTGTGTGTATGTGTGTGCATGTGCATGTGCCTGTGCATGGGCGTGTGTGTGAGTATGTGTGTGTGTTTGAGTGTGTGTGTGTGTTTCTGTGGGGAATCAATGAAAAACTTCTACTTTTCCCCCCACACTCCGTTTTATTGCTGGCCACATTCCTTACTTAGAGGCTGCTGCCCCCTGTCATCATTCTTCCGGATTTCTTCTGGTATAGATGCTGCCTCTGGAATGTAGTGACTTGTTAATGGAAGAGTACATGGGGGACACAGAGGACCCAGAGATCCTCCAAGCACAGTTCAGAGAGATGATGGGGGACTTCATGTTTGTGATTCCTGCTCTCCAAGTGGCACATTTCCAGCGTGAGTACATCTGGGACTAGAGCAACTAAGGGAGTGCTCAGATCTGTGGGACCCAGGTGAGCTCTGCAGTGTCCAGTCCAGGCCTATGTCTTGATCAGCTCTCTTACGGCAGGCAACTTTCCCCCACTAAATCTTTATGTCTAGTGTAAAGGGTGGCATCCTATCCAGGTCTACAAGAGGAAACATGTTAGTTACCCTCAGTGTCTTATCATTTACTCACCTGGGAATGCCAGGGTCTCTGTTTAACAAAGGTTTCTCATGTCCAGTGCTGCAGTCTGGATCTCACCACTCAACTGTGATTCCAGATAACTGTAGAGCAAGGTTTCTTGTCACCAAAGGTTAGGCAGATAAGTTCCATATGAGAAATTATGTCAACATGTGTCCTCTCTTCCAGGTGCCCATGCTCCTGTGTACTTCTATGAGTTCCAGCATCTGCCCAGCTTCATCAAGCATGCCAGGCCATCTCATGTGAAAGCAGACCATGGGGATGACATTCTGTTTTACTTTGGCATGAATTGTGAGTCTTTCATGTTTTTCTAGAGCTAAATGGAGCATCAAATGATTTCCTGAAGGATTATTGAGCTCTCTGTCTAGTTGGGGAAACTGAGAATTTGGGAGAGGACAGGAGAAGTGTTCCCCATATCCGAGCTTTAAAAAAAATTCCCAGACTCCTCCCCCTACAATATCCTAATTCAGGATATAAACCCTCCCTACTTTGGCTTGCACTAGAAGGAATGAGAGCACACCACTGTAGAAATGAACCTGAGAAACGTCAAGTAGTGCTTTTGATCAATCCTGTATTCTGTGTGGGAGGAGAGAGGGTATAAACCAGGTCTAGGGTTTGCCCTTGGGCTGTGGTTGCTGTAGGAGAGCATGAGTTGGCACCTCCATGAGGAGGCTAAGACTTGGACTCTTGTTCTCCTTCTGTCTGCAGCTGACCTCACTGAGGAGGAGAAGCTGCTGAGCAGGAGGATGGTGAAGTACTGGGCCAACTTTGCAAGAAATGGGTGAGAATTCTTCATATTCTCAACGTCCTTACAGTCGGGTCTAATGTGTGCCCCATTAGTATGCATGTGTCCTTAATTACATGATAGTCTTCAGCCCAGGGCACACTCAGGCAGATACCTTCTGGCTTTCAGTTACTGTTCATCCCACAGAGACTGGGTGGGTGAGTCACATCTTGTGCTAATGTTATTTAGATTTTGCATCTGAGAGAGAGAGACACAAAACTAGCCAGCTGCCCTTGCTGCACATGCAGTAGACACTGGTGGTGACACTTGTATCTGTATCATTACACTAGTCCATCTGTCCCCTGAGGCCCTTGGTGTGCTCATCCACTGCTCTGACCAAATAGGGGATCGGGCTTTGAGTGAGAGACCTTCACTCTTCTTTGCTGGCTGGCATATCCACAGGAACCCCAACAGCGAGGGTCTACCCTACTGGCCTGTGATGGACCATGATGAGCAGTATCTGCAGCTGAACACCCAGCCTGCTGTGGGCCAAGCCCTGAAGGATAGAAGGCTGCGGTTCTGGACCAAGACTCTGCCCCAGAAGATCCAGCAGCTTAAGGGTTCTCAGGACAAGCATGCAGAGCTATAGCATCCTGTGTCAGGAAAGGTGTGTGAGGTTGAAAGGAGATGGGGTAATTCTGCAGTTACAAAGTCCATTGATTTATAATCATTTGTTCCAACAAGAATGTAAGTATTTCTGACCTTGGCATTTGCTCTTTCAAACATGTATGAAAACCACTCTGTATGTTATTCATTATCATTCTGGACAAACTTTAATTAGAGTCAATAAAAGCTCTCATAACAGTGTGGTTGTACGAGCCCCAAAGTACCACATCTTCTTTAACCCTTTACTGGACTAGGCTACTCTTTCCTTCCATCCTTTCCTCCTTCCTACTTCCCTCCCTCCCTCCCTCCCGCCTTCCCTCCTCTCCTCCTTTCCTTTCTTCCTCTCTCCCTTCCTTCCTTCCTCCCTTCCTTCCTGCCTTCCTTCCTTCCTTCCTTCCTTTCTTCCTTCCTTCCTTCAGTCACTTACAACAACAAATGTACAGTCTTATAGATTGTGAAATTCAGAGTCAAGATGCCCACAGATTTGCTGTATGGTGAGAAACAGTTCTCTGGGAAATCAGTCTCAAGGATTCCATCTTGTGCCCTCTCCTGGTAGAATGTGCAAACAAGGCCATTGGATAATATTAAGTCCTTGCTGACTTGAGCTGGGGTCAGGGAAGACCTTCCTCGCACTGAGACTGACCACTTAGGATGCTTCCATTCTATATGCACAGCACTGATGGAAATTGCTACTACCAGCATGCCTCTGCTCATCAGCTTTAAGAGACATTTAGAATATGCTCTAGACTTTTAATTATTATCTCATTTGTGATAGCTTGGGTGTGGATTGTTTTTATGGTGTTAGGGATTGATCTTAGGACTTGTGCCCGTTAGGCAATGGTTCCACCCATGAACTACACACTCAGACCAGTGTGGATTGTTTACATGCAATTGAATTATTATTCTATTTTATGTATAGGGTTGACAAGCCATGAGTAAGATCTATGCTTCCCTCAGCCCCCTATCCTGCCATTCAGTATCTTAAATGCTGCTTCAGAGTAAACATGACATTACTTTATCTTACTAACCTGAGACTTGTCTCAAATCCAATATAAATAGAATGTTTTGTGACTGGTTAGGTCACATAATGTTTTTGTTTCCTTTTATTGTGGAATGCCATCCAAGTGTGCACACAACATACTTTATCTACTTAGCAGACTATGAAAACTGTTGCCCTTGGTAACTAGTTCTTCTTTCTGGAGACATGGTTTCTATATAGTCCAGGAGGAGCTTGAACACATGATCTCACTGTCTTGCCTTCCTGAGTGGTTGGATTATAGATTTATAGGTCCATCCATCCCAGGTTTGGATTTTAATAAGTTACACGGACATTTTCACACATGATGTCTGGTGATTACATGTATTAAAAATTTGAATTTACAACCTAGAGCAGAACTGCTAAGTCATGAGACACATGTTAAACATTTAAAGCAGTTGTTAGGCTAGGGATATAGCAGTGGTAAACAGTTGTCCATGTATTTACAAAGCCCTGGGCACCATAAAAAATAAAATAAAGCCAGATCAGACAAAGTAGACTTTCAGTGCTAGCTCCTCAGGGAGCTAAGAGGCTAGGGATCACAAGGTAAGACCTGTTTGAGATATAGAGTAACTCCAAGCAAAACTGGAAAATTTAGTTGTGGTCTGTCTTCACATAAAAAGTACAAAAAATGACTCATAGGTGGCAACTCAGCACACTACATTTTAAATGATTAATTATTATATTAATTTAAATTTCAAAAGTCCCCTTTCCTGGTTCCCCCTCCATGAACCCCCATCCCATTTTCCCCTCTCCCTTGCTTGTAAAAGTATGCTTCCCCACATCCACCTACCCACTCCTGCTTCTCCCCTTTAGCATCCCCCTTTTCTGGGGCATCAAGCCTCCAAAGGACCAAGCATAACCCCTCCCACTGAGGCCATACAAGGCAGTCCTCTGCTACATATGTAGCTGGGGACATAGACCAGTTCATGTATGCTCTTTGATTGGTGGCTTAGTCTCTGGGTCCTCTGAGGGGTCTAGTTAGTTGACACTGTTGTTCTTCCTATGGGGAATCCCCTTCAGAACTTTCAGTCCTTCCTCTAACTCTACTACAGGGGTCCCAAGGCTTGGTCCTATGGTTGGCTGTAAGTATCTTCATCAGTCTCAGTCAGGTGCTAGCAGAGCCTCTCAGAGGGAAGGCATGCATAGTTCTTGTCTGCCAGCACATCTTGGCATCAACAATAGTGTTGGGGTTTGGTATCTGCACATGGGATGGATACCAAGGTGGGACAGTCTCTGGATGGCCTTTTCTTCAAACTTTGCTCCATTTTTTGTCCCTAGATTTCTTTTAGATAGGAACAATTCTGGGTTAAAATTTTTGAGACGGCTGGGTGGCCCTATCCCTCAACAGGATGCCATGTCTATCTACTGGAAGTGGTCTCTTCAGGTTTTATCTCTCTGATGTTGGGCAATTCAGCTAATGTCATCCCCATTGGGTCCTGGGAGTGACTGTGCACACCTTTAATCCAGCATTTGGGAAGCAAAAGCAGGTATATTTCTGAGTTCCGGGCCAGCCTCTTCTACAGAAGGAGTTCCTGGATGGCCAGGGCTACACAGAGAAAGACTGTCTTGAAAAAAAAAGTACAAAAAAAGTCTAAAAATTTAATTTTAATTAGTGAGTTATAAAGTAAAGAGGCATAGAAAAAGGAAGACAAGAAATGAAGAAAGAGAAGGGGGAGGAGGAAGAGGAGGAGGAAGATTAGAAAATAGGGGCCTACATATAGACTGGGAAAAGATTTCCACCAGCTCTACATCTGACAGAGACTCAATTTCCAAAATATATAAAGAACTCAAGAAATCATACACCAACAACCCAAATAATACTATTTTAAAAGGGTTAGAGAGCTAAACAGAATTCTCAACAGAGGAACACTTAAAGAAATGTTCAACATCCTTAATCATCAGGGAAATGCAAATCAAAATGACTCTGAGATTCCACGTTACACCCATCAGAATGGCTAAGATCAAAATCTCAAGGGAGAGCACATGCTGGTTAGGATGTGGAGTAAGAGGAACACTCCTCCACTGCTGGTGGGAGTGCAAACTTGTACAACCACTCTCGAAATCAATTGGGCTTTTTCTCAGAAAATTGGGATACTACTACCTCAAGACCCTGCTATACCACTCCTGGGTATACCCAAAAGATCCTTGACCATCCCACAAGGACACTTGTTCAACTATGCTCAATCAGCTTTATTTGTAATAGCTGGAAACTAGAAGGAACCCAGATGTCCTTCAACTGAAGAATAGGTAAAGAACATGTGGTTCTTTTACACAATGGAATACTCCTCAGCTATTAAAAATAAAGACATCATGAATTTTGCAAGCAAATGGATGGAAGTAGAAAATTTCATCCTGAGAGAGGTAATCCAGAACTAAAAGGACATGCATGGTATATACTCATTTACAAGTGGATATTAGCCAGAAAGGACAGGATAATCATGTTATAATCCACAGAACCAAAGAAGCCATAATAACAAGGAGTGCCCAGAGGAGATGCTTGGATCTTTCTCAGAAAAGGAAATAAAACAGATATTGAGGTGGATGGATCGAGAGAACTAGGTGGGAGAGGGAAGGTGAGGGGAGCTTAGCTGAAGGGTGATCAGGTGTAGGGAGAATAGGGGAGAAGAATGGAATTTGGTGGTGGTGGGGCATCTCTAGGACATGCCAGAGACATGGGAGTGGAGGAGGACCCATGGGAGTGACTTTAACTGAGACTCCTTGCAGTGAGTGTTATGGTGTTTGAAGTGGCCGTCTCCTTTTGCCAGGAAGGACTCCCAATGGAGGTATAAGGACAGTGACCCACAAAACCTTCCAAAATGTTCCTGTTTAAAGATGTGCAAGGACAATGATGGAGCAGAGACAGAAAGAATGTCCAACAAAATGACTATCCCTTATTGAGACCCACCCTATGGGCAAGAACGAACCAATCCCTGACACTATTAATGATACTGTGTTATGCTGGTAGTCTACCATAACTGTCCTCTGAGAAGTTTAACATGCAGGCAATACAAACAGATACAGTGACCCACAGCCAACATTAGTTGGAGCTTGGTGAATCTTGCAGAAAAGTTGGGGAAAGGCCTCAGGAATCCAAAGACGACAGGGATATTACAGGAAGACCGAAAGAATTAATTAAACTGGACCCTTGGGTACTGCCAGTGATTGAACCACCAGCCAAAGAACATACATGGGCTGGGCATAGGCTCCCCACATGTATTTACCAGATGTGTAGTTTGTTCTTCTTGTGGGTCCCCCAACTACTGGAGTGGGAGCTATCTGTGAACCAGTTACCTGCCTCTGGATCCTGTTCCCCTAACTGGGCCACCTTGTCTGGCCTCAGTGGGAGAAGATTCACCTACTCCTGCAGATACTTGACCTGCCAGAGTGAGGTGATACCCAGGAAAGGCCTCCCTCTTCTCAGAGGAGATAGGGAAGGGGGATTGAAGGAGGAGCTGTGACGAGGGGACAGCGATGAGGTGGTGGATGTTGGGATTTAAACTGAATGAACGAATGAGCAAATAAATGTATAAATAAATGAAAAAGAGGAAGAGGAGAAGACAAATGAGGAAGAGGAGGGGGAAGAAGAAATGGAAAAGGAAGAGGAGTACTCGAGTGTCTTTCTTCCTGCTGTTCCAGGCCTGCTAGACCTGAGTGTCTGTCTAAGGGCCACCCTGGCAGGTGTGGCTGGGGTGGAGGCTTGGGAGTCATTTTTCCAGGCACCTAGGCACCACAGGCACTTGAGTATCTTTGTCAGGGCCAACCCACTAGCCAGCCTGAGTTTTATTTTTTAATCTAGTTGTAATCAAGCTGTTATGAGCATTTCAATCATGAGTTTCTGTGACATACTTTCACATCCTTGGACTAGAAACTTGAAAGTAGACTTGCTGAATCAAAGCACACAGTGTGTCTAACTTTTGAAGAAGATGCCAATCTGTTGTTCATATTAACTACACCACTTCGCATTTGTTCCAGCCGTGAGTGAGAGTACCAGTCACTCCATGTCTTTGCCAACACTGGCTATCTAACTATGTAGTAATGGTGTCCATTTGCAACTCATCTGTGGATTTTTTTCCTTCCTCCCATATAGAAAGTTTTTGTTTTGTGAGGAACAATTTTCAACCTTCTAACTCTTCTTTTCTTTTTATTTATACTTATTCCTTCTTCTTTAAACACTTTTTTATGAGAAATGCATTTTTTCTCACATAAAATACTCTAATTACCATTTCCTCTCCTTCAACTCCTCCCAGTTCCTCCTCTCCTCATCTCCATCTGGATTCATGCCTGTTTTGTCTTTCACTAGAAGAGAACAGGCTTCTAAGAGATAATATTGAAATATAACAAAAATAGGACAAAAACCCCCCACAAAAACTACCACCTCAATGTTATACAGGACAAACCAACAAAAGAGAAAAACACAAGAGAAGGTACTAGAATTAGAGACACACTCATCCACACACTCAGGATTTGTTTGAATAAAAACACTAAGCCAGAATACATAACTTAGTGCAGAGTTGTGCCAGCTGCTCCAGCCTCTGGAGTTGTTTGCTTTGCTTGTGTTGATTTAGAGGGCCTTGTTTTCTTGGTATCATCTGTCCCCTTGAGTCTTGTCTTTCTGCCTCCTCTTCTGCAGGGTTCCTTGGTCGTTGAGGGGAGGGATATGAGGAACACATCTCATTTAGGGTTGAGTGTCCCAAGGTCTCTTACTGTCTGGGTAATGTCTAGTTTGTGTTCCTCTATTTTTTTTCCATTTGCAACAGAAGAACATTTCCCTGATGATAGCTGAGCAAGGCACTGGTCTATGAGTACAGCAGAATATCATTAGAACTCATTTAATCGCTCTACTTTCTCTTTAGACTAGGAAGATTTCTGTTTTACCCTAAGTCCTTGGGCATCAACCAGTGTTGAGTATGGGTTCCATCTCATGGAATGGACCTTAAGGAAAAGCACATATTGGTTGGTCACTTTTACAGCTAGGAGCCACTGTTGCCCTAACAGAACTTGAAAGAAGGAAACCATGTAGATCACAGGGTTTGTGGTTATTTTGACATTTGTATACCACTTGAGAGTACCTTTCTGTACCAAAGATGTTAATGTTGGAGTGAGGGCACTATGCAGGCACCAGCTGGACCTCTCTGTGTTCTTTAGGTGTTGCCTTAAGCAGTGAGATTTTGCTGTCAGTTTGTGAAGAGCAAACAGCTCAGCTTGTTTGAGGATTACCATGGCACTTTTCTGGCTAACAACCCAATTACAATTGAGTTAGATGTAACTTGATCTTGATACTTGAAGCTTCATTTGGTGACAAAAGACGGCCAGCTGATACTCTGTCTCCCCCATTACTTGACAATTTAATTAAGATCACCATTGCATATGTACATACTTTAGAAAGTCTTTACTGTGTTAGATTTCCATACTACCCTTAAAATATCCTTTACTTTTGTCTGTCTCTCCCTGTATTCCCTCCTCCAACACCCCTGATCACCCTCATCTCTTTAACCTCCAATTACTTCTCTGCTTCCATCCATACTGATCTATTACATTGTCCTTTCCTAATGAGATCTCTCTGTTCCAACTTGTCTCCTTCTCTATTCCTGTCCTCTGTGGATCACTGGATAGTAGTTTGCTTATCATTGACTATACAGCTAATTTCTACATATAAGTAAATACATATAATACCTGGCTTTCTGGATACGGGTTGGATACTTCACCCAGGATGATATATTCTAGTTCCATCTAGTTGCTTGCAAATTTCCTGATGCCATATTTTTAAACAGCTGAGTAATACTCCATTGTGCAAATGTACCACTTTTCTTTATCCAGTCATCTGTTGAGGGACATTTGGGTTGATTCCAATTTCATGCTATTATGAATAGAGCAGCAATGGACATGGTTGAGCAAGTCAATGTCTCTGTGTCAGAATGAATCATCTTTGAGTATGTGCCTTAGAGTAGTATAGCTGGATCTTGATGTAGATAGGTTTCCATCTTCCCTAGGAATCACCACACTGATTTAACAAGGCCTGTACAGGGTTTCACTCCCAACAGGAATGGAGGAGTATGCCTCTTACTCCACATCCTCATCAGAATGAGTTATCTCTTGTTTTGTCAATCTTAGCCATTGTCACAGGTGTGAGATGGAACCTCAAAGTACTTCTGATTTGCATTTCCCTGATAGCTAAGGATGTTGAAGATTTCTTAAGTGTTTCTCAGCCATTTCAATTTCCTCTATTGTAAATTCTCTGTTTAGATCTGTATACCATATTTAATTGAGTTATTTGCTTCTTTGATCTTTAGTTTCTTGAGGTCTTTATATATTTTGGATATTAACCCCCCTGCTGGATGTGTGATGGGTAAACATTTTATCGAATTATGTTGTCTGTCTGAATAACAGTGTCTTCTGCTATGTGAAGCTTCTCAGTTCCATGAGGTCACATTTATTAAATGTTAATCTTACTGTCTGTGCTGATGGTGTTCTGTTCAAAAACTCTTTTTCTTTGCCAATTAGTTCAAGGGTTTTCCCCACTTTCTTTTCTATCAGACTCAGTGTATCTGGTTTTATTGTTGTTCTTGATGATGATGATGATGGCTTTGATCCACTTGGAGTTGAGTTTTATGCTTGGTGATAAATATGGACTGAATTGGATTTGTCTACATACAGCCATCCTCTTGATCAGCTATTTCTTGAAGACGTCTTTTTTTCCCCAGTGTGTACTTTTGGCCTCTTTGTCAAAAATCCTGTGTCCATATGTGTGTGAACTTATGTCTGGGTCTTCAATTCAATTTCATTTATTCCCACCTGGGGAACCATCCCACATGCTCCCATCAAACCTAGAAAATATTGCTAATGCCAAGGAATGCTTTCTGACAGGAGCCTGATATAGTTGTCTCCTGAGAGACTCTGCCAGAGCCTGACAAATACAGACACAGATGCTTGCAGCCAACCATCAAACTGAGCACTGGGATCCCAATGGAGGAGTGAGGGAAAGAACTGAAGGAGCTGAAAGAGTTTACAACCCCATAGGAAGAACAACAATATCAACCAGAAAGATTGCCCCCACCCCCAGAGCTCCCAAGGACTAAACCACCAACCAAAGAGTACACATGGAGTGACCTATGGCACCAGCTAAATATGTAGCAGAGGATGGCCTTGTTGGGCATTAATGGGAGGGAAGGCCCTTGCCCCAGTGTAGGGGAATGCTAGGGCAGTGAAGTAGGAGTGTGTGAGTGTGGGAGCACCCTTATAAAAGCAGGAGGAAGAGGAGTGGGATAGGGGGTTTGTAGAGTAGAAACTGGGAAGTGGGATAACATTTTAAATGAAAATAAATAAAATAACCAATAAAAAATGTGTCTGATTTGGTGCCAATAGCATGCTGTTGTATTGTTGTTGTTGTTATTATTATTTGTAGTTTTGTATACAACTTGAAATCTGGAATGCCGATACTTCCAGGAGTTCTTTTATTATTCCAAATTGTTTTATCTAACTTGGGTTTTGTGTGTGTGTGTGTGTGCTCACACATTCATGTGTGTTTCTATATGAAGGTGGAAATTGTCCTTTAAGTTCTGAGAATAATTGCACTGAAATTATTGTTGGGGTTGCATTGAATTTATAGATTCCTTCTCATAGAATTATTTTTGCTATGTTAATCTTAGCAATTCATGAGCATGGAAGATGTTTGCATCTTCTAGTATGTCCTTCAATTTCTTTCTTCTGTGACTTGAAGTTTTTTTCTTGAGTTAGCTTAAGATACTTTATATGATTTTCAGCTATTGTGAAAGATATTTCAATGATTTCTTTATCAGTCACTTGTCTTTGTATATAAGAGGTTGACTAATTTTTGTGAGCATTTTTGTAGCATCTATTTTGCTCAAAGTGTTTTCAGATGTAGAAGTTTTCTGGTGGATTTTTTTAAAAAGTTAACTTGGGTGATTGGTATCTGTCTAGAAAATCATCCATTTAGTTTAGATTTTCCATTTTGTAAAAGTATAGGATTTTGAAGTAAGTCCTAATGATTATTTGAATTTCCTCAGTGTCTGTTGTTATGTCTCCATTTTCATTCCTGATTTTCTTAATTTGAGTACTGTCTCTGTGCCTTTTAGTTAGTTTGGCTAAGAGCTTATCTATCATGTTGATTTTTCTCAAATAAACATCTCTTGGTGTTATTGATTCTTTTTATTGTTCATTCTTTCCAATTGATTGATATCAGCCCTGACTTTACATTCCTAACATATACTCCTATTGGGTGTGGGGTATTTTTTCCTAGGTTTTTCAGGTGTACTTTTAAATCATTAATATGAGAACTCTCCAATTTTTAAATGAAGGCAGTTGGTGTTATAAACTTTCTTCTTAGCACTGCTTTCATTGTGGCCCATAAGTTTGGGTATGTTGTGCTCTAATTTTCATTGAATTCTAAAAATTCTTTAATTTATTTCTCTATTTCTTTCTTGACCCAGTGATCATTTAGTAGAGAGTTGTTAAATTTCCCTAAGCATGTAGGCTTTCTGTTGTTTCTGTTGTTGTTGTTGTTGTTCAGTTTTAATCTATGGTTATCTGTTAAGATTTAAAGGGTGTTTTCAATCTTCTTATATCTGTTGAGGTTTGGTTTTTGACTAACTATATGATCAATTTTTGAGAAGGTTCAGTGAGTGTTGAGAAGAAGGTATATTCTTTTGTGTTTGGGTGAAATGTCCTATACATATCTTTTAGGTCCATTTGAATCATAACATCTGTTAATCTCATCATTTCTCTGTTTAGTTTTTATCTCCAATGCCTGTCCATCAGTGAAAGTGGGGTATTGAAGTGCAGCACTATTACCAATGTGTGGGGTTCAATGTGTAATAGAAGTCTTAGTAATGTTTCTTTTATAAATGTGGGTGTCCTTGCATTTGGGGCATTGAAGTTCAGAATTGAGAAGTCCTCTTGTTGAATTTTTACTTTAATTAGCATAGAATTCTTTTCCATCTCTTTGGATTAATTTTGGTTGAAAGTCTATTTTAGTAAGTATTAGAATGGGTAATCCAGCTTGTTTCTTGGGTCTCTTTGCTTGGAAAACCATTTTTCAGCCCTTTTCTCTGAGGTAATGTGTATGTTAGATGCTGAGGTATTTTTCTTGCATACAGTAGAATGAGAAATCCTGTTTACACATCTATTCTATTAGCATGTGTTTTTTTTTAGGGAATTAAGTCCATAGATGTTGAAAGTTATTAATGACCAATGATCGTTAATTCCTTATATTTTGATGGTGGTGGTGGTTGTGTGTGTGTTTATGTGTGTTTGTTTTTCTTTTTTAATTTTAATGGTGTGAAATTGTGTTTTCTTGAGTACAATTAGCCTCATTTGGTTGGATTTTTCTTTCTAGTATCTTCTGTAGGGCTAGGATAGTTGAAAGATATTGTTTAAATTTGGTTTTGCATGGAATATCTTGGTTTATCCATCTACGGTGATTGAAAATTTTGCTGGGTATAGTACTCTGGGCTGCCATCTGTAGACATCTGCCTGACCCTTCTAGCTTTTAGAACTTCTCTGTTGAGAAATTGGGTGTAATTCTGATAAGTCTAATTTATATGTTACTTGGCCTTTTCCCCTTGCGGCTATTAATATTCTTTCTTTGTTATGTACATTTAGTATTCTGATTATTATATGGAAGAAGGATTTTCTTTTCTTCTCCAGTATGATTGGAGTTCTGAAAGCTTCTTGTGCATTTATAGGCATCTCTTTCTTTAGGTTAGGGAAATTTTCTTCTATTATTTTGTTGAGGATGTTTTCTGGGTCTTTGAACTGGGAATCTTAGGTTTGATTGTTTCATCATATCCAAAATTTCCTGAATGTTTTGTGTCATGAATTTTTACACATTTTTAATTCTTCTAGACTGATGTACCAATTTCCTCCATCATATCTTCTATTTCAGTGATTCTCTATTCCAGATCTTGTATTCTGATGGTGATGTTTGTGCCTGTAGTTCATGCTCTCTTTCCTAGGCTTTCCATCTCTAGCATTGTCTCAGTTTATTAGTTACATGTCCATTTTCTGTTCTTGGACAGTTTTAATTCACCTATTTTATTGTATTTTCATGTATTTCTTTATATTTATCTTTTTCCTCTTTAAAGGGCTCTACCTTTTTGAGTGTTTTTTCCTGTATTTCTTTAAGGAATTTATTCACTTCCACTTTAAAGGGCTGTATCATCTTTATAAGATTGGATTTAAGATGATCTCCTTGTGCCTCAGTTTCGTTAGGATATTCAGGGCTTGCTGTAGCAGGATACCTGGGCTTTGGTGGTGCTATATTTCCCTGGCTCTTGTTAATTGTGTTCTTGTGTTATCCTTTGGCCATCTGATTTTCCCTGGTATTGACTGGATGATCCTGATGCCAGCAGGAGTCCTTAAGAAGGCAGAGAGGGTCATGGGCCAGGCAATGGAGGTCAGAGGACATGACCCTGCAGACTGTGCCTCAGGTGGGCCAACTGGCAAGGATTTAGTGAGGCAGTGCCAAGCTAGTTGTGCTTGGGGCCACCACACACCTTCATGGTGAAGCAGGAAACTCTTGGTGTCCCCAAGTCTACTTAGGATGGAGAATGGAGTACTAGACAATACAGGTCAGATGACCACCTGTGAGCAACTGAGCTCTGCTGATTATGCCCCAGAAAGACTAGACCGGGAAGAATTGGTGGGGCAGGATTCTAAGATGGTTGTTTTTGAGGTCTGACAGGCCTCCACATGGAGCAGGACACTCTTGGAATACCTCAAGTCACCTCCAGATGGAGGGCAAGCTCAGAGGCAGACAATGGTGATCAGGGGACTATGTGCATGCAACTCACCACTGCTGGCTATGCCCCAGGTCCACTATACTCTGGACACTACTCTTATTATCCTCATGACAGAGTGTAGGCTTGACTTGATTTGATAATAGATACCATAGAGGCAAAGGGCAAGTTCAGATGCAGACAGGAAAAGGTATGAACAGACACTTGATAATTCAAGTAGGCTGTATCAACAATAATAGATTTGTTGAGTCCCAGCACAGGTATGTGCTTAACTTTTGAAGAAAATGTCAACCTGACTTTCAAAGTGACTACACCATTTCTCATCTCCTCCAGACATCACGTGTGAGAACACCAGTAGCTCCATGTCTTTTCCAGTACTGATTATGTGCTCCTGTAATAGTGGTATTTCCTTGAAGATGATTCTACAGTCTTTAGTAGCTCTCTCCCTTCTTGCTTACAAATGAAAGATTTTATATTCACCCCTTCCGTGATACACAGAATTTGAGAGTCTTTCCCATTCTACATGTTTAATAAGATCTCCACCATCCACGATGAATGGCCTTTGGATGATAGTGCAGTGGGTGACAGAGCACTTGGGACCTTCCCTCGAGTCATGTTACATAACAGCCTGGGATTCTTAATCCCAAACCAGGCTGAGCAGATCACATAAAGGAGCTACATTTATGTCATTGAGCTTAGAAGAGGGAAGCGTTCAGTTCCATAGACAGCTATTCCTCCAAAGAAGGAGCTAAGAAGAGACAAAACATCTGCCTACACAGAGCCTGGAAGCACAGAGAATGTTTGGGGAGACACTATATTTATAGCACACCGTATAGATGAGGTGATTCTTATACTGCACATTTGAAATACCAGCGAGAGATGGAACTATCCTTTAGCCTTGGTTCAGTAGCTGGGCAGAGAAGACCTTTTCTTTGAGTGCAAGAGGGTTGATACTGATAATTGTACTAGAGCCTCAATGCAGTATTGGGCTCCTGCTACACACAGGCATCTGTGAGGTCCCCATTTCTGCTGATATACAGATGCTTCACCAAATGGCCTTAAGAATTTCAGTATCTGTATTATATTTTAAAATCTTTCTTGTTTCAATGCAACCAAATTTGCTCACTTACCAGCATATATGGGTAAATTTTGCATAAAAATGTGGAATATCTAACCATCTACACTTAAGTATCAAACTACTTCTTTCACTATTATTCTCGATGTCAATCTTTGCATGGTCTCTGTTCCAGAGCAACCACTTTCAGATGCTATAGTTTGAAAGCTACATTATAATTTGAAAACATCAGAGCCCCATCTGTCTTATGATGGTAAAGGAATTCTTTGTGATTGGTCCTATTACTAAATAAAACCTCTTTGAGAGGCAAGTGTGTCATTTGTTAACAGTATCATTCCACATATGCACACAACACATTTAAGCCACTCCCCAGTTGATACAAATCTAGCTGACCTGATTGTGACTGCTTTTAATGGAGCTCTTATGAACCTTTTAAAGTATGAGTCTTTCTGATTGTTCTCTTCAATTCCTTGAACTAAAGATCTGAAGATGAATTAATCAGTCACGGGATAATAAATAAGTTTAACTTTTAAAGAAAGTGTCAAAGTGTCATCTATAATGACTATCATTTTGTGCGCTCTCAGTGTTTGTGTGTGTATAGGAGTGTGTGTCTGTGTCTCCTCTCTCTGTCTCTTACATCTCTTTCTCTATCTCTCATGATCTCGATATTCAATCCTTCCTTCCAGAGAGCAGAACCTGAGTGTCTTCTTCTTCATTTTATATTTTCACTGTGGCCATCATCAACATGGGGCCTCTGAGTGATGGTGCAGTGAGTAGCAGAGCACATGAGGATTTCCTGAGCTGAGCTACAGAAATGTCTAGGATTACAAAGCACAGGAATGCTTAGGACCCATTGGTTACTTCATCCCAAGATTGGAGGAAATTGGAACTTCTTAGCCCTCATGGTGTAACAATTCTTTGGTCAGGGAACTTTGTGTAATGAGACAGCTTCCAAGAAAGGCTAGGACCACAGACAGGACAAGAGTGCATTGGAGGGGTGAAGTTAAATCAAAGGGCCCCTCTTGATTAGAGAAACAAGGAAAAACTGCCCTGGGTTATGCCAAGGAAGCAGCCAGAGAGACACAAAGAAGAAGTTCTTTAGTGCCCTACTGCAGGCTCTGGATTATTATTTGGATAATTGTGATGCAATTATAATTAGGGGTCAAGGTCAATTTGCAGTGGCCCTAAAGGCTGTCTGACACAACACTTCCTCCATGAAGTCAGGCTGGACTGGGTATGGGCTCCTGATTCTTCAGTCTTTCATACCTACTGTCTGGGTTCTTTGTAATTCTGGAACTTCTATTTTTAGATTTGTATATCAGTTTTATCATAGATTGACCCCAGTGTTGGAGCTATTAAGGCCCCATTAAATACTGGTCATGTGGATAAGAGTAAGATTGATCAGGGTGTGATACGTTCCAATTCTGATGACCTAAGTTCCCCCCACCCCAAGATTGACAAGGTGGAAGGACTTACCACAAATGATTCTTTCACCTCCATATAGGAACCACAAACAGCCTGGGAGCACACACACATGCACACACAAATGTCCATGAGCAAAATAAAGGCAAACAATATTATTTACTAAATGGATGTGTGACTGTGAAGCTGACCTTGGCAGAGGCTGGCCACTAGAGGAGACCCATCACAACAGTGGAGAGAACAGGGGCTGTGGACTCTAAAAGCAGCAGAATTTCAGTGTGTTTTATTGAAACAAATGTGATCTAACAGGGAGAGGGTCCATGCAGATCCTAAGATGATTGTAGGAACTAGGGACCCTGGAAGCAGCCTCAGTAAACTGAGTCTTCAAAGCACATGTGTTTTAAGAATGCAGGTCACACCCAAAGCTCCTGCATTTGCCCATCTCTCCTGTGACATCCTACTGTAACCTTCTCATAGAAGCCATCTGGCTTCTCTTGTTACAGCTCTCTGCCCAGGTGAGTGGACAGGGTCCCGGTATCCCAGATGAGCTCCAGAATTCATGCTTTGCTTTTCTAGAAGGTCAAAGATAGAACAGAAACAGCACAGGTGACTTTACCCTGATTCCTGGCCATTGGCTCCTATCATTTTCCCCTATTCACTTTTCCTACAATAAGAACTTTGATCAACCACAGGTTCCACACCTACATATTTTGGTTTAAATTCCTGCCTGAGTAAGATTTACACATTTTGCTTCCTGTTTGTGGAACGTGTTCCTCCTAGCAGTACAGACTCAGGCCTGAGAGCCAACCATGCCACGGAACCAACTGCATAGCTGGCTGAATGCTGTGTTCTTTGGGCTCCTGCTTCTCGTCCATGCGCAGGGTGAGGCTCAATACACTAGCAATGGGGAATGACTGAAGTTGAAGCTGCCAAGTTCTGCGGGTCAGAGCTGAGCTTGTGGGAGGGAAGGCATGGAGGGCAGTCGATGATGGAAATGATGCATAGTGATTCTCAACCTGTGGGTCACGACCATTGAAATCCCATGTTTCTGATGGTATTAGAACCACCCAGACATATATTTATTTTTGTTACAACTTCCTAATTTAATGTTGCTCTTGAGTGGTTTCTCAGCTCCTAAGAGGATCAGAAATATGTGTTTCCCAATGGTCATGACTCACAGGTTGCTGACTGGTACAATAGATAAAAGTATGAGAAAAGTTCCAACCAATTCCCGACAAAAGCACACACATTTCCTGGACCCACTAGCACCTAGAGGGTCAGAGACATGTTCGATTCCTCTATATTGAAGAGACAGTTTAGTATTAGGAGCTCTGGAGACAATAAAAGACAATTCAAGGAAAAATGTGGAGGTATTTTTCCCTCCTCAGTGTTTGGCTAAGACTGCAGCTACTACTGAACTTTGGATAACTGTGTCAATCATCCTGATTTCATGTGGCCAAATCGCTCTGAGTCTGTGACCTCTTTGACCAGATAAATATTCTGGTACCCTTCAAAGGGGTAATAGGAAGGGTTCCTGGGCCTAAGGGTTAGGGTAACTTTCACATTTATACCCCATAGGTGAACTGGGGGAGGGGGAGCTGGGTTTCCTTCTCCTGTGCTCTGATAACAATGAGATGAGAATCTCACAATCTGCTGGCAGCTAATTACAGAAAACTTACCGAGATGGCATCTCTCCACCAGGTCAGGACTCACTAGAGGCCAGCCCCATCAGAAACACACACACTAGCCAGGTCCGAGGCAGGCTCGTCCATGTGAAGGTCACTAAAGCTGGTGTCCACACCTTTCTGGGAATTCCCTTTGCCAAGCCTCCTGTAGGACCTCTGCACTTTGCACCTCCTAAGGACCCTGAGCCATAGAATGGAGTGAGAGATGGAACCTCACAACCAGCCATGTACGTTCTGGGACCCAGAGGGTTTCAGATACTGGGGAGACTGTACTCTAAGCTCTGGCCCATCCTAAAGTGTCTCATCCATCTCAGCTACACAGCAGGTTTCTCTCTTTAAGGATGAGTGCCCCATGCATTTTTCTGGTGATGAGCTAAGGCTGAGTAGAACAACTGGGCCAGGCTTCTAGGTCAGAGCTTGGCAGAGTTTGGCACTCACAGAGATATAGATGCATGTACTATTTTTCAATTAATTTATTTATTAACATTACCTCTTAATCCCAGTTCCCTCTCTCCTCCAAACCCTCCCTTATATAGCCTCGCTTTATCCCCCTCCCCTTCACCTATAAAAAGGGGGAGGTCCCTTACAGTAAAGCAGTGCACCCTGGCACCTCATGTCACTGCAGGACTATGTATATCCTCTCTCATTGAGGCCAGACAAGCTGGCTCAGTTAGGGGAGTAGGATCCAGATGCAGGCAATGAAATCAGGGTAAGCCCCTGCTTTCATTGCTGGGGACCCACATGAAGACCAAGGTGCACATCTGCTACACATGTGCAGGGGGCCTAGGTCCAGCCCCTCTGTGCTCTTTGGTTGGTAGCTCAGTGTCTAATAGTCTCCATGAATCCAGGTTAGTTTGTATTGTTGGTCTTCTTGTGGAGTCCCCATCCCCTCTGGGTTCCTCAATTCTTCCCCCAACTCTTCCACAAGACTTCCCAAGCTCCATCTAATGTTTGGCTGTGGGTCTTTGCATC
This sequence comes from Grammomys surdaster, assembly GCF_004785775.1. Lineage (NCBI taxonomy): Eukaryota > Metazoa > Chordata > Mammalia > Rodentia > Muridae > Grammomys > Grammomys surdaster. Next base: position 76,957 of record NW_021604768.1, read on the forward strand.
TGTTTTGGTCAGCTGCTGGGTGAAGACTCTCAGAGGACAGTTACGTTAGATTCCTGTCTGTGAATCTAAGCTGACAGAAACAAACGTAGTCTGAAGCTCTAAGGTAATTGGAGGAAGGCAGGCCTGCAGTGTGTCTGAATAGATCTTCTGAGAACAGCCCAGATCATTACTCCCTAAATTGGTTGGCAGGGATTGCTACTAGATTCATTTATGTCTGTCTCAAAAAGGACATCTGTGTATCTAGGCCAGCAGTGACAACTATAGATGTCAACAGTGTCTTCACATGTTGTTTCATTGTGACAAGTCTTTGACCAACACAGAGGCATCAAAGTCTCACAGTGTGTCCCTGTGAATCCACTACCTCTGCAGACACTGTTTGTTGTTTCTACTATCCACACATAGACCTCCATGGAGATATGGCTGAGTGGCACATTCATCAAAGTTGAGTTCACAGTGATCTCCCAGGAATCCATGTGCACAGTCACAGAAGTAAGCCCCAAGAGCATCTTGACATGGGGCACAGTGTAGACATGGCTGGGATCCACAGTCATGAATTTCCAACTCAATTTATACCAGAGTACTCTTGGGGACAGACACATGTATCTTTCTATATATTGAGGTATACAGCACCATTCATGCAGTGATAAGAAACACATTTATGTACGTTCAAGTCACAATGCCTGCCTTGATATCCACATGCACAGAAGCAGGAAGAGCTATTGATTCCCTCCTGGCACACAACCCCATGGTGGCAAGGTCTGGAAGCACTCTCATTCTGCTGTGTCTCACAAAAACCTTCCAGCATATCCAGCAGGGGAGATGCAGACGTGCTGCTCAGAGTTTATGTGCCAGGTGCCTCCGTGTTGGTACACACTCCTGCCATAGGCATTAGTTGCGGTCTCCAAGGTCAGCCCACTCTACCTAGGATGCTATTGAACTGCAGGCACCATTGAGAAGAACAAAGATAAAATTGTTCTCTGATTCAAATTAAGTCCAGTGTCCTCTGCCTCAGTAGGAGGGATCTCCAGGCATGAGTTAATGTGACCTATTAGGCACTGGTCATCCCTGAATCCAAGAGAATACACTTCAGGTCTCTGAGGAATGCAACAGTGATCAATACTTGCTAACTTCACCTTCACGGTCACTGTGACAATCTATAGGGTCATGTGCCATTGACCAGGGAACAAGTGTATGTAATTAATTCCCTCTGGAGACACTGCAGGCAAGAGAAGCTGCCCGAGAGTCTGTGCATGTGATGAAGGACCACTCACTACCCCTTAGGGCAGCTTTGCCCACTGAATCCTCTAGTACCTGAGTGAGTCCAACACTCCAATATGGGGATCTTAGATTGTTTTCTGCTGCTGTAATAAAACACTGACAAAAGCATCTTAGGGAAGAAAGGTACTATTAGATGGTCCAGATTACAATCCATCCTTTGAGTAAACACAGTGAATCAAAACTACAGGAGCTGCTCACATCACAGCCATGCCCAGGAACAGAGACTAGAGAATGCCTGCGTGCCTGCTAATGCTTAGCTTGATTTTCTGTTCTTATACAATCCCAGGAATGTCACTACAGACAGCCAATCATTTCCATATGGACACCTAGATGTTTCTCTATCCCAGACTCAGAAAGATAAAACCCAGGCTCCATACGACTCGTGGCCTCCCTAAAACTCTGTCTCCAAGACAGTTTTCACAGGCCCCGTGGCTGAGAGAATATCTCCACACTCTCATTGGGTTTTGATCACCATCTGTGTCTTGGAGTATCTGTCTGCTCTTTTCGTCAGGTGTCTGCAAAATCTTGAACTACTGTATCCAGAGGGACTGAAGAAGATGAAACTCAACCTGTTTCCCTTCTCTATGTCTGAGGACTGCCTGTACCTCAATGTATACACACCAGCCCACATCCAGGAGGGCTCTAACCTACCAGTGAGTATCAGGCCATGTCCAGCTTGGGGAGAGGGTATTTCTGTCAAAATGATAAGAAGGGACAAACCTGAGTCCCATTGCAGGGTGGACCCTGATGAAAGTCTTAGATTACTGGGGTCAAAGGCCATCTCAGCTACACGATGCAGCTGAAACCTGGGTATGGGACTCAGAGCACTGGAGCACTAAGCCATCAAACTTCCAGCTCTTTGATACAACCAGAACTCATTCTACAACTTGTGCTCTGACAAACCACGTAAGGGCTCAAAACCTCAACACTGAGGTCACCCAAACGTATACTTTTGGATTATCTGTTGTGACAATGAGAGTTGATCATCCTTTCCATTTTTAATCTGGAGAGATATCCATGGAGACCCATCTCTTTATTCCACTGTAAAGACCCCAAGAAATGATGACATCACTCTATACAGAGAGGCATTAATTCAAAGTGCAACACATGGTGGGAATGGGCACTAGTAGCTACTAGAGGCCCCTGGCTCTGGCCAAGGACCTGAAATCCTTAGGAGTTTTATGTATTTCTGTAGCTGCACAGAATCACAGCAGTGGGTATTCTAGTAAACAGACCAGAGAGCTTGGACAAGCTAGGAGTTTCCTGGTACCTCTCTTGACTTCTCCAGGTGATGGTATGGATCCACGGTGGTGGACTGATTGCAGGCATGGCTTCCATGTATGATGGGTCCACACAGGCAGCTACTGAAGATGTGGTTGTGGTCATTATCCAGTATTGTCTGGGTGTCTTGGGCTTCTTCAGATGAGTTTGTTGCTGGGCTGGGCAATGGTTGCTGATCACAACCTAGGCATCTCTTTGATCCATAACCCTTCCAATTCTCAGCACTGGAGACCAGCATGCAAGAGGCAACTGGGGACACCTGGACCAAGTAGTTACCCTACGCTGGGTCCAGCAGAACCTTGCCCACTTTGGTGGCAACCCTATCTGTGTCACTATTTTTGGCGAGTCTTCAGGTGGCACAGGTGTGTCTTCACATGTTTTGTCCCCCATGTCCCAAGGGCTCTTCCATGGAGCCATCATGGAGAGTGGAGTTGCACTGCTGCCTTACCTTATCTCCAACACCTCTGAGATGGTCTATACTGTAAGTGCTCTCAACCTTGCTGCCTAAGCCTTTATATTCTGATACTCTGGTGTGGATTCATTGGGGAAATCAAGGACCATGGAAAACAGTCTCTTTCCAATAATTTCAGAGGAACTCAGGATTTAGCACCTACTCACCTCTACTTCATACTGAGTGACTATGTTATCTGACCAGAAAACTAGTCCTTGATGCTTTAATCCTTGGCAAAGTAAGTCAGCGTGTGCTTGGAAGCTACTTCATTGATGTTTAAAAGTGCTGGGCGTGCACGCCTGAGGACAGGCTGGTCAGGTGGTAGCCAGAGACTAGAGAGTCTCTGGATGTTCACAGACCAGCTTAGGTAGTCTAGGTAGCGAAAAAGAAAAGACACCCTATTAAATAAAGGGGCAGGGAGACTGATATTTTGTCCTGTAATCTTCATGTACAAACCTTGACAGACTTACTCCTTCCCTCATATATAAATTAGAAAAGTTCGATGGAGAAAACAAAGCTACTCTAAACAAAAAGAACAGGTATGCAGGTAGAAAGAGTCCTGCTTCCTGGCTGTCACTTTTGAGCAATAGGACAATGGGAACATTATATATTTTTTCCAATCCATGCCACACACACTATAGTGTCAGAATTAGGCACAACTGCATCAACTTGGAATTGAGAACTCTTCTTCATTCTTGTTCCTTTTGCAGATGGTGGTCAAGTTCTCTGAGTGTGAGGCCATGGACTCAGAGGCTCTTGTGCACTGTCTGAGAGGCAAGAGTGAAGCAGAGATTCTGGATACTAACAAGGTAGGGAGAATTGTGTATCTGGCACAACCTGGTCTACATGATGTGAGGTTCTGAACCATATACCCCATCTTTATCACTTTGTGTTCTTTCAGTTCTGTGTGCAAAATGAATATCAAGATTGGCTAGTCCAAGTGTAGATTCTCCTCCAGGGTGAGCAGATCACCCTGAAACTTGTGAGAAATGAGAAAAAGGTGGAGCTGACTCAGTGGATATCAGGATATTTATATCATTAACCTTCAGCATTGACTTATAATGCTTTACAGGTCTTCTTTCTGATCCCTCCTGTGGTGTATGGAGAGTTCCTATCCAGGCATCCCAAAGACTTGTTTGCATCTGAGGATTTTCACCCTGTCTCCAGCATTATTGGTACCTTACTGGCCCATGCTGAACCAAAATGAGCAGTATCTACAGCTGAACACCCAGGCTGCTGTGGGCCGAACCCTGAAGGCCAGAAGGCTGCAGTTCTGGACCAAGACTCTACCCCACAAGATTCAAGAGTTAAATAGATCTAAAAATATGCACAAAGTTATGTAGTACCCTTTGTGAGGAATGTTGTGTGAGGTTGACTGCTGAGGGAGCCAGCTTCAGTTTCCCAGAACATATTGATACCTGAGTTGATTCTAATATTCACAAAATCTCCATACTTGTCTGTTTTTCTTATTTATCACAAATTCTCTGCATGTGACTCTTTATCAATCCAGGTCATCTTTGGTTGGACCCACTTGATAAATGCTCCCATAACCATGGACTTGTGAACCCCACAATGCTCCATCTCCTTTCAGAGTTCACTAGAATTAGACCCTTTTATCCTTGCTTGCTTAATCTCTTGTCCTCATTCTGTCCTCTTCTCTATGAACTCTTTTAGTGTGGGGCCAGCGATGGGTGGGACTGTGGCAGCCAGCCTAAAGTAAGAGTAGTTTGAAGTATCTTCAAACCCCAGGAATTTCTTCCTGAGTTTAGAAGAAGTAGGACTGCTCCCCCCTACCCTGGGGCCTTATGAGGTCATGTCCTGCAGCACCTGGAATTCCTCCTTATGTACCCATGTCACAGCCTATGATGTACTCTCCAGTGCTTCAATTACCCTTTGTTCCCTCCTGTTAAATCAAGCTATCTCACCAAAGCTGTCTCCTGAGATTTTGTTCCAGACATAGTCATGCTGCCTGAGGTTCTCCCTCCCACATATATGTGAAGGACATGTAGCTGCTGCCCTCCTGAGAGCCTTATAGTACATCATACTCGACTCTGGACTCTTGCTGGTTAATGCGTTTATACTAATCCTTGTCCATAGACTTCTCCTATGGTGCCAGAGACCACTTGGTACAATCTGAGTCTGAAAACTGTTTATATTTGTTTCTCACTGTGAAACTGAGAGATAACTTTTCACATTATCTGATCTTTGACTAGGGGACTGGCAAAGTTGTTCTATTAGAAGCCTCAGTTATGTATCTAAAAATGCACAACACACTGCACATCATAGACAGAAAACTTCTATGGGGTTGAGAAGAAGGAAGCATTTCATTTGGGCTCAGAGCTCAAAGCATGCTTTTACCCCTGGCCTCAAATCATCTGGGTCCCAGAACTTACATGGCAGGGTGGGATGTCCCATCTCTCACACCACTCCATGGTTCAGGGTCCTCAGGAGATGCAAAGCACAGTGGTCCTACAGGAGGCATGGCAAAGGGAATTCCCAGAAAGGTGTGGAGAGCTGTTAGTGCCTTTAACATGGACACGGTTGCATCTCTCTCAGCCCATGTGTGTATTCCTGATGGGGCTGGCTGAGTCCTGGCCTGTGGGTGGAGATGACATCATGGTTATTTTTGCCCAGGCAGTTGCCACTATGTAGTTGATTCCCACCTCGGTTTTGCTAGTGTCCATGGGGAAGGGAATCTGGGCTGTGTAGGCTCAGGTGTAGGATGTGGGGATAGGAATTTCTTTATACCCCTCAAGCCACAAACACTGCTCATACTCCTTTTGAATGGCAACAGGGCATGTCTCTGGATAAGGAGACATACTCAGAGCCCCTTGGCAGCATAGATGTATTATTTTCATTATCACTCAAATGTCTGTAGCAGCTACAGTCACACATGGAGGAAGGAAATGTCCCCTTTGCTCTCTTTCCTCTAACCTGCAGGTGCAGCGCTCCTTAGATCTTCTTACACTGGAGTGGCTTTTTGGTATGAGGTATCCTTAGGCATCACTGACCCTCTATGAGATGCAGGGCTCACTCTGCGAGCTTTGGTGAAGGCGTTGGGAGCCACACATTTCCCACCCTTTTATCTGCCATCTTTACCAGGTTTTCCCACCCTGGTGGCTTCCTTCTCACTAGGTAAGCCGATGACTCTGAGGAACTGAGCAGCTCTGACCCCATTCCTCATTGCTGATTGAAGGACTCTCACCTTGCACATGCAGAATGAGAAGCAGGACCCCACAGGCCACAGCATTCAGACATCCAGGAAGTTTGTACAGTGTCATGGTCAGCTCTTAGATCTGAGTCTGTGTTGCCCCAGGATAGCTGTATGCCATGGACAGGAAACAAAAGATACAAGACTTGCCTAGGCAGGAATTTGGACCTAAAATAAAGTAGGCAGGAAATTCACTAGGATGGGGCAAAGTTCATATTGCCAAAGAAGAGCAGGCCAGCAAGAAGCCAAAGCAATCATTGTTCCTGCTCTTTGGCCTCCTAGAAAGGTATATCATGGCATCTGAAGTCCATCTGTAATACCAGGAGTCTTGTATTTGAACCTAAATCAATTTAAACAATGATCACTGTCCTTGTACTCACTGGCCAGATGTTGGTGTTGTCCTGGAGTCCAGGGACAAGAATCTAGAACAGGGAAATCCTGGAGGGCTTCTTCAAGTAGGTATATATTCAAGATATCAGAGAAAGAGAGAGAGAGAGAGAGAGAGAGAGAGAGAGAGAGAGAGAGAGAGAGAGGAGAGAGAGAGCACTCAGAATGTGACCATTACAATGATCTTAGGTTAGGTTCTACATGAACCCCTCCACATGTGGCCTGGCTATTTCACTGAATCACTGCAATGCTGGCACTTTGCAAGTCACATTCCTTATTCACTCCACCTCTGTAGTATGTGTTTCCTCTTTTAGCCAGCTCCTGCTGGAATCAGCTTTCATAGTTCTTTATCCACTTGCACTTGAACACTACTAATTTTTTCCCATTTCTTGCTTTATTGTGCATGATGTTTATATGGATGTGTGAATGCCATGGCACACGTGTGAAATGCAACTTCCGCCAGTCAAGTCTTTCCACTGTGTGGATTTGGGGGACCCACTTCAGGTCTCCCATCTTTTGAAAGTGCCTTTGCACACCGTGCCATCTTCTGGGCTCCACTTAACAAACATTTAATCGGGTCCTGTTCATCCAACACTGAGCTCTTAGTGTCTGAGCTCTCAGAGTCTATGATAAAGTCAAAGGTACAGGTCTATACTGGGAGTTTAATAATCACAAAGAACTCTGGCAGAACACACCAAAGACTACAGGATTAGGAGCTTCCACAGTGCCCAGCTGATCTCTCAGAGGATGTGATACAGGGTTCCAAGAAAGCCTGTAGTCTGAGAATTTGCCTTCGTTCTGTATTTCCAGATCCTGATAATCTATGGACCTAGCACTGCAAAACTACATCCTTAAGGCTTTTCTGTCCCTCCAATCATGACACAGCCAAGGCTTTCTCTATTAATGCTTGCTATTGTTTTAGTGGAGTGATTGTAATACACTCCTGTCCAGTTTTTTGTCCCAGCCCTCACTAACTGCTCCTCTCTCTCCTCTCAGTTCCTTGAGCAAAGGAACTGATGGGTTGTAGGACTGTGAGGTCATCTTCAGTTGCTCCTTTCTCAGAGTCAAGGAATCAGCATTTTCAAGTTTCCAGGGCTTTCTGGTGTTTGCTCTTAATACAAGACTTTCTCAGCTCGGCTGGTGTAGTGGATTGAAAGAGGATGGCCTCTACAGACTCATGTATTTGAAGGTTTGCTTTCATGTCAGTGGACTGTTTCAGAGGAATTAGGAGGTGTGCTCTTGTCGAAGTGTTGCAGTAATTATTTTAAAAGTGGGGCTTCGCAGGCCAACCATTTAAGCTGTGGTTGCTCTGCCAAGCTCAGCCGCCATGTTCCTCGGCCCTGAGGCCACGTGTGCACCGCAGCTAGAAATAGCCAGCCAGAAACACCAGCCCTGCCACCCACGAGACAGCATGGGAGATGGCTCTGTCAATCTTCCATTCTGTCTCGAAAGGCTGAGCATTGCCCAGACAATCCTGCCAACCATGTGGGCCCGGTAGAAAAATGAGACTCTAATGCTTAAAGATTAATCAAAGGCTTTATATGTTTAGTAATGCTCAGTAACAGTATGCCCATACAATTAGAGTTGTTTCCCAATTAGCTAAACTAAATATAGTTGTTACCCACGACTGCTCTCTATACCTGTGTGGTTCTCCATCCTCCTACATCTCTGGTCTCTCTAGCCCCTCCTCTTCCTTTCCCTCTTCCTCACCTTACTCCTCCCACCTTAGTTCCTCCTACACTGAAGGAGGTTTGTCACTGGGGGTGGGATTTGAAGTTGAAAAACCCATACCAGGCCCAGGCTAACTCT